>NW_027492747.1:0-469198 GCF_021521415.1 Bidens hawaiensis | reverse complement strand
ATGAAAAGGGGGAACCTGTGGATGAACATGGATATAGAGCCAAAATTGGATATCTGATGTATCTGACTGCAACAAGACTAGATATCATGTTTGCTGTATGTGTGAGTGCAAGATTCCAGTCAATTCCAAAAGTCTCCCGCATGAATGCTATCAAAAGAATATTCAGATATTTGAAGGGAAGACCAGACTTAGGGATTTGGTATCCAAAGAACCAATCTTTTGATATAATTGCATGTATAGACAGTGATTATGATGGATGTAACATGAGCAGAAAGTCAACGTCAGGAGGATGTCAATTTTTGGGTGAAAGGCTAGTGTCATAGCAATGCAAGAAGCAGACTACTATCTCAATCTCTACTGCAGAAGCCGAATATGTTGCTGCACCTGCCTGCTGTGCACAAGTTCTATGGATTCAAAATCAGATGCTGGACTATGGTTTGAATTTTCTGAACACCCCTATTCTTATTGACCATACTGCTGCATATTTTACTGTTTAAGAATCCAGTTCAACATTCCAAGACTAAGCACATTGAAGTCAGACATCACTTCATCAGGGATTGCAGTGAAAAAGGTTTGATTGAAATGCAAAGAGTTGATACAAGTGACAACATGGCTGACCTATTCACCAAACCACTTGATAGAACCAGGTTCAACTTCCTTCTGAAAGCCCTGGGAATGATCAGCTCTGATGAAATCTGATTAAGGATGTGTGCCTAGTTGTGTGCCTCTATGTGCTACCTGATTATTCTGTTAGAGGTCACACATAATGAATGATAAGTGAATATGCTTGATATGTTAACTGTTATGTGCTTTAACTGATTTAATCTTCAAAGTTTAACATGATTGATTTGTTTAAAATGTGTGCATGTTTATCAGTTGATGTGCATTTGTGATATTAGAATGAGTGTTCTTGTTAAAAAATTACTTGTTAATAAAAGCTTATCTGACATCATTGCCTAATTGCTTGAATATATGTTTTATCTGATCTTCTAATGTTATTAAGATAAGATAGAATTTGAATGTTAGTACTGTCTACTTTTCTTGATGATATCATGTTTGATTAAGATTTGATTATGTGCTACAACTGTTTGTGTCAAAATGAGTCTTATGTTAAAATTAAGTGATAAAATGAAATTTCTAATGAATTTTGCATAAATACTTTATTTTGGTCAAAACATGAGCAAGTTGATTAATGGTGTAGATATATTATAAGATTATTCAGTTCAAGCTTTAAAGAAGCTTAAAAGGAGGATTTTTAAAGGGACTCAAGTAGTTGTTTTTGCTGAAAATTATGTCATTTGCCCAGTTGGAAGGACATGCACTTGTGTATGTTTGGTCCTTAAATCTCAATAGATTCAAAGGATAGCCATTGACCTGGAAACTGAATGCATTTGGGGTAATAATGACTTGTTTCTTATTCCTTCACTTAAAACTATGTCAATAGCTCTGACTTTTAAAGGACATATATTCACATGTATGTTTGGTCCTGTTGCGCCCACCTGTGGTCGAACAGGATAGCCATTTACCTGCCAATTAAGAGATATTGGGGTGATTGAATACTAAACTGTATTTAATTGGGAAATGATAGTACATTGACTACTTAGCCAATCATATGGATTTAATAGGCTAAAAGGACCTTAGTATAGTCATTAACATGTATGGTTGCTTTCTCATGATTATGTAAAATCTTAGGTGATATAAATATAATGAATATTCTAATCTTTATGTGGAGATACATAGTTGTCTTTGCATGTCTCAAGATAAATCTCTCCAAATGATAGCCAGAAAAGTGATTACCCAGTCATACACAAGCCTGTTGTTATTTGGTCAACCAATAATGAAACATCTTTAAATATGACAAAGAACATATGTTAGAAAATTTGAGAAAATATCAAAAACAAGGGGAAGAATGAATAAATCAACCAAAAGTTGATATGTGTTTTAAATATTTTATCAAACAAGAGGGTTACAACTAAGAACTACAAAGATGTTGACAAAATTTGTCTCATCTAGAATGAAAGGCCAGTTATTTAACTTTAAGTCCAACGTTAAACCTCTATATATGTTTGAAAATAAAAAAAATCCAAAAAGATCCAATAAGTTTTGTCATACAAAAACAATTTTTGACCAAATACAGGAGGTTGGAGTCAAATTGGGGTGATCTGGGGAAAGCCAAATAAGCTTTGAGAAGAGATATGAGGCTTCATAGCACAGTGTTGACCATTAATGCATTATGCTACTAAATGAAACTTAATCATATCACCAAAGAAATTAAATTCATGCTAAGTTTATACTTACTGTTAACCTATCTATGTTGTCATAATAATGCTGAGAATGAAGTATTGAGAAAGCTATTTTGTCAATATGATCCCATTCTTGAGATCTTTTCAGAAAATGGAAGAAACTGTTTTGAAGAGAATTATAACTGAAATTTTATCTCTAAATGCACCATTTGCTCTTGAACTATAATCTTTAATGAAAAATAGATTTTGACAAGCGGTTTAAGTCAAAAAGTGTTGCATTTTGCCTTTAATATGTTGAATATGTAATTCTGGGTAAGGTTTGATGTTTTGTAACCTTTCCGGGCACAAAACAGTTGAATATGTTTGAATATGTATTTTCGGGTAAGGTTTGATGTTTTATAACCTCTCCGGGCACAAAACAGTTGAACAAGTTTGAATATGTATTTTTGGGTAAGGTTTGATGCTTTATGACCTTTCCGGGCAAGCTTAGACATTTTTGACTAACTTTATGATTTTTGGGCATGCTTTGAAGTGTTTATACTTTCCGGGTAGAGTACACTGTTGTACTCATTTCCCGAGCAAGCTTGAGGTCTTGAAATGATTATGTGTTATAGCTAGCTTTTAACAAGAAATTCTTGTTCCGGGCAAGCTTCGCATTGTATATGTTGTTTGTTAATTCCAATCAAACTTTGTGAACTTAGATTAGTACACCAAGTAAGCTTTGTGATTTGTGTGAATATGTTGTTAGGAAAGGTTTGTTAACCTTTCTGGGCACACTCAAATACTATTATTTAAGTTTGTAATTTTCGAGTATGGTTTGATATGTTGACGTTTCTTAAGTAACCTAAACTGTTTAGTTTAGTTCTCAGGCATACCTGATGATTGATTATGTGTATCCGAGTAAGCTTACTGCTAACTTAGGTGTTTCAGGCAAGCTATTTGAAATTATAGACTATAGCACACTTAAATGTTTATGTGCTTTAATTTCATACCCATCATGCTCTGTGATATTAGTGTTTATGACTTCTTTGAAATTACAAGTGTTTTCGGGCAAACTTTGTTTTCCGGGCACACTTTATATTTCGGGTACACTTTTGTTCCCTCAATATACTTCATAATTTCAAAACTTGACTTTCTGAATACACTGTCTGCTAGAAGTCCTTTTCTGGGCACACTTTGTACTCTAGGAAGGTTATTCGGGTATACTTTGGATAAGAATGTTGTTCGGGCACATTAAACATAAAGAAGGTTGCTCGGGCACAATGTGCATCCATGTATGCTTGATTGAATATGTTTCTTAGTATGTTTGTTCAAATATGATAGGGTTTATGCTAGATTAAGTCAATTAATTTGAATTTAAGAAATTTATACGGGAATCTTAATTGATTCCTAGTAAGAATGATTATTTGATATTTCATACTTGATTATTTGCCTTGTGATTAATTTCTCAAAAAATCTAGTGTTCCGGGTAAGCTTTCTTCATAGTGCCTTGACTTTAAATTACTTAGCTTGACCAAGCAAAGTTTGATGTTTTCGGGTAAGCTTTGTGTAAGTGGAAGTATACCGAGTAGACTTTGGATATATTAAACTTTCCGAGTAAGGTTTTATTAACATATATGGTAATAAATGTTTTTAATAAATCAAGTGGATAATGTTACTATTTGAAAGCTAATAATTCACAAAATGACAAAAAGCATTTAAAACCCACTTTCAAAAGGTATATAAGAGGGAGTTAGGCAAAATTTTCAACATTACTTTTCCCTCTCTCTCTTTCCACTGAAACTGCTTACTCACAAAGAAACCTAAACCGACTTATCTCATTCATCTTTAATCCAAACCCTAACTTGATTTATCCCTCTAATTCCAACTCGGTAAGCCATAATAATGTGTTTTCCGATCACGATTAGACTATAATGGGCTTTGATTATGTATCTGATTAGTAATACTCTGTTTTTTGTGTTTAGGTTATAAACTTGTCGAAGAACAGGTTCTTGATGATTTTACTCTCTTTCTTCTTCATTTTTATAACTTGAAATTACTTAAAGTTGTGAGATTTATAACTAACTTCACTTCGAATATGTTTAATTATATTGTTCAGATATGGCAGAAGATCAACCCAAATATGCCTTCGAGCCAAAACAAAACATGTGTGCACTATTACAAGTCACACCTGACATTGAGCCGGTGGCAAGGATGAGTACATGGATGGCTCGATCGAATGTCAGCTTTGCTTTCACTGAATGTCGTGTCATCTACAGAAATCATTCACTAGATTTCTGGAGATCTGCAGAACTTGTTGAAGACATCAATGGAAAGAGAATCAAAGCAACTGTTGCAAGTCAAGAAATACATATAACTGAAAGAATGATAAGAAGATGCTTGCGGTTGAATGATGATGATCATAACTCAATAAACTTCAACACACCTCATTTGATGAGGATATTTGAGCAGACGATGGGTTATCAAGGAACTATACATGATGGACAGTTTCAAAAGGGGATGTTCCCTATGTTGTATAGGTTTCTTATCCATTATGTGATACATGGGTTTGCCCCAAGGAAAGGATCATGGACTTTGATGAGTCATGATTTGGCAAATGCCACTGTTGGAATTATGTATGATCTACCATTCAACTTTTTAAAGATGATATTTAAAGGATTAGTAGGAAACTTGAAGAAGGCCGAGAAGAACAGATTCTTACAATATCCAAGGTTCCTACAGATAATCTTCAACAGTGAATTACAAGATCTACCCACTGTTGGCATTACACTCCTATTGTAGAATCCTGACACATACAGAAGAATCAGAAATCTGGGTGTTGCTAATATGTATAACTCAAATGTCCCATTTGAGATCTTGCCATGGTTGTTGGACCATGACTTGAATGTGATGCCAGTGCCTGAGTTAAGCTCAGAGGAGGAAGGAGGGGAAGATGATTCTGAAAGTGATAGTGATGACTCGGATGGAAATGATAATGTTGATGATGAAGTTGAAGGAGGGGCCGGAGTAGCCATGATTGTTGGTGGACATGAGCAGGGGGAGAAACCTGAGCAACCACATTCCAACACCACCACAATCACCACCACTCATTGAACAACCCATTATACCATCACCACCAAAAACATCACCAACATCTAGCCCAATTCACTTAGATCCGTTTATTCCAAGCCCGCCTCATACACAACCACCACCACTATCCACATTCCAAACACACACCACAAACCCAGAACAACCTGAATATGAACAATTTTCTACATCACCACCTACAACACCACCCACTGACACTGACTTGTTGACCTTGTTGAAACAAAATGCTGAACTGAAGAGAAGGAATGAGGAGGTGACAATGGAGAATGTGATGTTGATAGAGAAGTTGGTACAAGCTGAAATGAGAATCAAATCCCTGGAGCAGGAGGTTGAGAAGACCTTAGCTGCCCCAAAACAGGGGGAGAATGAAAGTATGCCAACTGTCTCTGGTGTAAATATTGAAACTGAAAGTGTAACAGTTGTAGAGACTGCAGACAGTTTGAAATTGATTATGAATGTTTATGATGATGGAGAGGAGAGTAGTGAGGAAAGGAGAATTGAGGATGATGATTATGAAGGTGATAAATCAGATGTTGGAGAACATGACTATGATTACAATGATGAAATAGTAAATATGGAAAGGGATGAAGAGAATGTTGAGACAGAGGATGGAATTGATAAGACAAATGTTGAAGAGAATGTAGCTACTACTGATATAGCTACTGATGTCTTAACTGACATTCAAACTGGAGTAGAGACTGAAGTGATGAATGAAGGGAATACTGCTACTGAGGAGCCTATCACTCAAACTAAACAACCAGATAGCTCCAAGAGGGTAGAGTATGACCCTGAGTTAGAAGCACTTGAAAAGGAGATTGATGATTATAGACAATCTAATGATTATGAAGAAGAAGTGACTAAAAGAATGGATAATGGCAAGAAAAAAGTTACAGAAGCAGAGCCTATGAAGGTATATCTAGAAAAAGATGTGTTGTTTAAAGATGATGCTATTGCTGCTGATGTTGCCTTAAGAGAACAAGAGAATATTCTGAGAGAAACAAGGGATAGGGAAATTCTGGCCCAATCCCTGACTCCTGAAGAAATGGCAGAACAGGAAGCCTTGATCAAACAAGCCAAACTTGCTAAAGAAATCTTTGATGATGTGGCTGATTAAGAAGTAATTGATGCCTTGATTAAGTTAAAAAGGGATGAGGAAGTAGAAAGCTCTTTGTCTATGGTGGTTAGCATGTTTCAACCACAGAGTCAACCTGAAAAAGAACACCAACAGGAGCCTGAAAGGAATCCTGAAAAGGAGAATGAAGAATCTGTTGAAGAAATGTTGGCTAAGGCCTCAAGAATACATGAAAGAGTGGAAAGATTTGAGAGGAAATACTCAGGGAAGAGGAAAGCCACTGATCAGGGCATACAAGATGATCAGAAAACGAAGAGAGGGAGATGGGATGAAAAGAATAAATGCTATATTGAGACTCCTGATGATGATGATAATGATGCTAGTCCAATCAGGGCAATTCCACTGCAAACACTGCAACCAGGTCAACAGATTCCAGGTGTTCCTGATGTGCCTATCATAAGTGAACCAGAGCATCCACCCTCTGATGAACCTAAGATTGATGCTGTAAATGATTTATCTGAAGATTCAGATGATGATGATAATCCTGATGGTGATCAAGGAAAGAACTCCAAGGCTGTTAATTTTGAGTCTCCACAAGTTGAAATGACTGATGAGCAGAGAGCCAACATTGAGTTAAGTATGAGGGAAGCCTAATGGAGTCATCCATGGGTTGTAAAGTTGAGAAGGTATGGCATAAGTTTTGAAACTTTGGCTGATCTTGATGATGATCAGTTACAAAAGAGACTTGACAAGGAAAAGGATGGTTTCAAGAAAAAGATGGAAGAAAAGAACAGAGATAGTCAGAAGTTCAGAGAATATCTAAGAAAACATAACTACTCAGAGAAGGACTTGACCAGCTTCAAGAACTCTACAACAGTGAAAGAGAGAAAGTAAAAGAAAAATATGCAAAGAAAATGATGAGCTTGAAAAGATTGAAGCCTTGAAGAAAAAGTATGGAGGTATGTGTGGTTACTTACTGGAGAGAGGGTTAAAGACTGATGTTGTAGAAAGCCTGTCAAGAGAATCTGTGCAGGATCAATACAACAAGTTGAAGAGAAAGGAAATATTGAAAAGGGCACGAATTGAAAAGTCTACCAAACAATCTAAACCATCTGATGAACCTCAAGCAAAGAAAAGAAGAATTCAGAAGTTGAGGGAGAAAATGAAAGAACAAGTCAGATCAGATGAGATCCCAAGAAGTCAAACCTGAACCAGAAGATAAACTCATTGTCCCTTGGGAAAATGAAGATATGATAAACATTCTGAGGGGAATAATGATTAATTAAATGGGGATGGATGAAGCCTCATTCAATGCTTTAGAGAAGCAAGACTTCAAAGATCTTTTTTACATACAAAAGGCTGATTGGGAGAAAGCTTTGAGGGAGGGAGATAACCCTAGAAGCTTTGTTGAAGGAAGATTTGTTCCTACAGGACTGTCAAACAGTCCTGGGATAGCTAGGATGTTGCTAGCTCTCAAAGAACAAGCAGGACAGGATGTTGTTGAGTTGGCTAATCTCCCACCTGAAATGGTAACTTCAATATACATCAAAACCTTTAATTTGGAGCCTAGTAAACCAAAGAAGTCCATTCCATTCAGGCCTCCAATTTCAAGAAGACATCCACAAGGTGGAAGAGGTGAATCAAGTAGATCTGCACAACAAAGAACAATAAGACCACAATCTGATGTGGATCTTCCAAGAGAAATCTACTTTGATTCTATAATTGAGTCACTGAAAGTGATTATGGAAAGTAGGCAAATGAGAGAAACTGTTGTCAGACTTGACTTTCGTGAATATACTGAAGAGCAACTGGAAAGAATGGCCACTCTTAATTTGTATGACTACAGAAATAGAAGCAAGATGGCTGGAAGGCAGATGAATGATCTGTAACGCCCTGAAATTCGATTGGTAAACTAGGATCGTGAAATCATCGGAAACTATAGACTTTGGGATTCTGGACGATAAGTTCGGAACCCATATCATTGGAAAAATCTGCTTTTATCATTTAAAATGTTTATTTTATAAAACGACATTTACGCCTGAAAAATATTAATTTTTATGCTTTCGAAAAATTAAATGTTCTTATTTAAAAAGATTTCAAATAATTATTCGGAAAATGGTTTTATAAAAGTTTTGCTGAAAAAGTTTTAGTTTGTTTAAAAACTTATGAACTCGACTAGTCTTGACCCGTCGGTAGCCTAAACCCGAACCCGAGTCACCCGAGTATTTAAGCGGAAAATCAAGTATTCTTACACCATCTCTTTCATTTCCACCAACACTTCCCACCCAAACACTCTCATTCTAGAGAGAGAAACTAGAGAGAGAAAGTCTTCAAACTTCAAATCCGAGTCCACAAATCTGTTTGTTGTTATTCTTGGTAAGATCTTCTTGAAAATCATCCATTTTCATAACCATTTTCGGCCTCAAATCGAGCAAAAACACCCATTTTCGTTTCTAGAGTTTTCGGGTCAAAAACCGTCTTGTTTTGGTGTCAAAATGCAGGCTTTTGTGTTTAAAATCACTAGGAATCGATAGCCCTTTCAATCCCGAGCATTTCCATGTCAAAAACTTCGATTTTGGGTCAAAAATCTGGAAAATCTGAAAAACCCGTAGGTTTCTCCGTCGCCCAGCTTGAAGGAGTCGAATCAGACTCATTCGATCGAACCAGTCGATCGAATCAGTCCAGTCGATCGAATAGGAAAGCAACCGAATGGTCTCCAACTCATTCGACCGAATGAGTTTCGTATTCGATCGAACGAGTGTCTATTCGATCGAACAAGTTCCATGTTCGACCGAACGAGTTTTTCCAACTGGTTCGACCAAATGTGTTTCTAGTTCGATCGAGTGTGCCACAGATTCGACCGAATGTGTGTCTATTCGATCGAACGTGTTCCTATTCGATCGAATCAAGCCAGAACCAAGCTGTTTTCGTCTTTAAAACCCAGTTTTTGCTCGAGGCCGCGTAAGCTCGTTTTCTTAGACTTATAGCACGTTGTTAACCTTATATATATGTTCAACTCTAGGCTAAGGAGATCTATTGTAGCACCATCCTAACCCGAGATCAAGGTGAGTTCATAGCCCCTATTTAAGCTTTTCAAAACTATGGGGTGGAAACATGGTAACTTTACACGTTTGGATAAAATCATTTATGCAAACACTCTTTAAACTATAAACTTTTGGATTTCTACACACGTGCGGAAATCCACAAGCTTTTTAAGAATCTATAAACTTTGGAAATCTATGAACATGGGGAAAACCCATCAACTTATGGAGATCTAAGAACATTGGAAATCAATGAGTATGGGAAATTCTATGAACATTGACATCATGGGAATGGGAATCATATTCATATCATCATAGTCATTGTGTCAGCATGGAAATCTAGAGATCAAAGCATCATGAGTTGAATTGGACGCGAGAGTCTATTCTACTCTCGGTAGAACTCGCGACCATGAGTGGCATTCTATTCTCGGTGGCACTCGTAACTCATGGGATTTCATACTAGTCTCGGTGAAATCCATAACTCTTGAGGACCTATACTAGTCTCGGTAGGGACCAAGGGAACCCAGGATTCTTTGGGGAGTCTATCCTACTCTCGGTAGAACCTAGCTGAGTCCTGGATGACAAGAACGAGGTAGTCTTGGTTTAAGTCTTGCGTGGGATCAATCAAGTCTTGTGTGATCATTGAGTTTCATCATCATTCATCATCATCATCATTTATTCACCATCATCTTGGATACTAGTAAACAGTGGGATCTTGGTGTTGGTTTATCTAGTAAACTTAGCATGCTCAAATCTATATGTCCTTATTTATGCTTAACTGCTATGTGCTACATGTACCGTTGGGAGACCACAAATCTTTGAGTAATCTTATCACAAACGACTCTAATGGGAGAATAATAAGCCCGCTGAGAGTCCAGGAGAACATTTCATGTTTTACTCACTACAAAAACCTCTTTGGGAAAACCAAGAGACCTTTTCTTACAAACCATCTTAAAACCGGGTATTATATCCAAACATAGTAGTATAAGTTGTAGGAGTGGTGGGTTAGCCGCAGGTACACCCTATATATAAACCCCTACAACCTATACTAGTATGTTTGTGTATAAACTCTTTTTCTTTAAACCTATGAATTCACTCATCTACTTTATGTAGTTGACAGTTTGTCACATGTTTTCAGGAAATAATGCAGCAAGAAATCCCTAGCAAGTTTAGAGGCCTTAGAGAGATGAAGGCTAGTCTAGGAGTTGTTTGGAAACTTGATATTTTGTATTAAAACAATTTGTTTCATGTTACCTGGATGGTGTAATATTTGACATTTTGGTTATGTTTATGCATTTAGACTTTTATACTATTGTGCTCAACAATCACGACTTAGTCGCCGCGCCTCGATTATTCCGCCATCACGATCGGGGTGTGACATGATCTGTCAAAGTTTTTGAAAGACGAAGCTGAAAAAGGATTCAAGTTCTTAAAAGAAAAGAGTAGTTGGAGAATGATTCAACTTCACAGGTCAAAAAGGACAGAAAAATTGAGAAGAATGGACATTGCTGAAAGAGTCTATATGATGAATGTCAGAGGCAGGAATGCATTGTCAAATATGAACACATGCATAAGCATAGGAAGAAGAATGATACGCCCCAACTACACAGTACAAAGAAATGGCATTATAACTGAAGTGGAATACAAAGAAAATGATGACCATTACTTGCTGAGAAACTCTGATGGAAAAATATTGGGGATTATCAAGAAAGATGAAGACTTGACCTATTTGCATGTTGAGGATCTGATGGATATAAGGGATTTGGTTATACCAGAAAGTCATACTCACTACCGAATCCTTAATATCTTTAAAATGAAAGCTGCATCAGAAATAGTCAACCGAAGACAAGCCGCCCATTATGCAAGGAAGAGACAAGATTAATAGAATAGGCTTTGTGATGTAATGTCTTCGGACAGAATTTTGAATATGTAATTTGTTTATGTTTTGTTGAATATGTAATTTGATTTTGATTTGATGTGTATTTTGACTAAGTGTAAGTAACCATATAATTGTTTTGGGTCAGCTGAGGTGTTCCAATCTAGGGGGAGATTGTTGAGTCAAAGATTTGACAAAAATGAAGTATATGGAAGATTAGAATCTTCTCAACCTCCTCAGAATTCGCTAAGTATGGATCCGGGTACATCTTAGACATCCGAGCAAGCTTTTACTTAGCCGGGTACGATATTTTTCCTATCGGGCAAGGTTATCTTTTAGAATTCTTCTTTAGTGATTATCCGAGCAGGATTCACTAATTAGTATATTACCGAGTAAGGTATGCTAGTTAGTATATTCCCGGGCAAGGATCACTTTGTCTAGCAAGTTAGTTCTTCATAAGCCGAGTAAGGTTTACCTCCGAGTAACCTCTTGGCGAACCAAACTCAAAGAAACCACGTGATTGGAAGACAGGGCAAGGTATTTATAATAATGATTGGTCCAAGCAAGCTTGATGAATATTGATATATCTTAAGTATCATCGGGCACAGTTCAACTCAAGCAAGGAACAGTGCTATCGAGCACACTTTGCTAATAAGTTATTTTGTAGCAAAAGAGTTGAAGGGATCATTGAAGAACAAGGTTACTCGTAAGGGTTTGTCGGGAAAAGTCCGGCAAAGCCAAGAAGATTGAAGTCTACCCGGTGAGTATTTTACTTGGTAAAATACTCTTCTAGTAAAGTCTACCCGGAAACAAATCCAAGCACACTTTTATGTTACCAAGTCTGGAAGGATGACAGAGTACACAGCGTACTCGGGAAATGAATATTGCTAACAAAGCATACCCGGAAGACTTGTTTTACACTTAGAATATGTTGTGATTATTTAAATTGAATATGTATTAAGGTTTGGGGTTTCTAGAAGGAATGACAGCTGTCCTAGGGTGGCAGGCCTATAAATAGAATGTTTTATGGCACGCCGCCTAAGGCAGACAGACACGTTAATCGAAAAAGAATATTTTTGTGTGTGACTGCTGTCCTAGAATTCATACGGATAAACCTTCCTTCAAGAAACCCTAAATAGATTATCGTTTGTATGATTAAAGTTATATAAATGGAAATATTTTGAGTGAATCTTGTTCGTGTTGGTTACCTTCGAATATTGATTAAGCAACCGTACGTTTGTTATTGATTCCGCCTTTAACAAACGAAAATTTTTCTAAATATAGCAACCTGTCATTAACTCCCTTGTCGACACATCTATTTGTGTGAGTTATGACATGATTAACTAAAATCCAGCTAAAATCGGGGACCTGACAAGTGGTATCAGAGCTTATTGCTGCTATTTTGGAAAGATGGTTGCTGATTGAAGATTTGAAGAAAGATGAAGTAAGCAGACCACTGTTCCATTGAAAAGTGACGTCAGAAGCTCTGTTCTTCATTTTTCTTCCAGATCTACAATCATTTGGTGTTTTCTCTTCCTTATTTTGATTAAAGTTTTAATTTTTATATATAAATCTTGTTCTTATCGAATCAGACACCTTAGATCTGAACAATCGGTTTTCAAATCTGAATATCTTTTTAAATTTGTTTTTACAAAGAAACTGTTTTTGATTTCTTAAAATGTCTGGTTACGAAGAACAAGAAGTGTCTACTAACAAGATTCCAATATTGTATGGACAGGAAAATTTCACTAAATGTAAAGTCTTGTTTGAAGCAGTCATTTGCTATAATGATGTTGATATGTGGAACTCTATTAAGAATGGTCCACAAGGCAATGTTGAGGAAGGTGCAAATGCAGCTGCAACTGCAGCTGTCAGAGAAAGAATGAGAAAGGTGGATGACAAGGCTTTAGCAATGTTGAAATTAGGTTTGTCTTGGGAGATACTTACCAAGGTTGCACATCATCCCACTGCAAAGGAAATGCATGATGCAATACTTGAAATGTTTGAGGGAAATGCTGAGCTTAAAAACATCAAGAAGTAGAGACTGAAGCAGCAGCTAGAAAGATTTAAGTATAAAGATGGAGAAAGGTTGAAGTCTATCCTTGAAAGGTTTTTGGGAATATTGAATGATCTCAGAACCACTGACTATGTGATGACTGAACTTGACTTGAATACAAAGTTGCTCAACTCAATGCCAAAGGAATGGTACACTGCTTGCAAGTTCATCCTTACAAAACACAACTATAATGATTTGAAATTGGATGATGTAGTGTGCTTCCTTCAAGCTGCAGAGATAGAGATGATAGAGAATGAGATGATCAAGGAGGAAAGACCCTGTTTCAATGTCTCAAATGCATTGATAGCACCTATGGGTAATTTGACCACCAAGAATCAACGGCAAATTCCTATTATTGAAGAACCAGTTGAGCATAGCACTGATACTCCAAAATCTTTTGTTGGTGGTAGCACAAGTAATCTTGGTAACCAACAAAGATTCAATGTGCACCTAATCGATGACAATGATTCTGCCTCAATGGCAAGGGGGAATGTTCCTCACACTAGTGGTGGAAATGGTCAAAGCAGTGATACACAGGCATTGCTTTCAATGTTTACTGAGTCATATACTGCATTTGTTGCAAAGAATTTAATTCACACAAGTGTAGTACAAGATGATCTTGAGCAGATAGATGCTGATGACTTGGAGGATATGAATATGAAGTGGAAAGCAGCTATGTTGGCTCTTAGAAGCAAAAGGTTGTATAACAGGACTGGTAGGTCACTCCTATTAGGGCCAAATGAAAGAATTGGTTTTGAAAAGTCAAAGGCCATTTGCTAAAACTGTCAACAGCCTGGTCATTTTGCAAGAGAATGTAACATGCCAAGAAACTTCCAAGTGAACCAATTTCAGAACCAACCAAGAAATCAGCAGCCTCAATATCAACAGCAGCCTCAATATCAGCAGAGACCCAACACCAACAACTTCAACAACAATCCCAACAACAACTATAATCCCAACTTCAACAGGACAACACCAAAGAATGCAATGGGCCAGACACCCTTCTCATTGGTGTTTGGATAAGAGGCTGTTATCCCTACAGAGATGATGGTTCCTACTGCCAGAAAAAGCATCCGTGATCCTGAAACTAATAATGGAATCCTTCTCGAATACTTGGATACTGTTGAAGAACTCAGAGACCTAGCCAAGATCAGAATGACAGCATATCAACAAAACGTAGCTGGGGCATACAACAAGAGTATAAGGATCAGAAGATTTCAATAAGGAAACTTGGTCTTGAGGAAAGCAATCCAAAATACGACCAATCCAGCAGATGGAAAGCTAGCTCCTAAGTGGGAAGGCCCTTATTTGATTGAGTCAGAAGCAAGAAAGGGGGCATATCATTTCCTCACTATGGAAGGCAACAGGTTACCGAGAGCATGGAAAGCTATACACCTCAAGAAGTTTATCTGATCAGGATCAAGTATCCTCAGAGAATTGAATATCTTTAAAGGATCTAGGATCCTGAAATCGGTAATATCTACCAGATCACTTATTCATTTCATATTCTTTTAATCATAAGATAATGTACAATTAACGTTTATCTTTTCCAAGTTTTTAAGTAATATTGCAGATTCCAACAAGAGGTTCAATGGTTAAGAGTTGGCCACCTCTCCATCACATTTAAGGTACACTATTGTTTCCTTTGGCTTAGCCCACGATTAATATGTGACCCCCAATGGTCATATCTTCCAAGGTTAAAGGTTTTCACATTTCTTAGAAATTAGTGTTTCTACACTCTTTCCTGGAGCGCACGTTATCCAACTTATAGTCCGGGGCAGGGGGACCAGTTCACTATACATGGTTGACAATTTCGTTGTCTTCGGCTATATGGAGGATCCTACGATTTATGGTAGACGTGCCATACCACCGGTTTATAACATTTTCATGTTATCTCAAGACAAAGGTTTCTAACATTTTCATGTTAGCTAAGGTATTGGCGTTTTCACGTCACTTCTGTTTGGACAAATCCCCGTTGACATCTGTATCCTTGGGTCAGTCCCCAGTTTGGGCTTGTCCCCAGTTTGACACCAGTACGGGCTTGTCCACAGTTACACGGGCTTATCCCCAGTTGCATGGGCTTGTCCCCAGTTTATGTCATGGGCTTGTCACCAGTTTGTTGGGTTTAATCCCAATTAATATCATAAGTTATTTGCATCAGGTATCATAAAGTCCAACTATAAGGATCAACCAAGATCATTAATTTATTTTTACAAGGATAACCGAAGGTTCAACGCTTATGGTAACCTAGGTCTAATTAGACCTTATGGTATGATTTCTACTTATCAATTTACGTTTATTTGGTTAAGATCTTTTGTAAACTCTATTACTTAAGGATTTAACATCCTTAGTTTATTTTTGCAAGGATATTCTATCCTAAAACTTTTTACTCAAAGATATTTCCTAAAACTTTCAATAAAGCTATGACTATATTAAACTTACTTTGATAATAACAAATAACAACACATAAATAGTTCAAAGATTTAATTTATTATTATGTCACTTGGACTTACCCAAAATCCTTAACCCGGATTTCACCATACGAAAGATGGACCATCCACCCGGGTTAAACAAGTGTTACTAATTGTTCATGATTTGCAGGGAGAATAAGAGATGTTGGATATATATCCAGAAGGGAAATTTCCAAGGAAACTCTATATATATGATAATTATATCTAGTTTGTCAAATCCTAACTGTTTTTGCAGGAAGTTTGAATTCAAAGGCAAAATGGCATCTGTGATCTTATCACAACCGTCATTTTGGGGGAAATTGTTAGGGCACATAAATTTGACACTGTGGATACATTATCCTTGCATATATTCTTGGATCAGTTATCCTTTGTCAGATCTTGTCAGGATCAAGGATCCTCAGTAATTGGTATTGCTAACGATGGTTTCTTATGTGTAGGTTAATATTTGATAGGAATAACGGTTGGATGACTTGGTCACCTTATATTTCGCTACAAGGCACCTTTATGAACGTGGTCAAAGAGATGAGAACGTCATAATGGAGTAGTGCCATGAAATTAGGACTTTTTGTTAGCTTATTTTTTGTAGATAATGAATCTATTGATCAGTTAGGAAAAACACATAACACAACCCACCTAGCATACGATTTACTCTGTAGTTATAGCATTAGATACTCCCTTAGTCATCATTGTAATCGCTGATCATAGTTTCCAACCATTTGTAACACGATTTTTGATTAATAAAGTGGTGATAGACGATTTGTCATCACCCGGGATTTTTGTGCCGGCGATCCGACCAAGATCAAAGGCTTTTCCTCGTAACAAATCCTCGTGTTTGTGTTTTCAATCTTTACATAATCGTTATTATCAACATAGCACTATACCTCACAATTATGGATTTGGTTACATTATCCTTAGTTGATTTTTGACCAAAACAATGTGCATCCTGCATAATTCTGTTATAAGCTACCATTCGAGTATTGGTATGCCGTCGTTTGAGATGTTGTATGGTAGACGTTGTATAACTCATGTATGTTAGGGAGAGATTGGTTAGAAAAAGATTGGAAGTTTGGAATTCGTGCAAGAAACCTCGTCAAGGTTTGATCAGATCAAGGCAAGAATGAAAGCTGCTCAAGACCGACATAATTCATATGCTGATAAGCGGTGACGACCGATCAAGTTTAACGTTGGTGACAATGTGATGCTTAAGGTCACACCTTGGAAGGGAATTTTTCATTTCAGGAAGAGACAAAAGTTAAGCCCAAGGTACATTGGACCGTTTAAGATTGTTGATCGTGTGGGTGAAGTATCTTACATGCTAGATTTACCCGAGGAGCTAGAAGGAATTCATCCTACCTTTCATGTTTCTCATTTGAGAAAATGCCTAGCTGATGACACGTCACATGTGCCATTTGTAAACATTGAGGTTGATGAACAGCAAAACTATATCGAACAGCCTGTGGAGATCGTTGATCGCAAGGAATAGCAGCTTCGTCATAAAGTTATCCCATTGGTAAAGTGATATGGAAGCATCGCAAATGATCAGTTGCCACTTGGGAAGTTGAAGATGAGATGCGCAAGTTTTACCCATGATTGTTTAACTAATAGTTAGGTTTCGGGGACGAAACCTCTTTAAGTAGGGAAGACTTGTAACAACCTGCTTTTGAAAAAATAATTAATAAAATAAATTTCGTTTATTTAATAGTGTGTCGTTTATCGGTTTAGACAAATAAACTAATAGACGGTGGGCTTGGACATTAAAAGATGGAATAAGGGATGGAATGGGCCATAGGTCCATGAGCTTAAGGGAGTATAAATACCCCTTAAACCCTAATCCTTTCCATTTTTATCCATCTCTGCACCTTAGCCTACACCATCAAAAACACACACTAACATTATCCTATATCCCGAGCCAAGATCCGAAGGTGAAAACCCGAACCCGTTGGTGCTAGAACGTTGTGACGAACCAAACCAACATCAAGACTAGACCGTGTTCGTAGAGCGACTCGTTTAAAGGTACGTTTAGAAAGAAACACTTGTCGGCTCGTTTAGGAATCCTAGATCTATGATTGAATGGTAAAAACGAATCAAACGTAATGATCTTTAATGAAATTCGTTAACAGTAGAAAGGTGAATTGAGGGTACAAAGAACCGGTTTTAAAATGAATCAATAGCACCTTGTAAATGTGGTGTCTAAGTGTTTGGGATGATTGGGGTTAGTAGGCGTTGGGTATACGAATCTGTAGATACCGAAATCGTGTTGTTCCATAGCGATTTGGGGTCTAATTGCAATTCCCGTTCAGTTGACTGATAGGTGTTCTTATCAATTTTGACTTTGACCTCTGAGTCAAAGTTTGGATAAGACGATGCCCATTCGTTATGTTGGACGAATTGCTGGTCATTCGTTACTCACCCATTCTCTATGTTAAGATAACGAATCAGGTCATTTGTTACTCACCCAATAGCTATGTTAAGATAACGAATCAGGTCATTCGTTACACACCCATTCGCTATGATAAGATAACGAATCATGTCATTCGATATAAGATATGCTTGTAATGAATGAGGCTTAATCAGAGGCCATTCGTTATAGCGAATGAGTCAGCAAAGAAAATATTATAAAAGAATCCTAATGGAATTTTTGTTAAGAGCAGTTAATGAAAATAAAATTTTTCCAAGCTTACCTAGCAGGGGCTTTGCCCCTTGGACCCTGCTAGTGACTGCCACCCCTAGAACCCCGCTGCTAGGGGTGCTGCCCCCGGACCCCCGTTCGTTGAGGGACATTAAAATATAAATACGATATAGATAGTGTTTTGGTTAAAAATCAATCAAGGATAATGTAACCAAATTTGTTATGTGAGGTTTAGTGCTAGATTGATAATAATGATTATGAAACATTTGAAAACACAAAACACAAGGATTTGTTACGAGGAAAAGCCCTTGTCTTGGTCAGATCGCTGGCACAAAAATCCCGGGCGATGACAAATCGTCTATCACCACTTTATTAATATGAAAAATGAGGATACAGGGTTGGAGATTATGATCAGTGTTTACAATAATTCTAAATGTGTGTGTGTGTGTTGCTGGCTTGCTCTCCTCTGCGAATGTAGCTGGTGTGTTATATATAGGATGTGCCTTAACTAATCATAACTCAATAACTTTATGAATAATAAAGGTATTAATTGAGTTTCCTAAAAATATACCATTATATATATATAAACGTAACAGCCACTTTGACCACGTGCTCCATCACTCAGGCTGCGAAATAGGAGGTAGACCAGGTCTCTTAGCCATTCCATTTTTTAAATATAATGTTATACACAGGAAACAATCGTTAGTAAATAATAAGTACTGAGGATCCTTGATCCTGGCGGGATCTGACTAAGGATAACTGATCCAAGAACATATGTCAGGATAACGTATCCACAGTGTCAAATTTTTGTGCCCTAACAATTGCCTCCAAAATGGCGGTTGTAATAAGATCGCTGCTGTCATTTTGCCTTTAAATTCAAACCTCCTCCTTTCCGCCTATGTATGCAACGTTTACGGTTACTCTATCTTATCAACTCAGTTGAAGGATAATCAGGTATCCACTTTTATGGGAATGAAGCCTTTAGTGCCATTCATTTAATTTCCCTGCAAGTCATGAACAACTAGTAACATCTGTCTAAACCGGATGGACGAACCATGTTTAGACGGTCCAATTCGGGTTAAAGATTGTGATAAAACCGGATGATATTAATAATAACTTAAGACATTTGACTACTTATGTGTTGTTTATTATTCTGAAATCATACTTGTTATAGTTTAAGTCTATATATAGTTTTAAGAAATATTCTGAGAAAAAAACTTTAAAGATAGAGTATCCTTGTAAAAACAAATTAAGGATCCTGAATCATTACACAAAAGAGTTTATAAAGATTTAGCCAAGTAAATGTAAATCGATAAGTAGAAATCATACCAAAAGATCTAATTAGACCTAAGTTACCAAAAGTGTTGATCCTTCTGTGATCCTTGTAATTGAATTTAGGATACCTGATACAAATAACTTATGATATTAACTAGGATTAAACCCAACGAACTGGGGACAAGCCCTAAATAAACTGGGGACAAGCCCGTGCAACTGGGGACAAGCCCGTGTAACTGGGGACAAGCCTGTGTAATTGGGGACAAGCCCATGAACAGGGGACAAGCCCAAAAACTAGGGACAAGTCGAAACTGGGGATTGGCCCAAGGATACAGATGTCAACTGGGGACTCGCCCAAACCGGAAATTAGCCCAAATGTGAGTGACGTGAAAATGCCAAAACCTTAGCTAACATGAAAATGTTAGAAACCTTTGTCTTGAGATAGCATGAAAATGTTATAAACCGGTGGTATGGTACATCTACCATAAATCGTAGGATCCTCTATATAGCCGAAGACAACGAAATTGTCAGCCACTAAGCGTGTACTGGTCCCACTGCCCTGAACTATTCGTTGGATAACGTGCGCTCTAGGCGAGAGTGTAGAAACTCTAATTTATAAGAAAGGTGAAAACCTTTAAACCTTGGAAAATATGACCATGGGGGGTCACACCTTAATCGTGGGCTAGGCCAAGGAAAATAGCAATGTACCTTAAGCGTGAGGGAGAGGTGGCCAACCTCTTTTTCATTGAACCCCTTATTGAAATTTGCATTGTTACTTAATACTTGGAAAAAATAAATATTAAGAACACATTATTCTTAAATTAATAATATGAATCTGAAATGAATAAGTGATCAGATAGATATTACCAATTTTAGGATCCTTGACCCTTTAAAGATACCTGATCCTCTAAGGATACTTGATCCTCTAAGGATACTTGATCCTGATTAGAAAAAATACTTCTTGAGATGGATTGCATTCCATGCTCTTGGTAACCTGTTTTCTTCCATAGTCAGCAGATGATATACCCCTTTTCCAGCTTTTGATTCGATCAGGTAGGGGCCTTCCCACTTAGGAGCTAGCTTTCCATCCGCTGTATTAGTTGTATTTTGGAAGGTTTTCCTCAAGACCAGATCTCCTTCTTGAAATATTCTGATCCTTATACTCTTGTGTATGCCCCAGCTACCCTTTACTTATATGATGCCATTCTGATCTTGGCTAGGTCCCTGAGTTCTTCAACTTTATCCAGATCTTGGAGAAGGATCTCGTTATTAGTGTGAGGATCACGGTTGCTTGTTATGGCATTAGAAATAACCATCTCCGTTGGGATTACAACTTTTGAGCCAAACACCAATGAGAAAGGTGTTTGACCTATTGCATTCTTGGGTGTTGTCCTGTCAGCCCAAAGAACATAAGGTAGCTCTTCAGCCCATTTACCCTTCTTGGATCCTAGTTTCTTCTTCAAGTTGTTGTTGATAATCTTGTTACTTGACTCTGCCTAGCCATTCGCTTGATGATGAACTGGTGTGGAGATAATCATCTTGATGCCCCAACTGTCACAAAAGTTAGTGGTTCTTTTCCAGATAAACTGGGAACCATTGTCACAAATAATTTCCGAAGGAATACCAAATCTTGTTATAATGTTTCTTTTAATGAAGGATATCACCTTTTTTCGCGGACTTGTGAAAAAGCCTCTACTTCCATCCACTTCGAGAAGTAATCAGTCATGGCAAGAATAAACACTCTTCCTCCTGGCGGTTTTGGTAGCTTACCCACGATATCCATGCCCCACCTCATGAAAGGCCATGATGAGGATATAGGATACATAGGTTCTGCTGGTTGGTGTAGGATGTTTCCATGCCTTTGGAAAGCATCACACTTCTTTGAATACTCCATTGCATCCTTCTACATTGTTGGCCAGAATTATCCAGTCCTAAGTATCCTGGTGAATAATGCTCTTCCCCTTGTGTGGTTGCCGCAATCGCCTTCGTGGAAGTCATGGAGTTCTTCTTGTATTTCAGGATCCTCGATGCATCTCAAATAGGGACCTGCAAGAGATTTTTGTATATACAATATCTTGTAAAATAATGAATTGTGATACCTTCAACATGAAAGCTTTAGGGTTTTCCCCCGTAGGGATTTCTCCATTTTGGAAGAATTTCTTGATTGGAAGGATCCAAGATCCTGCTTTTGGGGAGGATGAAGGATCCTTAAGTTCTTTTGTGCAATCCACAGTTGCCTCCACATCTTTATGTTCTTTAATTGTCGGAGACAATATATAATTGATAGGTATCTTTACATCATCCGGGATTTTTAATGATGATGCTAAGTTTGCTAAGGCATCTGCCCCAGCATTTTCTTCTCTTAGTACACGTATGATACTAAACAACTCGAAGGATTTTGCTAATTCCTTCACAATTTCTAAATACTTGATCATATTCTCACCTTTCACGGTATAAGCGCCGTCAAAGGGGTTAGTTATAAGTAAAGAATCTATATAAATTTGAAGATACATGATTCTCATTTGTTTGGCTCTCATTGTTGGTGGCTTGACATGCACATGCAATGGACAGGGGTATTTGTCCCCCAGTGGTGATTTTAGTAGGATGCCTAATCCTATTCCTCTTACGTTGGATGCTCCATCTGTAAAGAGGATCCATGGATCCTTGGTCTCTTCTAATTGCTGAACTTCCAAAACAGCCTCCTTTTGCATGCCACTACTGAAATCAGCCACAAAGTTTGCAAGCGCTTGTGACTTAATGGTTGTTCTGGGCTCATACTGAATATCATATGCACTCATTTTCACAGCCCATTTGGCGATCCTTCCTGATAATTCTAGCTTTCTAAGCATATTTTTAACAGGATAATTAGTTCTCAAAATAATAGTATGTGTTTCAAAATAGTGTCTCAACTTGGTTGAGGCCATAATCAAAGCAAGAATTAATTTTTCAAGGTGAGAATACCTGACCTCTGCATCTAAGAGTCTTTCACTTACATAATATACCGGATGTTGTTGTCCTTCATGATCCTTGGCCAGAACAACACTGACTGTGTTGCCTGGCACGACTAGGTATAGGGACTGCGACTCACCATCTATTGGCTTCATCAAAGCAGGCGCTGAGGATAGATAATCCTTAAGAGCCTTTAGTGCATCCTCATGCCTTTGAGTCCATTCAAAATTTTTATTCTTCCTTAAGATATCATAGAAGTCTTTCCACTCCTTTGAGGATCTTGAAATGAATCTGTTGAGAGCAGCTATTCTTCCCGTCAGTCTTTGGACATCCTTAGCATTCACAGGAGACTTTAAATTATTGATGGCTTCTATCTGCTCAGGGCTCGCTTCTATTCCCCTTTTGGTCACCATGTATCCTAGAAACTTCCCAACCTTGTCACCTAACCGGCACTTTGACGGGTTCAGCTTCATATTATATTGATCTAGGAATTTTGAATGTTTCTTCTAGATCTTTAAGGTGATCCTCAGCCTTCTTTGATTTCACCACCATATCATCTATGTAGACTTCCATGGTCTTGTCTAACTGATCCTTGAACATCATGTTGACCAATCTTCGATATGTTGCTCGTGCATTTTTTAGTCCGAACAGCATAGCAATATAACAGTATATGTCGGTAGGAGTCATGAATGCTGTATCCTCTTGATCAGATGGTTCCATCTGAATTTGTTGAAATCCAGAAGAAGCATTCATAAAGGTAAGCATCTCATGTCCTTCCATTGCATCCACCATGGAGTCTATATGCGGTAAAGGGAAAGGATCCTTGGGGCATGCCTTGTTTAAATCGATGAAATCGACACACACCCTCCACTTTCCATTCTTTTTAGAAACAACAACCACATTAGCGAACCATCAAGGATACTTAACCTCTCTGATCATACCGGCCTTAAGAAGTTTTTCAACTTCTTCTTGTATGACCGCGTTCCTCTCAGGAGTGAATTTCCTTCGCTTCTGATGGACGGGTGTGTAATATAATAATCAAGGTCCAACTTATGAGTAATTACCTCCTTCAAAATATCTATCATGTCTGAATGTGTGAAGGAAAATGTGAATTTTCGTCGCTTTAGGAAGGATACTATATCCTCCTTAATTTTATTTGGGCTATTGGATCCTAGGAAAGCATTAACGTCTGGATCCTTGGGATCCAAGGATACCTCTTTTATGTCTTGAGCTTCCAGCACGTTCCTAGGATGTTGCTGTAGTTTCTATGCCATTGTTTGCTTAGATGTAGGTTTCATGAATGAAGAATAATAATTCTTGGCTTCCACCTGGTCACCATCTATCCTTACTACTCCCTAAGGAGTTAGTAATTTGATACATTGGTGATAAGTAGAAGCTACAGCCTTCATTCCATGTAACCATGGCCTGCCAAGAATAACATTGCAACAAGATAGATTATCAATAACACAAATTTAATTATAAGAGTTTAACCATTCAATATAGATTGGGAGGTTGATGTCCCCCATTGTTTTCTTGGTTTCGCCATTGAAATCATCTAGCACTGACGTTCTCGGGATGATTTCCGATACGGGGAAATTCATTTTCTAGAGCACATCATGTTGTATGATGTTGACCGAGCTTCCACCATCGACTAGGATCATGCGCACATAATGGTTAGCGATAATTAAAGTTACAATCAAACCGTCGTGGTGAGGATCCTGGATGCTTGTTTTATCCTCTTCATCAAAGAAGATTCTTTTGTTGGTCGTCAAAGTAGTGGATATGACTTGTCGTTCCCCGTTCTCCAACATAGTTTCTTTGGTGTGTCTCTTGCCGAGGAGAAAGAAGTACCACATATATCTGAGCCGCCGGAGATGAAGTTGATTACTTGTGCATCTGGTGGGGGCGGAGTTGATTTTTGTGAGACCTCTTCAGGATCCTGGATCCTTGACTTTTTTCTTCCCAAGAGCTCCTTGAAATGACCCTTACTTAGGAGGTACCCAATTTCCCTCCTTAAGATAATACAATCATCAGTCTAATGGCCGAAATCCTCATGGAATGCACACCATTTGGATTTGTCTTTGAAGGATGTTGTTTTCTCGTTTTTCCGAGGCCATCTTGCTTTCTCTCCAAGATCCTTCATGGCACAAATTAAACCATGAGTATCCATAGAGAAGCAATACATGGAAATGCTTGGGTAATCTTCATCATCATCTCCTTCTTTAACTGCTCGGACATTTTGATTGTTGAATTTGGAGTAAGGCTTAGAGTTGTTCCTGAATGAGGATCCTTGTTTCTTGTCAGGAGATTCTTGCTTCGTTTGGGCCCTTAACCGTTCTTGGATCCTCTTGTCATCCTCCAGCCGTATGAATCTTAGTGCCCTGTTCCTTACTTCATCTAAAGTCCTGCAAGGAGTCATCACAAGATCGTCATTAAAAGGGGAGCCCCTATTTAGTCCCATCTTGAAAGCTTCCACAGCCGTAGCCATATCAAGATTAGGGATTTCAAGGCCTCCCCGCCAAACCTCGTAACAAAATCCCTAAGGGATTCATCATAAGGTTGGCCAACTCTATGTAAGTCACTAGTTAACTTTTCAAATTTCCTACTACAATAAAATTGGTTGTTGAACAAGTTAACTAAATGTGAAAAAGAAGTAACAGAAAACGGAGGAAGACTTAGCAACCATTTTAATGCAGATCCTGTTAGTGTGGATCTGAAACCCTTGCATAGACAAGCCTCCTTAAGACTTTTGGAAATTGGATTGATTTCCATCCTCTTCCTGTATTGAGCCACATGCTCTTCGGGATCAGGTGTCCCATCATACACCTTCATGTTGGGGGTCTAAAATAATTTTTGGAATTCAGCATCACAAATAGGTGGAGCAAATATGGACAACTTGTGGCTTCCTTCTAGTATTTCAGAGATCGGTCGGACCACCCCTGGTACGCTGGATATCATATCCTAAGCTTTCGCAGTTCCTTAGCCATAGCTTGGTTGATACCTGCACCATGCATAGAACCAAGATTAGCATCTAAGGATATAGGATTATAAGTGTTACCTCTTTGTTGTGTGAATGTTGACATCCTAGAAGAATAGCTGAGGTAAGAAGCGTCTTCTACAGGAGTTGGTCCACCAAAGGCAATGGTTTGCATGGGGTTAATATCTCTTTCATGGACCTCTGAAGACTTCTGATGTTGTGTTCCGGAGAATCCTTGATTCTAGAAGAAGGATCCTTGAGGTTGGGAGTTGAAGGATCTTGGATGATACAATCTAGAGGATCTTGGTTGAAGGATGGACGATCCTTATTGAAGGAACGAGGATCCTTGAGCTTGCTGACTCACCCATGGACCCTTTGTTGGAGGATAGATGATCCTGGCTGGAGAAACGAGAATCCTTGAGCTTGCTGACCAATGGACCCTGGTTTAAGGATAGATGATCCTTGCTGTAAAATCGAGGATCCTTGAGCTTGCTGGCCCATGGACCCTGGTTGGAGGATAGATGATCATTGTGCAATTTGAACCAAGGATCTTGGAGTGGTAAAATCTAGCATCATAGGCATCAGAGGAGTCTGATCCTTCACTGGCCTCTTTGCCTTCTTGAGATCCTCTATCTCACGAAGGATCCTCTGGTTAGTCTTGCTTTGCTGCTCCCTATATGCTTGGTAGTGAGGATCTTAGTGGTAGTGAAACTGGTGACGGCATGGTTGATGAAGCAGAAGATTGTTGAGGGGCCATTGATGGTGATATGGGTATGTAAGGTTGAATATTGATAGGGTATTTTCTGGATTATAGCACCAATTGCCCCACGGTTGGCGCCAAATTGTTTTTGTCAAAAATCATTCTAGGATAATGTAACCAAATTTGTTATGTGAGGTCTAGTGTTAGATTGATAATAACGATTATGAAACAGTTGCAAACACAAAAGCAAGGATTTGTTACGAGGAAAAGCCCTTGATCTTGGTCAGATCACCGGCACAAAAACCCCGTGTGATGACAAATCGTCTATCACCACTTTATTAATATGAAAAATGAGGATACAAGGTTGGAGATTATGATCAGTGTTTATAATAATTCTAAGTGTGTGAGTGTGTTGTTGGCTTGCTCTGCTCTACGAATGTAGCTGGTGTGTTATATATAGGGTGTGCCTTAACTGATCATAACTCAATGACTTTATGAATAATAAAGGTATTAATTAATTTTCCTAAAAATCCGCCATCATATAGATATAAACGCAACAACCACTTTGACCACGTGCTCCATCACTCAGGCTGCGAAATAGGGGGTAGACCAGGTCTCTTAGTCATTACATCTGTCAAATATAATGTTGTAAACAGGAAACAATTTTTAGTAAATAATAAGTACTGGGGATCCTTGATCCTGACAAGATTTGACTATGGATAACTGTTCCAATAACATATGCCAGGATAACATATCCACAGTGTCAAATTAATGTGCCCTAACAGATAGTGATAGTTGATTGATACGTGTAATCGTTATACAGTTAGCTGTGCCTAATTAGAGAAAAGAGTTACCATTAACTCTGAGAGGAACCGAGTTCAGGTGAGTTTCTAGCCCCATTTCCTTGTTATGTTTTCAGGGCTGTGTGCATACTTGATGTGATTAGTTAATACACTTAACTTGATGTGTATGCCTTCTATGATTTTATGTATGAATGAACGCTTGACGGTACGTGAACGATCTTCGGATATTGCATGTACCGCCAGGTAATAGTGTGATATGTTATTGTTTTACGAGTGTTGTATGAATGATATTTGAAAGTTAAGTGTATATGTGAAAGTACATAAATTTAAATTTAAAGAAGATAATGTGTGGTGGTATGAAGTTATGCTTAAGGGGTTGCAAACCCTGATAATATATGCAAACGATACGAGGTTGTATACCCTAATAATTTATGCGAAGGTTACAGGGTTGCAGACCCTAATAATATCTGCGAAGGTTACAGGGTCGCATACCCTAATAATATATGCGAAGGTTATAGGGTGGCATACCTTAATAATATATGTGAAGGTTATATGGTTGCAGACCCTAATAATATCAGCGAAGGTTATATGGCGAAATGCTCTTTAAAACATAGAGATAATTACGTATGTATAAGTAAGCTAAAACAAAAAAGTATGAAAGTATGAAAGAAAGAAAGGAAGCATGTATGTATGAACGAAAGAAGGGTAAAAGGCTAAGTACGTAATATGTATCTTCGGATACGTGTTTATGTAAGTATGTGAATGTATTGTAGATTGCCTGATTAACTAGAACTCACTCAGCATAGCTGATTTTTAGTATGCACGTAGGTAAATAAACTGAGGCAGCTGGCTTGAGGGGAACACATGGCAAGATCTGAAGAGGCTGGCATCTGAAGATTTTTCATGATGTTTTGATACTATGTTTTATGTTATGTTTTAACAGACAAGTTATGAATGTTTGTAATGAATGGTTGACCTTTATTATTATTCCGCGAAAGTTTAATTCACTCTGATATTTAGAACTGTGTTTATGAGTAAATCCAACGTCAAAGTCGGGCACCGAAACCAGGGCCTTACAATTATGGATTACAAGGCCTGCCAGACAAAGACAAAAGCTTACTCGAAGACCTATTTACACTTGTAATATTTTTGAATATGTTTGAATATGTTTCCAAACATTAGGGTTTCTAAAATATGTCAGGTATGCCTATTTAAGGAAAGTTAGGTCCCATTTATGAGAGAGCGTGAACGGTGATTGCGACTGATTAGAGTTTCTTAGAAAAGAGAATATTCTTGTAGCCTCACCTGACATTCCACCCTAGAAACCCTAAAGATTATTCCTTTGTGTAAAAGATTAATATCAATGGAAATCTTTTGAGAGTCCTATGTGTTTGTCATGTTCATGTTACTTGTGCGACATCTTGATTACTATTGATTCAGCCTCTAGTATACAAAGGGTTTTTACATTAGCACATTCTTAACCATCTTGTCGACATTAAGTTGTTGGTTACGAGGTTGATAGTGTGAACAATCAATCCTGACAAGTGGTATCAGAGCTTCATTTTGCTCTTGTAAAGACCTACGTGTTGCTGAGAAGAGCGAGTGTGAATCTTTTATTGAATATTGTTTGATTTTGAAGAAGAAGACGATGATGTCAGCTGAACGCTGTTCCATTGAACTATGACGTCAGCTGATATGTTCTTTATTATTCAAATCTAAATCGTTTAAGGTTTAAAAGTACTCTAATCTCATATTCACTTTTATTATTGTTTGTCTTGAGTCTAGATATTGGTTTAATCTATCTGTTTACATCATATTCAATGATTTAATCATCCGATCTGAGTATATTTCTTTCAAATTCTGCTAATATTTTAATAATTTTTCATTTCAAAAGGCTTATTCAAAAATTATCGAAAGATTTTTAAACAAAAGGATGACCAAGGGGTGTCTACTAACAAGATTCCAAAATTTTTAGGTCAAGAAAATTATATCAAGTGGAAGTGAAAAGTCTTGTTTCAGAATACTTCTTTCTAGCATTTCTATCTTGATTATGGGGTCATGTGTACTTTTTCTTGGGTTTATCACATTCTTTGGCAAAATGGCAAAAGTTTTTACAATTATAGAAACAAACCTTTAATTTATCAAAACCGACTCTTTTGTTCAGAGTAGGCAGATTTTTCCCAGTCTTCTGCATGAATCTCTCAACTTTCCTCACAACCATCTCCATATTCCATTTAAGAACCATAAGCTCCAAATCAATCGGATCAAGTTGGTCATAATATTCATCGGTTAATTTACTAGTGGCAATCTTCCCACCCACCAGTTGTTCATAAGAACTCATGAATGCGCTTGAGAAGGCAAAGTGTTGCGCTACTTCTTTCATATTGACCTGTGATGATTTGAGACGAAGAAGAATTACTTGCACCAGCAAACGAAGCATTTGATCCCCTAGATGCATTGTTGGAATCGGATGCTAGCAGCTTGTGGGATTTCTTGAGTATTCTGAGAATAGAAAGTAGAGATGAGAGCCAAATTGCTACTCATAGGTAAAAGCCACCATATAGAGTAGGATCTTGATTATCCTCGGAAGAATTTGGGCATCTCAAGTCATGCTCTCTTTCTTCAATATTTTGCATAAATTCTAATGCGGTTAGATCGTCATTCTTGAAGAAGTTATCTTCTTTCAAAACCAGTAGGTAAGTAGAGTATGACGTTGGCAATGAATTCTCAGCCGTATCAATTTGGTCAAATTGAGTAGTGTAAGTCCCCGTTACCGGTGCCCTACATTTGGTGTTGGATTTACTCATAAACACAGTTCTGAATATCATAGTTAATAAAACATTCGCGGAATAGTAAACATTCATAAAACATTACAAGTAAATCCATAACTTTGTCTTATTAAAACATATTGTCTTTCAAATCAAAATATTAATTCTAAAATGTCTTGATTCTTCAGATGCCAGACTCTTATTTTTCTTCCATGTGCCCCCGCTCAAGCCAGCTGTCTCATTCTACTCACCTGCGTGCATACTAAAAGTCAGCTACGCCAAGTGAGTTCTAGTTAATCACATAACATACAATACATATACATTTACATACTTTCATTCATACTTTCAAACTTGCTTACCTTCATTATTTCTTTCTTTCATATTCGTACCTTAAGTTTTAAAGAGCATTACGCCCTATAACCTTCGCATATATTATTAGGGTATGCAACCCTTTAACCTTCGCATATATTATTAGGGTATGCAACCCTTTAACCTTCGCATATATTATTAAGGTATGCAACCCTTTAACCTTCGCATATATTATTAGGCTATGCAACCCCTTAACCTTCGCATATATTATTAGGGTATGAAACCCTTTAACCTTACCTTATCTTTCATTATCATTTACATTATCACATCCATACATATAATATCATACATATCATAGTTGTACACACTTCCTTATTCACATACATATATCATACATACAACCCTATACTTTCCTTAACTATACGTGCAATACACGAAGGTCGTTCACGTACCGTCAAGCATACATTTGTAACTATCACATTTGTCATCTAGACATACACTTATCATTTAAGGTAAGTGTATTAACATTCACATTGAGTATGCACACAGCCCCGAAAACATAACAATGAAATGGGGCTAGAAACTCACCTGAACTCGGTTGCATTCACCGTTAATCGTTATTTCCTTCTTGAGCTGTGCACGACTAACTGTATAACAATTACACGTATCAATTAACTATCACTACACATATCTTCCTTCTAGTTTAATTATTACCCTCAACGAATGGGGTTCGGGGGCAGCGCCCTTGGCAGCGGGGTTCTAGGGACGGCAGCCCCTAGCGGGGTCCAAGGGACAGAAACCCTGGCTGGGGTAAGTAACGAATTGAGGGTAAGTAACGAATCACTTGATTCGTTATCTTTCCATAGAGAACTGGTGGTTAACGAATCACTTGCTTTGTTTTCTTAACAGAACGAACTGGGTGAGCTACTTCGTTATCTTGCCTTAACGAATGGTTGAACTAATTCGTTAACTGGACATAACGAATGGATGGACTAATTCATTATCTTAACATAACGAACTGAATCAATCTTATCCAGACTTTGACTCAGGTCAAAGTGAAAATTGCCAAGAACAGCAAATAGTCAACAGAAACGGATTTTTGCAATTGAACCTCAAATCTTAACGAAACAACACGATTTTGGTATCCATGAACTCGTAATCACATAGCCTGCAAACCCCAATCATCCAACCCTTCAAACATCGGGTTTTAAGGGGTGCGATTGGACCATTTCCTAACCTGTTTGTTCATTCAACAGTTAACCTGTCAAACTGCGATGGATTATAGTGAGGTTTGCTTTGTTGGGTTCGTTTTAATCATTCTCAAACAGATCTAAGATCCCAAAAATAAATCCGAACCCTAATGAACGATTTCTAATTATAAACGTACCTTACACGAGCAGAACTACGAACACGGTTAAGCCTTGATGTTTTTTTGGTCCGTCACGATGTTCCAGCACCAACAATGTCGGGTTTCGCTTTCGGATCTTGGTTCAGGTTATAAGATGGTGTTGTGTGTTTTTGATGGTGTAGGCTATGGTGTAGAGATGGATTAAATGGAAAGGTTTATGGTTTAAGTGATATTTATACTCCCTTAAGCCCATGGACCTAAGGCCCATTCCATTCTCTTATTCCATCTTCTAAAGTCCTAGCCCATCATCTTATAGTTTATTTATCTAAACTGATAACGACGCACTATAAAAAAACGAAATTTATTTTATTAATTCTTTCAAAAGCAGGATGTTATAAGTAGGTTCCATCTTCAATTTTGTCATTTCGCAATGAGATGACAAAATCTCGTCAACATTTCTTCGGCGTTCTCACTTTTCAATAAACAAAAGTTTATGTATTAAAATTTCAACATGACCTTCTTTCTTTCCAACATACTTGTCACACCCCGCAAAGGCGGATGCGCGAGTACGTGACGACATGTATACCGTAAGCATATGATTATCACCAACATATATGTATTATGATACCAATAGTATTAAGAAACGCTTACAAATTATAACTTATTTCAAACAAAATTTGTTGAAAGCAATTAGGAGATTTATAGTATATGACCCAAAATAATGATAGGGTTATACAAGAAAAATCCTCCAAAATGGTATCCTAATTATGCATTGAGGTCCCGTCTTCATGATTCCTTATGAGGGTTGTTAATTCCCTGAAAAACATACGTTTAAATAAAGTCAACACAAAGGTTGGTGAGTTCACAGGTTTTAAGACTCGATATGAAATCGCGTTATTCATAAAAGCTTGAATCAGTTCACAAGTTGAATCATTTCACAAATAAGTACACGATAATCTGTTGAAACAAAAACAATGATCCTCCGTAAACTAGCTAAATCTCCGAATTAATACGACGAACCCTAAGCCTATAACCAAACCACGAATTATATCCTTTTGCCCTGTTCAAATCTCACAAATGGAATATACGCGCCACACCCTGTTTCGATGCAATATCGGAGGTTAGCGCAACTAACCTAATAATAGGGGGAAATGTCAACGTCAATAGTCCTATTTGTATATTCCAGTGGCTAACTCCGTTAGCTAATGGTTATATTATACAAGCAAGGGACTTATAGCACTACATAGTTCAACTCATGTTCGCTTAAGGATTGTGTGTTTTGTTTCTAATTATCGTATATAAAGTACTTGTGTATGTTTTCCAACCCTGATTAATAAAACAGTAAAACAGTGAAAAGGGGGTAGTGAAACTCACCTCGTGAGTTTAGTGGTCGTTTCGCTAGCAATTTCAGATTAATCATAGTTTCCCTGCCTTCACACGTCCTTTACGCGTAAGGCCTGTTAGTTCGTTACCGAATCGCAAGTCGGTTTATGCTAGTCGGTTTCACCGAAATAGTATTTTCGTTGTTCAAGCCAATTGTTTTCATAAACCAGGAGTTTTGTTTATTGTGTCGGTTGCTTTCACCAACCGAGCGTTTCGTTTAGTGTGTCGGTTCATTTCACCAACCGAGAATTTTGTTTATTATATTTTGTCGGTCGCTTTCTCCAACCGTACGTATCGTTTAGTTTTTGGACAACCTGTTGGTGATAAGTTTTTATATTAATATTTATATACTTGTATAAATATTATGAATATAAATCTTGTTGGTGTCAGTTTCATTTATATATAACCAATTCGTTGATGACACGTCATTGATTTCTCGACATACACTTATATTTATATAAAATAAGTAAATATAAGTAACTGTTTGCATCAGAATGTGTTCATGAGTCCTTGTATCAACATGAACCTGGGTTAATATATTTTATTCAAGAATCGAGTCGTAAATCATCGTGTACAATAAATATATAAAATATATATGGTTTCAGAATTCAACACCTATTTTGGTAATTATAATACTTATAATAGTTTCACCAAATATAACCATGAAAAATATACCCAATATTGATTATAAAAATCCATATTTTCCAACGTAGGTTCTGTATAACAAGCCCTTGCTTCTTAGATACTAATTCACCATTAATTTCAATGCACACACACATATGTATATTATGTCTTAAAAACACTCTTTTAGTCATAAAAATTATATTCTTGAAAAAAAACTTATGTATAGACATATTAAGTTTTTTTAAACCAAAAGTCCTAACAATAAGACTCACTTTATACCCATTTTTCGTAATGCTTTCAGATCTTTAACATTTTTTATGCATGATAAGTTTATGTGTATATTTAAATGCTTCTTTCTTTAACATGTTAAATGTGTAAATTGTTATTTAGGTGAAAGCCTAGCATAACTCTTTTATGAACTAGGTTTATGGAAGGTGTAGCTCACTTAGTTTTAGGATTTAGGTAGAGAGGGATTAGAGGATCTTAAGCTTCTTTCTCCACGTGAAGCTCTTTAAACATTTCAGAAAGAATCTCCCACCATCTTGTTCTTGAACACAATGAGATGAGATTAGTTTAGGATGTATGTGTGTTTGTATATAAATCGAAGGGAGAGTGAACTTGAGTAATATATTTCTTACCTGAAGAGAGATATTCTAGGTAAAGAAAAGGTGATGGATGATGGTAGTGGTTCCGGGAAGGTGGTTCACGGTGGTACCCTGCGACGTAAAGAGAGAGAGAGGGAGAGAGTTGAAGGTGGTTGGCAGTGTTTTGTGTGGTGATTTTTGCGGTGTTACTCTTGCTTCCGTGAGGTCTAGGATTGTGGCGGTGATGATTGTAGCTGATGCGGGGCGTCGGTTACCCTAAAGGTGACAGTGGTACTTGCGATGTGCTACAATTAAGAGCCAAAGAAAGTGGTTGCGGCGGGTTGGTAATCAGGTGGTAGAAGGTGGTTGTTGGTGGTGGTAAACGCCAATGGTGGTGGTGGCCGGTTGAAGGGATTCAGTTAGAGAAACAGAGAAGTGAAAGAGAGTATGTGTGTTTGCTTCATGTATCAAGTCTTTCCTATATAGGTGATTTTAAGTAAAGCCTTTATAACTAAACTCAAGAGTTAGAGGTTAAGTGTGGAGTTGGAACAAGATTGAAAACTCTTAAATGGGTAAAAAGTAGATTGAACCGTTTGGTAGAGTGATGACAGCTGATTTCAAGGAAACAAAGGAAGAGGACGTGGTGAGTTGGTAAAAGTGAAATGATAGGATTAGGTCTTGTCTTTGAATTATCATATACATTGATCCATATCTTATTTTATTTAATTTCCTTTTATTCTTTTATTAAATAATTTATTTGAGTATAACATGTATGCATACATGGACATGGTTAGGCAGAGGCCCTTAGGGCCAAAACCCTATGGGGTTAGGTAGGGATTAGGATTTGTAGATTGGTTACCACTATTAAGTTTTCTTGAATAGCGAGGAGTATTTAGGTGTCTAACTAACAAAGTTTCGGGTAAACGAATTGCATACATGTACACTCATGTGTGGATGTGAGTAAACTGTGTTTGATATATTGAAGCATGTATGGGTTTTAACATAATTAACTAGGTAGGATGATGCATGTATATAGTGACCATGTTTGAATTTTGGAAAAAGACATGTTGGTGTTGAGTGTTGTCTGCTGCAATTCAAAAAGAAAGGTAATTATGATTTTGTGTGTGGTAGTGTTATAATATTACCCATAGAAGCTCATGTGTTTTGTATTTCTTGTTTTACCCATATGAGCTCATGCCTCGGATTTTTATTTTATTTTATTCATTCATTTTTATCATTTAAATTCAAATATCTCATTTTGGCAAATGAGGATGTAACATAGATAGAGTAGTAAATTTAATGATAATATATGATGCCTAAATACTAAACATATGTTATAACTATCTCCATTTTTATATGTATTTCAGTAATATATGAATTTAAGCGTTCATTCGTTTGTTAATTTCTAACAGTTCGATAAGTAAATAATAATAAGCGCTTGAAGAATCATCTCGTATTTCTTGTTTGATTATATATTTTTCTTATAAAAAAACAACAATTATAAAGTATAACTTTACAACAAAAGTTTCAAATCTCCCGTTCGACTAAATATATGTCTGTGTCACCTAAATATATCACTAACGCTCGCAATCGCTGGTTAAAATCTGAAAGTTTGAGTAACTTCCAAAATTACTTAGATGCAACATATCGTGCACGTGGGCTCATGATAGACGCATTATGATTAAACTTAACAAACTTTAACCCATGGGAATTAACGTAAGGAAATCATGTTTAGTACTTGTACGATTCAAAGATGAATTTGATTCGTTATCATTCTTATAGTGATTCGCTATCTTGTTTCCTTTGAATCGTTCATTAAGTTTGATAATTCATTATTTATTTCAGGTGATTCACTAGCCAATTCGTGTTAGTTGTTAATTTGTGTTATCTGATTCGTTAATTGGATAAACAGATTCGTGTGACACGGGTTCACTTTGGGATTTGTGTCAAAACAACCTTTGCCATCTGGCATAAGGTGTCAGAGTTTGTTACAAACGGTTGTAACAACCTGATTCGTTATAGTTGATTCGCTATCAACTATAGCTGATTCGTTATTTCATTTCGCTAAGTTTTTCCTGGTGATTCGTTACTGATTATCATTTAATTTGCTAAGCTGATACTTTGTAATTCGCTTAGTCAATTCGTTAGTTTGAATTTCTGATTCGTTAATCTTTTTCGTTGATTGATTCATTAAATATAATTGCAATTTGTTGTCTGATCAATCTTAACTTCGTTAAGATTTGATTCGTTATTTTCCTGTTCACAGTTCGCTACAACTGTTCACAGTTCGCTAAAACTGTTCACAATTCGTTAATCTTATTCGTTGTTTGATTAGTTACACCCTTATATTTTCAAACTTGTCAAAGATGGCCGGTATGTATACATTGGCGTCTCAAAATATGTTGATGCAACAAATGTTGCAACTTGTTACCGAGATAGGTTCACATTCAAAATGTCCAAGATTGTGAAGTTCAGTGACTTTGCCAAGTGGGAACCTAGGTTTCGTGCTCATATAGGATTGGTTCATCCGGACTGTTCTTATTGTTTAGATGAAGTCTATACAGTTCCTATGATTGGAGATGAGACTATTGGTTATACACCAAAGGCCATTTCACAATACTCAGTTGAAGAAAAGAAAGCATTAGAGATAGAAACAAAAGCTTATTCTACTCTAACCATGGCTTTGCCTGAGAATATTTTTCATCAAGTGGTAGCATAAAAATATATACTTCTATGTTTCAACACATTTGAATGAGAAGTATGGGTAACACAGCTGAAAGCAAGAAGGTGATGCTTAAGTTTCAATTCAGAAACTTTAATTTACTCAAATGTGAGACAGTTGAAGAAATGACAACTAAATTCAATCACTTAATTGCTGAAATGGACAATATGAGATTAAACGTCTCTAAGAGGGATAAGTTGACATTGTTAAGAGTGTACTCCCAAGTTCTTATTCCACATTCTTAATGGTTCTCAAGGAGAATAATTATTTCTTGAATGAAGATTTGACTGCTATTGAATTCTTACAAAAGATTGAAGCTAGGGAATATGATCTTAAGTGCCAGAAAGTTTCTAAGGAAAGTCAAGATCCTTCTTTCTATGGTGGTAGTATGCCTCTAAGTTCAACTATTTCTCCACTAACTGCTTTCCTTACTCAAGCTGCAAGTGAGAATGCTACTCCAATGTATAGTGATCCACAAGCCTGTTTCTACACAGCTGGAAATACTGGATATTCTGGTTTCTCTGGTTCATCTGGAGGATCCGGAACTTCATCATCTACAAGTAAATTCTCATCTCAAACTAATGTAAACATAAAGAAAGCTGAACAAAACCTTGCATTTTTGTCTGCCTTTATGTCCTTTATGTCTTCTTACGAGAATTTGGTGAGTAGCAAGATTGCAACAAGTGATTTAACCGATGAAGACTATGATCAAATTGATCCTGATGATCCATGGATTTAAAGTGGAACATGGCAATGATTGTTCGTAAGGTAAAAAGATTTATGCAAAGGACCAGAAAAGATCTTCCTGCTCTGAATAAGAAGTTGGGTTTTGACAAGTTGAAGGTAAAGTGTTATAATTGTCAAGAATTCGGACACTTTGCGAAAGAATGTGGCAAGCCAAAGAAGGAGTATACTGGTCCTCGTGGTAAAAATCAAAACTCTTCTACATCACGGGTCAATGATACTGAAAAGAAACCGTCTACTTCTGGGTCACACGCAGTGTTAGCTGATGGAGGTGATTGGTCACAACGACTACTGTGCAATGATAATCAAGCTAATCTAGCTATGTTTGGGTTTCCTGAATACACACAAGATATAAGTGGAAGTGAAGTTTCTTCTGACGCTGAAACTGAGTCTGAATCTGATAATCAAAGTGAAAAGCTTCCAACTAGCTTTGCTTGTATGGCTAAGATCAGTGATTCTGCTACATCTGCTTGCATGGCCAAACAAAGCGAGGGTTCATCCAAGACCATTTCTAGTAAAAACTGGATCATGGACAGTGGATGTTCTCGTCATATTACAGGAAATCTCAACCTCTTATCAAACGTGAGAAATATTCAAGGGGGTTATGTGGCGTTTGCTGGGAATTCTGGGGGTATAATTACACAGGAAAAGGTTAATTCTTGTGATAAGGTGGATCATAATTTATTGAGTGTGTCGCAAATTTATGATAAGCAATACACGACGGTATTTACAGATAAAGAGTGTCTTATTCTGAAACCGGGTTATGTGATTCCCGATGACATGGTTGTCATGCGATCACCTCGATCAAATGATATTTATGTCTTGAATATGAATACTAAAGTATCAACATCGATCGAAACGAGTTTTGTCTCGAAATCAACCGAGAAAGACTCCGTACTTTGGCATCGAAGAATGGGTCACATACATGTTCGAAAGATTAATTATTTAATAGCAAACGATTTGGTAGAGGGGGTGTCGTTGAAGAATTTTAAGTCATCAGATCACTGTGTTGCTTGTAAAAAGGGCAAACAGAAGAAGAAATCGCACCCATCTAATATATTGAATTCCATTGATACTCCACTTGAACGACTTCATATGGATTTGTTCGGTCCAGTGAATCGTGCAAGTATTTCTGGAGACTGGTATTGTCTAGTCGTGACTGATGATTATTCGAGATACTCGTGGGTCTTATTTATGAGTTCAAAAGATCAAACGCCTGTTTTGTTACAAAATCTTATCACTAAAATCGAATCACTTTACAAATAAAAGGTGAGGAGAATTCGAAGTGATAATGGAACTGATTCAAAAACACTATATTGGATTTCTTTTGTGTTCAAAAAGGAATTCACCGTGAATATAGTGCACCTTATGTTCCTCAACAAAATGGTGTTGCAGAATGAAAGAATAGAACCCTGATTGAAACTGCAAGAACTATGCTCGCTGATTCTAAGCTTCTTGTACAATTTTGGAATGAGGCGGTAAACACAGCTTGTTACACGCTTAATCAGGTTTTGACTGTTAAACGACTCAAGAAGACAAGTTATGAGCTCTTGAACAATCGAAAGCCTAACTTAAAGTACCTGAAACCCTTTGGGTGTCCTTGTACAATTTTGAAGAATGATGCGGGTAAATTCGAATAAAAAGCTATCGAAGGTTATTTTTTGGGGTATGCATCTCTAAAGAAAAGGGTACATAATTTTACATTTGGTTGTGTTGAGGAATGGTTCCATGTGGACTGTCAACGGTACACTATTCCTCTTCAACGGAAAGGTCCCGATTGGATGTTTGACTACGATAGCTTATTTAATACATTTACTCCATCAATCGATCATCCAGATGAAGATTTAGTCCGTGATTATTTTGAAGAACAGTTAGAAATTCCAAGGTTTGTCAGTTCAAATGCCGTTGAAGATTCATTGGGCGTTCCAACTGAATAACCTGATAATGAGTCTCCTGTTCATTATGATACTCCTTCGTCTTCATCCGATGATAATGCAATTGTGAATGAGGATAATGTTTCATCTCCTGAATTGGGTGAACTAACTTATTTGAAAACGTTGCTGTTTCTAAAAATCCTACTCTCAGGATTCATAATTTTCATCCATAAGAAAACATTATTGGAGATCTTGATGTAGGGGTTCAGACACGACATCAAATTACCTCTTCAAGTGACAATAATGCTTTATGTGCTCATGCTGACTTACACGCATCTGAAATTGCAACTGTTGCTAAATTTACTTGTTTTCTATCTCAAGTTGAGCCTATAACTCCTCGTGTGGCTCTGCAAGATCCTTCTTGGGTAAAAGCCATGCAAGAAGAATTACCAAAATTTGCACGTTTAGGTGTTTGGGATCTTATCGAAAAACCTGCTAGAGTCAAGAAGGCAATTCCGACTAAGTGGGTATATAAGTGTAAGAAAGATGATCGTGGAGTAACTATGAGAAACAAAGCACGTTTGGTGGTGCAAGGTTTCATCAGCAAGAGGGTATTGATTATACTGAGGTTTATGCTCCAGTTGCAAGATTAGAGTCAATTCGAATCTTCCTGGCTTATGCTGCTTACAAGAATATCAAAGTGTATCAAATGGATGTTAAAAGTGCTTTTCTCAACGGCGAACTTCATGAGGAAGTGTTTGTTCTACAGCCTCCAGGTTTTGAGAATCCTGATTATCCTGACCGTGTTTACCGATTAAACAAGGCATTATATGGTCTACATCAAGCCCCGAGAGCTTGGTATGGCGCGCTCGCCGATCATTTGACGGATAACGGCTTCAAACATGGAATTGTTGACGGCACTTTATTTTATAAGAATATTGGTGATGATCTTCTGCTCATTCAGATTTATGTTGATGACATAATCTTTGGGTCTACAAACGATTCATTGTGTAAGGAGTTAGAGAATTCTATACAGACCAAGTTCGGGATGAGTTCAATGGGAGAGATGAATTTCTTTTTAGGGTTGCAGGTTCATCAGTCTGCGAAGGGAATCTTCATTCATCAGACAAAATATGTGAATGATGTCTTGAGCCGATTCAAGAATACTGCCGGAAAAATGTCTTCTACTCCTCTTCCCGTGGGTCACAATTTATCACCGGATGAATTAGAGGATCCCGTTGATTCGACCCTTTATCGTGCTATGATTGGTTATTTAATGTATTTAACTGCTTTTCGACCCGACATAATGTTTGCTGTTTGTTTATGTGCTAGGTACCAAGCTAGTCCCCGAGTGACTCACTTGGCAGCGGTCAAGCGTATTCTGCAATATCTACGGGGAAATCCTGACATCGGGTTATGGTACCCCAAAGATGATACTTTTGATCTTACCGCTTACTCAGACTCAGATTATGGAGGATGCAAGATCAATTTCAAATCTACTACAGCAGGATGTCAATTCTTAGGAAGTCGGCTTGTTTCCTGGCAGTGTAAGAAGCAGACAACGATCTCAACTTCAACCGCTGAAGCTGAGTATGTTGCAGCCTCGAGTTGTTGTTCCCAGGTTTTGTGGATACAACAACATCTTCGCGACTACGGTTTGAAATTTCTTACTACTCCCATCTTAATTGATAATTCTACTGCTATTAGTATCACCAAGAATCCCGTACAACATTCTAAAACGAAACATATCGAAATTCGATATCATTTTATATGGGATTGATATGAAAAGAAATTAATTGATCTTGAGAAAGTGCACACTGATTTTCAAAAAGCCGATCTATTTACTAAAGCGTTTGATAAAACACGTTTTAACTTTTTGCTTGGTTTAAATAGATTGAAGACCTTTGCTGAGATCCTAAAGTTAGGATGATTATCTTTATTTTTAGTTTTGTTCTAGTTTATAATTTTTGTCTTTAGGTTTTAGGGGGTGAATTCTAGAAAATACGAAAATATTGTGTTTTTTTTTTGTTTGTTTTGTTTGTAAAAAAAACAAAAAAAAATAAAAAAAAAACATTAGAAAACTATGAAAAATCAAAAATATTGTGTTCTTTCTTGTTTTATTCTAATATTTGAAAACCCAAAAACATTTTAAAATTAGAAAATACCAAAAAGATTATGATTTCTGTTTGTACAGATAAATTCTAAAAAAGTCAAAAAGAATGTGAATTTTCTTATTTTGTAAAGAAAAATCCGAAAAGACAAAAAGATTGTGTTTTTATGTTTGTAAAGAGAAAAACCAAAAAGATTTTTGCTTATGATCGCTAAAAATTATGTCATTTACTTCTATTTCGAAGAACATATACTTGTATATGTTTGGTCCTGATAATTTCTTGGAATCTTCGGGTTAGCCATTTATCTGACAAATGGAAAGTACTTGGGGCGTTCGTTAAGCTGTCTACATTATTTTTCTGCTGAAAATTTAGTCAGTTATTTAAGATCGTGAAGCATGCTTGCATGTTTTGGTCCTGTTCTCTACTTATAGATGGATAGGATAGCCATTAATTTATGAAATTAAATTAACTGGGGCAATTTATATCATTTTGTTTTGTGCTCCTCAAAATTTTGAGTTGTTGAAGCAAAAAGAGAATATGATAGTACATTGGTTATTTGACCCCAAATTCAGAAAGAAATAAGCTTAAAAGACTGAGTGCTTAACCATTGGTGCATTGATAGGTCTTAAACAAGCTGATAGACTAAAGTAAGTGATATAAACTTAAAGAAAAGCCAAATTGAAAGAGGTGTTAGTCTCTAGCAAAAGTCTCGGTGAAGATGGCAGAAATGTATTAACCGGTCATACTCAAGCCTTATAGTTGTTGGTCACCCAAAAATATAATAAAGGAAATAACAAGCGTTAGGATTCTGGACATTGTAAGTCTTTATGCGGCTTAATCATCTGGGTATTCATAAGCATGAATATTTCACTCTCTTTCTAGAGAAAACCCATAGTCATTAAACTTGATCACCGCTGTACTTTGTACAATCTAAATTACTGACTTGATCAAAATCCGTTGTTAGTCATACAATTGTTCCGCCCTTGCGTGCGTCTCAATACCAATAAGAAACGGACCCCAGGGGATACAATGTATGTAAGCTGACAGATGGACACGTGCATACTCACTCACAGTAAAGGAAACTTGATGCATTGCTCAAAATTTCACAATTGGTATCAAAATTTTTGATCAACACTATAATGGTTTGAGTCAAGTTGGGGTGATTTGGCAAAAATTAAATTAAGCTTGAACCGAGATTATGGGCTGATAGTTCCTGATATTTTGTGCGCTAATTGAACCATAAATCATATCACATAAATGCTCAAAGGTTTGTTATAAGATTTAATTGGACAACAATATCAATGACCGACTTAACGCCAGTTGTAATATCGCTGAAATATAAAACTGTGATGGAAGGGCATTTTGGTTAATATGATTCTCTGCTCAAACTCAACAAAAATACAAAAATATGTACTGCTTTTAATAAATCATTGAAAAACACAAAAAGATTGTCTATGTTTTTATGTTCGGATATTCCTTTGTAAATCACATTCTTTAATTGTTACAAATACCAAAAATATTTTTATCTTTCGTATTTTACATATTATTTAAGGGTTTTAAGTTATGTTTCGTAAAAATGAAACGGTTTATAAAGTATTCAGTTATCGGGATAAAACAGTTCTCTGTAACGCCTTTAAATTAAAATTTGATTTATTCATCAAAAATGATTATGTATTCATAGATAAATTATGGATGTTTGAGGTTTAAGGGTTTTCGAGTTCATAAACACGTTTTATTTATGATTTGTTATGATAAACTTGCTTATATATGATTGAATGTGTTCGGAATGCGATTCCGATACCCTAGGTAGACTTTAATCGATTATTGATTATTGTTTGCCGGGTCAATTGAATAATTATTGTTTCAGGGTTTTAGACTCTGTTTAATGTATTGTTTGTTCTTGTTTAGGATACGATGTTAAGTCTCAATCTTAACACCGTGAGCTTCGTTTAGCGACTCTGAGTAACATTGATCTATTATTTTGTCTATTCGACGATAAGCATGGGCTAATTGTAGCTGGGTTTGTGTTGTTGACTATCTGTGTTCATCGCAATTTTGACTTTGACTTTGAAGGTCAATGATTAAGTCTAATTATTTGACCATTCGTTCTCCTTAGCGAATTGGAACTGTTTCGTGTCCAATTCGTTAAGGATATACACGAACTAGCTCAGCGAATAACTTAGTTCACGAATCAGATGTGGATTCGTTAAAAGTATAACGAACTAGATCCTTAGTTCGTCATTTTGAAAACTAATTCGCTAAGACTACTTCGTTAGCTTATTTACGTGATATCGAATCGCACGATTCATTATTGTATTGTAACGAATCAGTGGGATATTTAACGAATGACATCTAATTTTAATTATTTAATGAAATTTAAAATTACCCTTTCAATTAAATAAAATATTTCAACCGTCTAAACGCGTAAATACCTTACTTTCACACATCTTACGACCTTGAATACACCATTTATAAATAACTATATATATCTGGGTGCTAAAATGTAGAGTACATCTTCACATTTCTCATATTCGTCTACATTTGTACAGTATAAATGGCTGATCAAGTAAATCAAGATCCTCTGATTGCCGATCAAGGGCAACCCAAGCAACCACCACCAAAACAACCTCCACAAGATCAACCACCACAACAAGAACAACAAGATGATGTTATTTTACTACCATTTGACAAGAAACATAATATCTGTGCATACGTGAATCAAGATGTTGCAGATTTGAATGTGTTTGGGGACATATTAACTTTTTTAAGACGCTCAGTGATACACTATGCCATAACTGCTAGACCTAAAGTGTATCTTAGTATTATCAGGCAATTTTGGAACACAGCTGAGTATGTTGAAGCGGAAAAACACATTCATGCCACAATCAATCAAACTCCGATTACAATTGATGTTGAGGTCATTCGCCGTGTACTTCAGTTTGATGATAATGATAACAACCCGAGTGAATATAACAAGCCATTGGTCAAGGGTTTATTTACACGCTTGTGTTATGGTGGCGACATTAATAAGTCTATGTAAAGAAGAACGGGTTGTGTCCACCATACAAGTATCTTCTACATGGTCTACTTCATTGTTTGAGTGGTCTTCGTGGTGGGTTTGACGAATGTAGACTTAGCTTGCAGTTAGCTTTTGTTGCTTTGATTCTGAACAAGCCATTTAATTTCTCAGAGTTAGTCTTCGACCATTTGATAGAACAAGTTCAGCAAACACTTCAGTCAAAGAAGTTCTTAATGTATCCTCACTTTCCACAGCTGATTATTCAAGCTTTAATTCCGAATTTGGTTATTGATTAGACGTTGGTGAACGACGTACTTCATTTAGAACACATGACAGCTGAAACTGTGCATCGAATGTTAACTTATAGAAAGGAGAAGCCAAGAGATAAACGGATGATTGGTCATATAATCAATCCTAATTATGTCTGTCCTCCTAATGAACACTGGATCCACGATGACTCGGATTCTGAGCGTGAAGGGGGAGAAGGTGGGAACGATGATGATGGGAATGATGATGGGAATAATGATGGTAATGATGGTGATGGTGGAGCTGGTGATGCTGCTTTTCAAGAGCAACAAGAGGCAGTCAATGCTGCTTTAGCTGCCACCATTGCAGCTCAACAAGAAAGGAAACGAAAAGGGAAAGCGGTGGAAACTGGGGAGCCATCGAAGAAAAGACGCGTTTCAGCGGGGGCTGGGGTAATTATAGGTGTACCACCACCATGCCAATCAACGCCTCAACGCTCGGCAGTGCCGCCTACTACTAGCACTCCGATGCTTACATTGACGACGACGTTGGTGTCCCATGAAAGGCTTGGTTTAATCCCTCAAATGGAGTAATCTGAGATACCAAGGCCTTCTTCTACATTATCTACTGTCCCTTCAACACCCTCGATGAGGCCTCCTCCTCCTCGTCCTCCTACTCCACCACCTCCAAGTGATGTCTCGTTTATTAGAATCACGCGGCCTCAGGGACCAATCCAACCTGTTCATCCATCACTATTAAACTTGCCATCAAACCGTCAGACTGAGATGCTGTTGAATAAGCTCCACCTTTATGAAAATCAAATGGCAGCTGATCGTCAGAACCAAGAAAGACTTATGGAGAATCAACGACGGATGATGAGTTATATCTCATTTTGTTAGAAAGAGACTAAGTCGGTACGTACGATTGTTGAGTCTCAGGGGGTGAAATTAAAGGAATAAGAGGAGTTAATCCTTCAACTGACATGCAAAGAAGATGCCCTGAAGAAAATCAAAGATGATGATAATGACCCTGATGAGTCTGGTGCAGGAGGTGAGCCTAAACAATCGCATGGTTCATCTTCCGGTGCTGGTACAAGTGGCGGTGAAGACTCGTGTAAACAGATCATTATGTATCAAGATCCAACTGCCGCCAAGCTAATTAAGATGATTGCGGCTAATACTGTGATATTTATGGATGGTTCTGGGGTGGTTAAAAGTGTGGTGAACAGGGATGAGATAGAGGTTGGTGAGTTTGTGGAGAGGTCTCTGACACGAGAGCAGATTTCTATACTGCTTGGCTTGAATGACGAACAATTAACCGTGTTAGGACTGAGCCCGATGTCGAGGTGGTGAATGAGGAAGGTATATCAGATGATCCGTCAATTCAGATGAATACGGAATTTATTTATGAAGATGAGGATGTTGAGATGGAAGATGTAACGGCTGAGGAGTATCCGGACTTGTTTCAACACATTAATGTTGATCAAGGTGCTCCGGTATTTGATGAACAGACAGTTAAAGCGACAGAAGATCAATTGGAAAAGGTGTTGAAGTGTAAGGGACAGTTCAGTCACTTGAAGTCATAACTGATGATGATATTGCAAGATGGTTCAAACGTCAGAAAGTGGGTAAAATCATCAGTGCGTATCGATATGTTGATGAAGAACGTAAAGACACTGCTGCTGCATGGGTTAAAGAAAACCAAATGACCTCCTTCAAGACTGTTTCCAAGGTACATGGTGATATTGTTTGATGGCTCTATGATTCTGAGCTTAAAGTATGTATAATCAAATGGGAGAAGGGGATTAAGTATTACGAGATGATAATTGATGCTCTTACTTTACCGCGTTAGGATGTTCATACCCTCGCGAGACGTCCATTTATCAATCGTGGGGGTTACCGAACAGCTGAGTCGTTTCACCAACACTTACTGTTCGAGGTCAATCATGGCTTCAAGTTCTTCAAGCCTCAAGTCCGTACACGTAAACGTGTTGACGAGATTGATTCGAGGACGGGCTGGAGAAAACTTGTCCTGAGGGTGAAGCCGCCAAAGACGATGAAAAAGGTTCCTGTTAAGACGATGCCTCAAGATATTCATCTCTCATTCAACCGCTGGTACTATGACAATCGTACTGGCGAGGCCGTCATTGTTCTTGGTAAAGGAATAAAGACTGAGCTCATCAAGATAATCGACCCGATGTGGTTGGTTAATTTATCAGAGACAGACAATGATGTGCTCCACAGGAAACAGATTCTGTTCGGGCGCCACGAAGACTACGACCTGGCTATGCAATTCCAACAAGTTGTTCGTGTGTGTCATGAGCATGGAATTCAGAGTTGCAGAGACTGGCAGTCCAAGCGCTTCAAGTAATTTAAAGACAAAGAGCTCAAGACGAGGGGGTGTCTGTTAGTGCACGGTTTGGCGTCTTGAGTCTTTGTAATTATCGTTAACGTTTTTGTTTATCATTTAATGTAATAATTAGTTTAATTATTATCTAGTTTGTTATGTATAAGGTCTAGTTCGCTAGGGGATGTTAGCGAACTAAGACTTAAGTTTATTCCCTCCTGATTCGTTAGGGGATGTTAACGAATCAAGGGGTGTTTCGTTATTTAAGTGTATGTAATGAAGCGAACTCTAGTTCGTTAGGGAATGTTAACGAACTAGGTTCGTCTTCTATATATAGTGAACAATGTTCACGCATAATTTAAGTTTTGAGAGCTTAATTAACGAAACCTTGTCCGATTCCTCTCTCGATCTTCATCTTAATGTTATACGAACTACCTATATACAGATACTGATAATACATATACATATACAACATTAAATCTATAGTAATTATGAGCTAGATCCATATAAACGTATTAATCGATTATACACAGATCTGAGATCTGTTATTGTTATTGTTACTGGATTGATACGATTCAATCGGGCTCCAACAAAGGTTGCTACAACTGAATAACAACTGTATTCGTTACTGTAGCTGATTTTTCATTACTCATTTGTGATAAATACTCATTCGTCATTTATCATTCTTTCACCTATTCGTTACATATACCCATGCAAACTTAGTTCATTCGTTACTAAAACATCCTTATCATCCGCTACCAAATTCGTCATTTATTCATTAAGTTATTTGGGTTTTGATTCGTCATCTCTGACCCTTCATTCGTAATAGCTATTCGTTATCATCATTCGTGAAGACTGAGCACCATTCGTCATTTCATTCGTTACGTGATTCATACTCATATTCGTTAACATAATCCTTTTGCCACTGTTCATCATTCGTTACCATATTCATCCATTCATCCTATCCATTTGTTACAAATATTCATTTTAAACCTTTAAATATCGAGTTTTGAAATTATTAAACCTAAACTTTTATTTTAATCTACCTTTGAGATGGCTAGTTTCTATGCACTGGCATCTCAAAACTTGTTGATGCAACAACTGTTACATATCGATGTTGAGATTGGATCACTTTCAAAATGTTTTCGTTTAATGAAATTTAGGGTCTGTACATCCAGACTGCTCAAGATGTCTTGACGATGTTTATACGGCACCTATGGTTGGTAATGTAACAACTGGTTTTACTCCAAAGGCTTTTTCTCAATATTCTCAAGAAGAAAAGAAAGCTTTCGAGATTGAAATAAAAGGCATATTCCACGTTAACAATGGCATTACCCGACAATATTTTCCATTTAGTGGGAAGTATTAAAATCTATGCATCTTTGTTTCAGCACATTAAAATGAGAAGTATGGGAAATACTTAGGAAAGTAAAAAGGTGATGCTAAAGTTTTAGTTTTGAAATTTTAACTTATTGAAAGAAGAGACTGTGGAAGAGATGCTTACAAGATTCAATCATCTTATAGCTGAGATGAATAAGTTAAAGATGGAACCTAGTGCGATTGATAAAATTGATACTGTGAAAAATGCTCTTCCAAGTTCTTACTCGACATTTCTCATGGTAATTAAAGAAATTTATATCTTAAAGAATGAAGATCTTACTGCAATGGAATTCATGTTGAAAATTTAAGATCGAGAGTATGATATGAAATTCCAAAAATCATCAAAGAAAACACAAGATCCAACTTTATATGGAGGTTGTTTACCTTTGAGTAGTTATGTTGCTCCAATTAATGCATTTCTTACTCAAACTTCATAAGAAGGATCATCTTCCTACAATGATCCAAATGTGTGTCTCATAGCATCCGGTTCTATTGATAATTCTAGTGGATCAACTGCTAATGTTTTCACCGCACCACCAAATGTATACATGAAGGAGGCTGAAGAAAATTTTGCTTTCCTTTGTGTCTTCATGATATCTTATGAAAACTTGGTGGGTAGTAAGATTGCTATAAGTGAGTTGAATGATAAAGATTATGATCATATTGATCATGACGATCTAGAGTTATGTACCTCAAATGAAACATGGCTATGATTGTATAAAAAGTGAAGAAGTTTATGCAACAAACTGGTAAAGATTTACCATCATTGAACAAACGGGTTGGCTTTGATAAATTGAAGGTCAAATGTTATAACTGCCAAGAGTTTGGACATTTTGTTAAGGAATGTGATAAGCTGAAGAAAGAATACAACGGACCTCGTTCTCAAGACAGAAGTTCAGGGCAGACTTTAACTGAGGTGAAAGATAAACCTTATGGGGGAGATTCTTTAAAGGCTGCGGGATCACAAGCTTTACTCATTGATGAGGGGATTGATTGGAATCAAAGATTATTGGAAAATAATAATCAATCTAATCTTGCAATGTTTGATCAAGTGGAGAATTTTCAAGATGCTAGTGGAGTGGGATTGACTTCTGAAAGAGAAGTTGAAACTGAACCAGATTCAGATATTACTTGCAACAAGAAACCGACTACTTTTGCTTGCATGGCAAAAATCGATGAGGTTCTTTTTCTCATAATGATTTACTAATGAAAGAACTTGCTCATAATAATTTACTAATGAAAGAACTTGCTTTAATGAAGGATACATATAGACAATCATTAGAGTCAAAAATGAGATCTAGGGAAAAGATTGGGGGATTGTGTATAAGTAATCTTGATTTGAAAGCAAAAATTTCAGTGAAAATGACTATTAATGAAAAACAATTTCAAGAAATTATCAAACAAAGAACTAAGATAACTAAGCTTGAAAATGAGGTTCTAGAGTTGAAATGTAAATTAGACAAGTTTAGAAATTCATCATTTTTGTTGAATAAAATCATTGAAGTATCTGGCAAACAAAAAGGTTCTAAAAAAGGTTTAGGCTTTATTGAAGTTCCTCCACCGTTTCATGATGACTATTCCCAAAATTCGTTTGTGGGAAGGGAAGAAATTGTTACTGATTCAGTCATTCATGAGGAGAAACCTAAACATGGTAAAAAGGACAAAGTCACTGCTCAATCTTCGACTCAAAAACCTCATATTCAATGTAACAAAGTATTTGTTAAGAATTTAATCATTGAGGATGTAGTTGAACTTGAAACTGTACACAAAAACCAGAACATTCCACGTTCGAATCATCTTCTGTGTGAACCTCAAGAATTTGAGGAGGCTGTGTATGGTCCAAGTACATCTAAAGTGAATTCGACAAAACCTTCTAAGGTTAAGGCTAAGAAATCAATAAAACCAAAAATTTCTGATGAAGATTTGATGTGTTTCATCAATCCAGCTCCTTCTAAAGAAAACACTGGTCATGTGTTTAAGTAGAAGGTCTTAGCAATGTGTTCACTAAAAAAGACATTCTACTTAGTTTAATCAAGCCAGAGTTGATCGAGTGTGTCTTTAACATTGAAACTTCAAAGATACAATATCTTGAACATGCATTTGTTAAATACAAAGTACCAAACACAACAGATTCGTTGGTTAAAGCAAAACAATTATTAAAATCTGCTAAGAAAGTTCAATTTGTTAACTCAACTGGAACTGACATGTTACAGAGTTTCTCTATATGTTCAAACCTTGATTTCTATATGAAAAAGAAATATGTTACGTTTAATGACTTGAACAATGTACATGTTCCTGGTGTTTCTCATCAACCTTCTGTTAAACTAGTTTCTGACAAACTATACCGTACGTTTGTTGATATGAGAGCATACTTCTTATGTTGTAAATGTGGTCACGTTGTAAGAAACTGTGGAATGAAGAAATCAGAGAATATTCATCCTTTTATCAGAGAACAATCTAAACCAGTTCCTTTGATTAAAGAAATTATAAAAAGACCTATGTCTTGTGATGATGAGACTCACATCATGTTTTCTAATGTGAATCCACACAAGGTGATTCATGTTGATGAAGTCAATGTTAATTTAAAACCCAAATTTGTTTCTACAGAACCAATTTGTAAAAATATGAATACAAATATAGTTCAAGCTGCATACCTGAGATAAAAGTTGAAAAGGCATGTGAATTTTTCACAAGCAGCTAAACCGCATTTGGATTCACTCAAAATTAACTCTTCAAGTGAAATTAAAGAGGTGCCCAAGACTGAGGCATGTGCTGCCTTTTTGAACTAATCATTTTACCTATATGTGCAGAGTTTATCCAAGACTATATCTGATGAAAACTGGATTATGGATAGTGGATGCTCTCATCATATTACCGTCAACATCAACCTACTAACCAATGTCAAAAATATTAAAGGGGGTTATGTAGCTTTCACGGGTAATTCCGAGGGAATGATTACAAAAGAAAGAGGTGTGTCAAATGGTCGTATTACATTAGAGAAAGTAAATTATTTTAATAAAGTGGATAACAATTTGTTGAGAGTGTCTCAAATTTGTGATAAAAAGTATACCACTATATTTAATAACAATGAGTTCATAATACTCAAACCAGGATATTTCATTCCAGAAGACATGGTTGTTATGCGGTCTCCTCGGTCAAATGATATTTATGTACTTAATATGAGTACTAAAGTATCGACTACAACTTCTGTTGAAACGTATTTTGTCACAAAAGCAACTAAGAATGACTCAATTCTGTGGCATAGTCGTATGGGTCATATTCATGTTAGAAAGATGAACTATCTGATGGCAAATGATTTGGTAGATGGGGTTTCCCTGAAACACTTCAAGCTGACCGATCATTATGTTGTATGCAAAAAAGGGTAAACAGAAGAAGACGTCACACCCGTCTAACTTAATTCCATTGATACTCCTTTGGAACGACTTCATATGGATTTGCTTGGTCCTGTGAATCGTGCAAGTATTGCTGGAGATTGGTACTGTCTAGTTGTCACTGATGACTATTCAAGATACTCATAGGTGTAATTTATGAGTATTAAAGATCAGAGACCTATTCTTGTTCAAAATTTAATCACGAAGATCGAATCACTGTACAAACACAAGGTGAGACACATTCAGAGTGATAATGGTACAGAGTTCAAGAATACTATATTGGACTTCTTTTGTACTCAGAAAGGAATCCATCAAGAATATAGTGCTTCATATGTACCTCAACGGAATGGTGTTGTTAAACGGAAGAATCGAACACTGATTGAAGCTTCAAAAGCAATGTTAGTAGATTCAAAGCTTCCTGTCCAATTTTGAAATGAGGCGGTGAACACTGCTTGCTACACGCTTAATCGTGTTGTGGCTGTGAAGAAGTTTCAAAAGACATGTTATGAGCTTCTAAACAATCAAAAACCTAATGTAAAGTTTTTGGAACCTTTCGGGTGTCCTTGCACCATGTTGAAAAGAGATGCGGGAAAATTCGAAGAAAAAGCTATTGAAGGTTATTTTTTGGTCTTTGCATCGCCTAAGAAACGGGCCTACAACTTCACTTCGGGTTGTGTTGAAGAGTGGTACCATGTTGATTGTCAATGATATACAACACCCGCTGCCGTCAAGGGTCCTGATTGGATGTTTGACTACCAGAGTTTATTTAATTCTTTCACTCCCATAGTTGATCAACCTGACGAAGACTTGGTGTGTGCATATTTTGAAGATCAATTGTTTTTCACACCGAGGTCTTCAACTTTTAATTTTGATAATGTTACACAAGATGATCTTCCTGATATGCCTGATGTTATTTCTATTTCATCAGATGATGGTCATTTCGTTGATTCCTCTTCACTTTTATTTCCTGAAACTCATGATTTGGTGAATCATCTCACGATGCTGAAGAGAATCTTACTAATTTAAATGATAATGTAGTTGTGCCTGAGAATCCGACACTTCGGATTCACATGTATCATCCTCAGGAAAAGATCATTGGTAATCTTGATGTTGGTGTGCAAACACGTCATCAGATTGCTAATACGAGTGACGTTAATGTATTGTGTGCGTATGCCGATATGCATTCTTCAGGAATCATGAATCTCGCTAAATACAGCCGCAATCTGTCTCAAATGGAACTGACGAGTGTACGTATGGCGCTTGAAGATTCTTCATGGGTAGAAACAATTAAAGAGGAACTTCAACAGTTTAATCGACTGGGTGTTTGGGATCTCATTGACTAGCCTGATAGAGTTAAGAAGCCAATTCTGACAAAATGGGTATTTAAATGTAAGAAGGATGAATGTGGAGTCATCGTCATAAATAATGAACGTTTGGTTGTGCAAGGATTTCATCAGCAAGAAGGCGTAAACTACGCGGAAGTATATGCTCCAGTTACACGATTGGACACTATACGAATATTTTTAGCCTATGCATCTTTCAAGAATATAAAAGTTTATCAAATGGACGTTAAGAGTGCATTTCTCAATGGGGAACTTCAAGAAGAGGTGTTCGTGAAGCAGCTTCCTGATTTTGAAGATCCGAACTATCTTGACCGTGTTTACCGATTGAACAAGGCTCTTTATGGTCTACACCAAGCCCCGAGAGCTTGGTACGGCACACTTATAGACCATCTGACTGATAGTGGCTTCAAACGAGGGACTGTGGATTGTACTCTCTTTTATAAGACTGTTAGAGAAGACTTGCTTCTCGTCCAGATATATGTCGACGACATCATATTTGGTTCTTCGAACGATAGGATGTGTAAGGATTTTGAGAAGTCTATGCAGACAAATTCTAAATGAGCTCGATGGGGGAGATGAATTTCTTTATAAGGTTGCTGGTTCATCAGTCTGATGCTGGAATTTTCATTCATCATACGAAATATGTGAACGACGTCTTGAGCCGATTCAAGATAACTTCCGGAAAAATCCCTTCGACTCCTCTTTCCGTGGGTCACAATTTGTCACCGGATGAATTGGAGGAACCGTAGATCCGACCACCCTGTACCGAGAAATTATAGGTTCTTTAATGTATTATGTTTGCTGTTTGTTTATTTGCCAGGTATCAATCAAGTCCTAGAGTGACTCATCTGGCAGCGGTTAAGCGTATACTTCTCTACCTGAGGGGTAATCCTGACACCAGGTTATGGTAAAAGGATGTTAGCTTTGATCTCACTGCATTTTCCGATTTAGACTATGGAGGATGCAAGATTAATTTCAAGTCAACTACAGCGGGTTGTCAATTTCTAGGAAGCCGGCTTGTTTACTGGCAGTGTAAGAAGCAGACAACGATCTCCACTTCAACCGCTGAAGCAGAGTACGTGACAGCCTCGAGTTGTTGTTCACATGTTCTTTGGATCTAGCAACACTTGCGGGATTACAGTTTGAAGTTTCTTACTACTCTCATATTTATTGATAACTCAGCTGCTATATGTATCACGAAAAAACCCGTGCACCACTCTAAGAAGAAGCATATTGAAATTCGATATCATTTTATTCGTGATTGTTTTGAAAAACTTAATTGATCTAGAGAAGGTGCACATGGATTTTCTGATACTTGATATGTTTACCAAAGCTTTTGATAAAACTCGCTTTAACTTTTTGCTTGGTGTAGAACGGATTGAAAACTCTTTCCAATATCCTTAAGCTCGGATAATCATTTTCTGTTTGTGAAGTTTATTTTGTTTTGGTTATTTTAATATTTTGGTTTTTGGGGGAGAAAATGGGAAAAATACAAAAATATTGTGATTTTCTGTTTTATATAGAGAAAAACCAAAAACATTCCAATATTTCAAAAACTCAAAAACATTAAAAAAATGCTCCTCAAAATGAGTTTTGAAGCAGAAAGAGAAATAATAGTACATTGATCATCTAGTCTCATATCCAGAAAGAAATAAGCTTAAAAGGCTGAGTGCTTAATTGAATTGGTGCATTGATAGGTCTTAAACAAACTGTTTTGGTAAGTATGTGATATAAACATAAAGAACTGCCAGAAAGAGGTGTTAGTTTCTTCCAAAAGTTTCGGTAATTCTCTTCCAAAAGTTTCGGTAATGAAGGCATAAATGTAATAGCCTGTTAGACTCAAGCCTTATGTTTGTTTGATCACCAAAAAAAAAATTCTAAATGAAATGCATCTAGTTTATGGTTAACACTTCAACAGTGTATGGTCTTATGGCCTTAAATCCTGTATTGATGAGATGCATCCAGTTTCTGGACACTATGAGTCTTTATGCGGCTTATTATCTGGGTATTCATGAACATGAATATTTCAAATGCTTTAATGGAAAACCCAAAGTCATTACACTTGATCACCATTGTACATTGTACAAACTTGTTACTGACTTGATCAAAATCCATTGTTAGTCATGCATTGTTCCTCCCTTGCGCGCACCAGTAAGAAACGGACCCTAGGGGATACATTGTATGTAAGCCTACAGATAAACTCGTGCATACTCACTCATAATATAGGTAGCTTGGTGTATTGTTTGATAACTGGGGTATACCTTATAGTGGGTATTATTAACTTAGAATGTTTATAAATCTATAAAACCTATATTTTGATCAGCAGCATAATGGTTTAAGTCAAGTTGGGGTCACATGGTAAAAGTCAAACTAGGCTTGAACCGAGATTAGGGGCTGATAGTTTTAACGATATTATGTGCCTTAAATGAAAATTAAATCATATCACAAAAATACTCAAAGGATTTTTATAAGATTTAAATAGACAACACTATCAATGACCGACTTAACGGTAGTCATTATAATGCTGAAATATAAAACTGAGATGGAATGGCGATTTGGTCAATATAATTCTTTGCTCAAAACACAAAAATATGTATTGCTTTCTTAGAATAGTTTTCATATTTGTCTTTGTTTTATTTTTTTTTTAATCCAAAAATATACAAAAAGAATCCAAAAATATTGTGTTTTGGTTATATTTTCTGCTTTATTTTCGATTTTCAAGCTAAAGGTTACAAATTTGAAAAAGAAAATACCAAAAAGATTTTCCCACATTTTTATTTGATTCTTTTATTTATTTTTTTAAGTTAATCGGCTTTAAGGTAATTGGTTTAAGTTATGTGTTTTGAAGGCATAGCATGTTAAGGTATTGCTTCTAACTCCGAGTAGTAAGGGAATAGGGTCCATCCGCTATCTGCATTGATAACGAATGAAGGTCATTCATCTTTTAATTGTATAACGACTAAGCTTATTCGTTATCATCATTCGCTTCCATTACACTGATATTTTATGACCTCATTCGTCATTAATAATGATAACGAATGAAGAACGAATCTTGGTTTATTGGTTATGCAATTTAACTTATGATTAATTCGTTACCTTTGTTAACGAATGAGTCAAAGATTTTCAACCATTCGTTAAGTTTGAATTAATGAATGGATTTATTTGTGTGTCTTGGATTACGTGCAAATCTGTACTATATATTAAACAGTGGGTTAACGAATCGCTCATTCGTTCACCTCAATTTTCACGTTCACCTATAAGAAACTCTTGCAAAATTTCTTCAGAAATCTCGACCATAACCAAACACGTTTTTGTTGATTGTTTAAGATTCTTAAGGTATTGACGAGCATACCGCAATGATTTTAGTCAAAAATCATCAAGTTTAGATAGGTTAATTAGTTGATACTTTAATCGGTATTATGTGTTAATCAATGAACTTATTAAACTTGATTGATTGTAGTATTTGTTGATTGAGGTTGATCAGCGATACTATTCCGAGTCTACTGATATAAGTTTTGTGTAGATTCATCGTTGTTTATGGTTTAATTAATCATCAGTTTGCATGGTCGACCATTGAGGTTCAATTAAATTTGACTTTGACGAATATAGTCAAATTTGGATAATTATTGGTACCTATTCGTTATGGACAATGAATAGCTGGTCATTCATGTCTAAAAGAAATGAATGAACACATTCATTGAACCTTCATAACGAATAAGCTACATTCGTGTCATTATGTAACGAATGAACACTCATTCGCTCCACATAATTGACGAATGGACGCATTCGTTCATATACATTTGTTATTAAACGCAAGGGCAAGGAAAAGCTTCAAGATCAACCGCCTAAGCGTCGGATTAGGCATGGTTCGGGTGTGGATATAGGTCCACAATTGCCTAAGTCGTCTGTGCAAAAAAAGGTCGTTGGTGTCGCTTACTGTTAGCACCCCGGCAGTCACTCTTATGATGAAAACTTCATCAGATCCACGGTTTGGCTTGATTCCTCAATCGATGCTATCTCTTATGCCTACACCTCCTGTGATATCGATGGTAACTTCTCTTGCTACTAAAATGAGGCCAACACAACCTTCGGCCTTATCATTTATGAGAGTTACTTGTCCACAAGGCCCGGTGCAGCATGTTCTGCCAAACTTTCATGTCTTACCGAAAGCTCAGCAGATGGATATGAGCCGAAACAAGCTCACTGTTCATCTACTCCAGGTACTAGTAATGGCAGTGGTGAGGGCAATGATTGACAGATAGTAGTTTATCAAGATACTACTAATGTCAATCCTATCGAGTCGATCAAAGCCAACACCATATTATTTATGGATTATAAAAAGGGTGTGGTGATGAGTACTGCTAATGATGACGAGATCGAGGAGGGTGAGTTTGTTGACCATGCTCTGACTAGCGATCAAATATCGTTATTGTTGGGTTTGAATGATTAAAAATTGGATGCATTAGAGGTTAAGGAAGATGTTGAGTTATTTAATGATGAGGAAGTTCAGTTTGACACGAGTATACCTCATGGGAATAAATCATTTATTTATGAAGACGAGGAGATCGAGATTGAAGACGTGACGGTAGAGGAATATCCTGATGTTTATACACGTTCAAATGTTGATTAGGGTGTTCCAACGTTTACTGAAGAGTACGTCAAAGCTGCTGAAGATCATCTAGAGAAGACAACCAAGAAGAAGAGTAAAGTATCGGCTAAGGGGTCGAGTTCATTGGATCCTGATACAGAGGGATGGTTCGGGAATCACAACAAGTCCCTAACTTCAAAGATCATTGAAGCTTATCGGTATGTTAATCAAGAGCACAAGCTGGATGTCAATGCATGTGCCAAAGCAAATCAGAAGACTACATTCGAGGCCATACAAACTGTTAAAGGTGACATCATCTCTTGGTTATATGATTCGGAGTTGCTGGTATGTATTATCAAGTGGGAGAACGACGTTCAGTATTTTCAAAAAAATACTGACGTTCTCTCACTGCCGAGGTGGGATGTGCGGACTCTCGCCAATTGGCCTTTCGTTAACCGTGGTAGAAATCAATTAGCAGGATGGTTTCATCAACATCTGCTCTTTGAGGTCAACCACGGGTTTAAATTTTTTAAGCCGCAGGTGCCAACCTGGAAATACATTGATGAAATTGATCCTCAAACTGGTTGGAAGAAGCTCGTACTTAAAGTAAAGCCGCCAAAGACTATGAAGCGAGTACCAGTGAAGACCATTCCGGAAATTCTTCATATGCCATTTAATCGTTGGTACTACGACAACAAAATGGGCAAGGTGATCATTGTTTTGGGCAAAGGGTTGAAGACTAACTTTATACGAGTCATAGACCCTATGTGGCTCGTTAATTTATCCGAGACAGAAAATTTTGCAAGACATGAAGATTATGAATGCGCTATGCAATTCCAACGCGTTGTTCGTGTTTGTCTCGCGTTTGGGGTTCATAGTTGTGCCGACTGGAAGTCAAAGAGATTCAAGTAATTTAAAGGCAAAGAGATCGAGACGAGGGATGTTTTTTAGTGCACGGTCTTGGTCATCTCTAGTCTTTGTAATCGTTTGTATTTATCATTATTATAATGTAAGGTTATTTTAGTAATTACAATCCCAATCGTTAAGTTTTAAGTAGTCATTCATTAAGCATGTTTAACGAATGATAGTTAATTTGTTGTTCGTGTCCATTCGTTATGGATGTTTAACAAATGGACCTTAATCGTTATTGATATGTATCCATTCGTCATGGAATGTTGATGAATGGGGTATAGCGAATGAGTCATTCGCTATACCATATTGTTATTTAATGTAATGAAGACGAATGAAGACCATTCGTTACGAAATGTGTAACAAATGGTATTCGTCTTCTATATATAGGCTGATGCAGCCTGCATAAGTTAAGTGTGTTTAAAGTATTTTCTCTCCAAGCTATTATGCTACCAAACTGTTTACTCACACACTTCGCTCACTAATTAACCTATTACACATATATGCATATCATATAACTAGATTCGTTTATTAATTGATATGAATTGACCAATGGATTGTATCAAAATCTCTCTCTCAAAAGCCATGCTCAACGTTGAATAACTTTAGTCCCAATCTCCAAGTCTTTCTTCTCATCTTTGAGAATAAGTATCAAAAGGTTTTCTTCATTATTGGTACTTGGATCACCAATCATGGGAGAGTTGTATACATTATCAAGGCTTTGAGCACAATCGAGTTGTAGGGATCCTAAATGAGCCCTAAACCTTGGTTCCCATTTGGTGAAGTCACTCAGTTTCATTAGCCTTGGACACTTCGAATGTCATCCAATCTCAGCATTCAGACGAAGCATTTGCTGCATAATCATGTTCTGAGAAGCTAACGCGTAGAAATTAGCCTTTTCAGAAAGTTTGGTTAACGAATGAACCAAATACTTTAACGAATGAAGCAATGATTTTGATAACGAATGGTTGTATGGTTTTGGTAACGAATGGGATAAATGTCTACACGAATGGTAAATAATGGATTTATTGTTTACACGAATGATTCAGTAACAAATGATCGCACAAATGATAAGGAATGTGGTTTGACCACGAACACGGTACTGTAGATGTAACGAATGTACCACTTTAGACTAATAATCAGTTGTAACAGAATGACACGTGTCAATAAAGGTTTCTACTGTTCAAACGAATGGTCAGTTAAGAATAATGAATGTGCATTCATCGGTAACGAATAGACATTCAAATCTTCAAAAATTCATCACAAATCCATATTCAAATGTGAATTCAGACTTCAAACAAACTTGCATTATCAGTCCAAATCTTAACCAAATTCAACAAATAAACTACCAAAGTACTCGTCTTATCATTCTGAACCTCAACCAACCATTCCAGACATCCAATACCAATCCAAACTTAACCATTTTCACTCAAAAACCAATATGTACACCTTTGTTCCCGCCAATACTTTCAGATTATCAATTCCATTGAATTGATCCAATCTAATACAATTAAACAACAGCGAACACTTAGGTTATGATTACGAACAGTCCGGAAGTCATTTTGATATAAATTAAACACGAATTGTGAGTAATTGATCCAAACCTGTTCCTTACAGTCTCGGAATCAAAATTAATACATCTAACAACCAAATATCACTCAGTTGATGTTAATCCAGCATCTAATCACTTAATCAATCGGACAGTGGCTCATATACAACTTGAGAAACCACTTATACACAAAGGATCTAGTGGCTTGATATGATCAATTGATTAGGTATAGATTGAATTATGTTAAGACTAGAGTGTGAGTGTATATTTGGGCAGCATAACGAAAGGATTTCAATAATAATAACAACTACTTAATAATACATAAGTTACATGGTATTTATAGATGACGATGCCATTCGTTATATATCACATAACAAATGGACACCATTTTTCATCATTCCTTAACTAATAATAATACATTAAGACACACGAATGACTCATTCGTTGTCCTCATTCGTTAAACATACTTAACGAATGGACTAATAAAGATATATGTGCTAATTCGTTATACATCACATAACGAATGAAACACTTACATTAACGAATGTATCAATATACAATTTCCCAAAATACTCTTATACATTAACAAGACCAGTACGTTACAAAACAAAGACCGAGACACCCAAAACGTGTACTAACACAAACTTCTTTATCTAGTATGCAGACAACCTAGCCTTTGACTATAATTAATCTTGCTTTGAGCATATCTCAACGTCTCTATCCACTTGTTTAGATTCTTCGCGTTGTACTGAAACATATCATCTGAAGTCTGTTCAAGTACAGCTGCTTCTAGTCTCTTACCTTTCTCTTTCTCCTTTTCTTTCTCCAATTGTTCCTTGGCCATCTTATAATACTTAGTAGTAAAGAAAGGAATCACCTCATATGAATTGTTTCATGCATGCATCCCGGGATATTCCTCGGCAGTTATATCTTCCATCTCTACATCATCATGTCAAGTATCCAAGATGGAATACTTGGATCAACTTCTACAGACCCAACATCCTCAACTTCAACATCCACCCGCTTCTCCAAATCATCGAAATCCTTCCTATTCAGGTTAAGTAGCATAATGATTTGTTCTTTCGTCAAACCGTGATCAACTAACTCGCCTTCTTCAATCTGGTCAACATTAACCATACTCATCACAACGCTCGTCGTGACAACGAGTAATACAGACTTCACTTTCACCGTGTTGACGGGCTGGACTTCTGTAGAATCTTTATACACCACCAACTGTTTACCTCTAGACTCCCCCTCAGTGGGCATTGGATCGGATGTTGAAGTACCTGGTTGCTGATCAGATTACGCTCTTCAGGATCATTGTCGTGATCTTGATCCTTCAGTTTCTTCAACATATCATCTTTACACTACAGTTGAAGGATCACCTCATCTTGTTGCTTAATTTTTTTCTTTGGATTTTGGATATGATGTTGTTGGTTAGCCTATCTGAGTCTGATAACGGCGTTTTATTCAAAAATCAGATTAGATGGATGCACAATAAAGACAACGAAGTGGCTATGCAATTCCAACCCGTACGTGTATGTCATGCATTAGGGATTCATAGTTGTGCTAACTGGAAAACCAACCATTTCAAGATGTGAAGACCAGCAAAGCTCAAGATGAGGGGGAGTTTGTTGATACATCTATAGTCGTCTCGTTCTTTATATATCCTTTTTGTAATATTTTGATTTATAGGGAGTAATCTGCAAATAATGTAAAGATTCGTTCGTAATGGATTGTATAGCGACTGAATATAGGGTTCCTCGGTTGCTATGGATGTTAGTGTATGGGAGGTTAATGAATTAGGACATTCGCTAGGGGGATGTCTAGAGAATGGCGTAGCGAATGAGCCATCATCTATATATAAGTTGTAACCTATTTCTAAATTAACATTCTAATTATTTGTTTAACATTGTTGTCGTTACTCTGCCAGATTATTGTTAGTACATGATTTGTTTTTTGTAGCTGATTGAAAAAGTCAATGAATATTGATTGTAACATGGCCCATTCATTAGGGATTGTATAGTGAATGGATTCCATACGTTAGACTAAGGGTCAACCCATTCGCTAGCCTAGGAGCACATACGCTAAGAGTGTAGCGTATGTGGCTCATTCATTATTTAAGAGAGCCCATTCGCTAGTTGGAAAGTCCAATTCGCTAGTGTGTGTCCAGCGAAAGGGGGTAGCCTATAAATATGCATTTCCTAGTGAATTTGCCTAGAGATCCGTGTCATTCCTTACTATTAATACCGTTACCATGCCAGATTCTCTCTAGAATAATAGGCCGCCTTGAGGTGCGCATTGAGGCGGATCGAGCTTAACCGTATGTATGTATGTATGTATGTATGTATGTATGTATGTATGTATGTATGTATGTATGTATGTATGTATGTATGTATGTATGCATGCATGCATGCATGCATGCATGCATGCATGTATGTATGTATGTATGCATGCATGCATGCATGCATGTATGTATGCATGTATGTATGTATGTATGTGCATGTGTATGTATGTGTGTATGTATGTATGTATGTATATATGTATGTATGTATGTATGTATGTATGTATGTATGTATGTATGTATGTATGTATGTATGTATGTATGTATGTATATATATATGTGTGTGTATATATGTATGTGTGTATGCATGTATAAATCTGTAATCATTCGGTTATTACTAATATATGACCCATCATTCGGCTCGGTATCGTTATATGTTATTTATCGTCTTGTAATCTATATGATGTATCCAATTGCGACTAGATCTTGACTCGTATGATGTTTTCAAAATTATTCTCTCAATACACACACAAACACATACCGTAATCCTAATCATCTATAATCGATCATATCATAAGACTAGATCCTTTAATATATGAATCATGATGATAATTCATGTCTCCTCACCATGAAGTCAGTTAGTGTGATCTACTACCCTTAAGATTATTTCTTTTATATTATACTAATTTCAATTGTAGTTAGAATGTCCGATTTATGTTTCAAGAAAGTGAGTGCGACAATGTATAATGCGTATATGAGTATAAAAAATTTTCAACATACTTCATGGCATGCAACATTATCGGCGATCAACATGTTTATTTTATAGGTATTTTTTTAATTAATTACTAAAAAAACAGAGATAACCGCTTTTTGACTTGAGAAAGGGAAACGAGTCTCTTGTAAGTGAACAAAAAAGTATTAGTTTGTTACTGAAATATACTATTACATTTATCATGATTCCTAGCAAGTTGACCAACAGAAATCGTGTATTTATTATTCTACACAGAATGGTCTTTCTTCTCACGCATTGATATGTTCTCATATATGGTTAAATTTCATCAATTTATGATGTTGTGTAACGAATACGCCATACATATTGAAGCCTGAGAACACGTTGTTAAACATGAGTTTTGCACAACGCCTAAAAGTATGTGATTTTTGTTAAAAAACAAAATAATAACAAAAATATACATAACGAAGACATGCCTTTTTTAACTCGTACAAAATTTAGATGCCAACATTTTCTTTTGACCGTTGCAACCTTAAAATCAAACGATTCACCATACTTCTATATTAAAATGGTGCTTCTTTCAGTTGTAATTGATACAAAAGGATAGCGATACAAAATACAAACTTTTCGATTACCAACTTAACATGGTATCAGAGCGGTGAATGATTATAGGATCATTTTTATTTTCTCTTACTTATCATTTACCTCACAAAAACAGCCAAATACAGTAGCAAATCCGCCATGCCAAAATCATGATGTTGCTTAAACCATGATAATCAAACAACCAACTCTCAACCATCATATCTCAAACAAACTATAACCAGTTTAGTTGCACTGAGCCAAATCATACTAACGGATTAGGTCTAACATCAATAAATCATCTCCTTGCCGCATTCTCTGAATGGTGGAACGTCCACCACAAAAAAGAGTAAAAACACAAGGAAATGGAGGCGATCCCCGTGGGCGGTTATGAAGTCTCCAATTGTGGTGACGACCGGTGTAACCATGGTGAAAGATGCAAAGTCTTCGGTAGTGTCGAACCGGTTGGAGAGGTCGTTACACATCCATTCAATATCGACAATAGAGGTAAAGGGGGTGAGTGTTTATACTCGAACCCTTGTATTTGTAATGATAGCTTTATTAACCTCGTGTTATAAAACTACTAAATAATCTCCTTGAAGAACATATTAATTCCCATGAAGTCCCTAAAGAATCTTCTAATTTTGATATCCATATTGAAAAATCCGTTATCTTTAATAAACCTCCTAAACAATCTATTAATTTTAATAAAAATCAAAAGGAAGTTTCCTATTTCAATACAGGCCAAAATGCATTGAAAAGCCCTCAAGATTATGCTTTTCAGAAAATAACTTAAGCAAAAATATGGGAGAAATTAATATGGCCGAAACATGTTAAAATTTAAATAAATCATGGATTTTTTATAGTGGTTCTACCGACACCATGACTTTTAAATTATCCGACATTGTTTAGAATTATAAACCAAAAATTAACTACATAAAAACCGCGAATGGGGGAATAGTCCCGTAAAGAGTGGGGAAACTATTGAGATGTCGCCCACATTAAAACTTTCAAGTTTTTGTTACGTCATATCCTTGTCGCATAAACTATTATCCATTAGTTATGTGACAAAGAAATTAAATTGCACAGTTTTAATGCACCCGACCTTCTGAATCTTACAAGATATCATGACGGGAGTGATCATTGGGCGTGGTACTTAACGTCAAGGGTCATACTATGTCGAAGAAGTGGCTCATCATAGTACTGTGATGTTAGGCCATGGAACTATAAATAGAGAGGCTTGGTTGTGGCACAGTATATTGGGGCACCCATATATCAATTTATTTGCATATTTTATTTCCTAAATTATTTCCTATTAATCAAACGTTAAACTGTGAAACTTGTTGCTTAGCCAAAGGCCATAGACACGCCTTTAAACCAAATAACACAAAAATGATAATGTGTTTGGGATTCCTTATTTTCCTCTTATAACTTATGACGGATGAATAAGTCCTTTTTATTTATTTGTGTTTGGGAACCAATGTCTTTATAGATATTTTCTTATTGATAAGGCTAAAAATAGGTTTTGAATAAGTTGGAATATGGTAACTTATCGCATTATAGGTTTAAAATACCCTTTCCACCCTTCCATTCCACCAGCTCCCTTAACACTTCCGCCTACCCCCTGCCATGCATCATTATTCCACACAAGTAGCTATCTTTAACACCCAACTCTCTTCAACCCTAAACCCTACTTTGATCATTGAATTCGCTCCCTTAAAACACACCCAACTCATCGATTAATTGAATTCAAATATTTGTCACTCTTAAATACCCCTGGTAACATTGAATCACGATTTTTAATATTTTTTCACCCTTGGTATGAGTTTAATATTTAATCTTAAGGTGGTTTAAATATCAATGTTTAATATTTGTGGCTTTGTACACATAACCTGGCTTTGATACCAATTGTGAAAGCGTTACTAACGTTAAATGAACAGGATCCGATAGCAGAACATGATATGTCACACAAGACGATACTTTAAACGAATACTTTATTCAAACTTTTACAGTTAATAAATTTTGGATAACAAGCTATATCTAGAGAGAATCAGGCATGGTAATGGTACTTGGATAATTTAGGCATGGATCACTACTTAATTGTGAATAGGAACTACCTATTTATAGGCCTAGGTCCCATTCGTTAAACATCCTTAACGAATGGGTATTCCCATCACGAATGACCTCCCATTCGTTATGTCTTTATAACGAATGGGGATTAACTTAACGAATGAGCATCCATTTGTTATATCTCCATAACGAATGGGCTCATAACTTAACGAATAGCCTAGTCTATAATGAATGGATCTATTCACTCATAGGGAATGGCCATATAACATTAAACATAAAGACTAGAGCATCTCTAACTTAATTGATCGGCTACGGACACCAAATCATGCACTTACGGACTCCCCATTTTCCGTAGCTATCAAATGCTTTAACCTTGAACACTTTTTACTACAAATCATCAGTCAAACACTCCCTTGACCGATGATTCTCGGGCTTGTACAGATAGACATATCGTTAATCTCTTTAAGCAAACCAATAACTTGTAGCCTCTCATATCAGATATCCCCCTAAAAGTAAGCAACTCCAGGTGATCATCCCGATCATCTACTGGCATATGATATGGTCCAATCTTTCAACAATCAGCAGAAAGTCATTAGCTATCCATCATCACCGGTAAAGAAAACATATCTTTACGTTTAACCTCGTCACACATTTTCATAAACAACCCGATCATTCAACATATTTCACTTTGGTTTTCCCTCTCTTGATAACGTTTATCCCAAATAAACTGTTTGAAGCTCTTCTACATCCCATTCGCTTAGATTCACTAAAGTTTTGGGCATATTAATAAACTCTGAATAATCAAATTCTTCTATCCAATGATAAGACTCGTATTGCATTATTCAACAAAATCAACCCGTTCAAGAATTGCCCCCCTCACCAGAAGTAATCCGCCGAATACTCGTAGCCGACATAGTCAAGTTCAAAATCCTTCACAAAGAAGTAAACGGACAGACACTCGTTTCCCACATAGTCAGGTGTCAATCTCGAACAAACCAATAAACAATCGAAGAATAGTTTCAGTCTTGAACCCAGTCAATTGTAGCTTTGCAATCATGAATTACCACCCGATTTGTAGTAATTTTTCAAGAACCCCTTGCAAACGTAGGAAGATACAAGCCAAATAAACTCTTATGAAATTTTTATCTCCCCTTTTTCTTGACAAATTTAGCAACGTCTTGAACAATCTTCAAAAAACAAAAACAAACTCCTCTTCAAATTACACGTGGACTCCCCCTCGGCCAGTAGATACGCGTAAAAAGTCGGCCAGAAAATATGTCGTCAAGATTAGCAAGAAGAGTATCCCACTGATCTATAAACATTTAGTTTAAGAAAATTATTTTAAAACACTTTTTTTTAATATTTTTTATAACTTACACCATTAATGAATGAGATTTCAAATAACGAATGAGGCTTCTTCCGTTATCCATACGTTAATCTGACCACATTCGTCAAAACAATGTCCTCATTCGTTAACCTTGTCTTCATTCGTTAACAATGTCCACATACGTTAACAACCCTCACTCGCTATAAATTAACCAGACTTCATTCGTTATAATCATCAACGAATGAGCTTATACATAAACCAGTCCAAATTCATTAGATCCAATAACAAATGAACCCACATTTGTTATAAATAACCATTCTCACTCTTTATAACCATTCTCATTCGTTATAACCATCCTCATTCATTAGAACAGTTACACGAATGACCTTATACGTTAAGAAAACCATATCGTTATACCCGTTAACGAATGGCCTTCAAACAATAACGAATAGTCTCTTTCGTTAAGAAACCCTTAACGAATAGCTACAGTAATTAAACCAATGGGTTGTTGAATCTGTTACTGTTCGCTAGAAAAGCATTTTTCACCGGAAAAAAAATAGTTAGATCACCGGACAAACGGTTTTCATCGCCGAAAAACTCAAAACTTCATCAGATCTGCATCATATCTTCCCAGGTCTTCAACAAAGCTTCGGAATTACATTTAGAATATGATTCCAGCATCAATTTCATCAAGAACATACTGAATCAAAATTAATTAAATTAATCAGTTCTTCAAGCTTCATCTGCTGAGTCAAAGATTTGACTTGAAATGACCTAAAGAAGTTTATGGGAAATTGGAATCTTCTCAACACTCCTCGATAACGGCTAAGTATGGAAACCAAGAACACTTGGACATCCGAGCAGGGTTTTACTTGTCCTAGCAAGGTATTTTGCCTATCGGACAAAGTTATATTCTTGAAGTCTTCTTAAGTGATCCGAGTAGGGTTCACTTCATCTAGCAAATGTGTTCTTCAATCCGAGCATAGTTTGCTAACTAGAAAAACTCTTGGCTAAACCAAGCTTCTAAAGCCAAGTATTTGGAAGATCTAGCAAGGTTTGATTAATAAACAGTAGTCCGAACATGCTTGTTGAAAGTGATCAAGAAATATTTTAAGTACTTTCTCCAGCAAGGTTCAACCCCGAGCAGGCTACAGTGTTACCAGCACACTATGGTTTGATTAATAAGTTATCTTCAAACAAAGGGTTGAAGGGACTCATGAAGAACAGTATGCTCATAAGACCATATCGAGCGAAGTTTGCTATGGTCAAGAAGATTGAAGTCTGCTAGGTGAGTATTTTCTTAGGAAAATACTCTAAGTAAAGTCTACCCGGAGAACTGTTCACCAGCACACTTCAAGGTTACCAGGTCTACTCGTAAAGGACAAAAGGCACAAAGCCTACTCGGATAAGACAAATGTCATAAAGTCTACCCGGAAGACCTGTTTTTACATTTAGTATAGTTTTGAATATGTAATATGATTATGTATAAATCATTAAGGTTTCTAGAAAGAATGACAGTTGTCAGGAGGTGGCAGGCCTATAAATTATTTTAGGGCGCGCCTCCTACGGATTTTGGCAGACATTACACTTTTCAGACCTAAATGAATATTCATGATTAAGTGTGACGGTTGTCATAGAATTAGTACGGACAATACATTTCTTAGAAGAAACCTTAATCGATTAACATTTGTATGAATCTTTTCTATAAATGGAAATATTTTGAGTGATTGTTTGTGTTTGTTACATTTATTAATCCTTAAGCAACGACTCTGTTTGTTTCTGATTTCGCCGTTAACAAACAGTTTTCTTACCGAAAATAGCAACCGTCTTTAACCCTCTTGTCGACACATTTACTGTGTGGGTTATGACTTAATTTTGAGTGTGACCGATCAATATTCGGTACCGATAAGTGGTATCACCAAAGAAATTAAATATCCGACATATTTATCCATAGATTATTATGCATCTTAATTGAACATTAATCATATCACCAAATAAATGAAATTCATGCTAAGTTCAAACTTGTTGTTAACCTGTCTATACTGTCATAATAATGCTGAGAATGAAGTATTGAGAAAGCTACGTAGTCAATATGATCCCATCCTTGAGATCTTTTCATAAAAAGAAAGAAACAGAATTGAAACGAAACATGACTGAAATTTGATCTCTAAATGCACCATTTTCTCTTAAACAATGATCTTTAATGAAAAATATGATGGATAGTTGGTTTAAGTCAAAAAGAGTTGCATTTTACCCTCAAAGTGTTGAATATGTATTTTCGAGTAAGGTTTGATGATTTATAATCTTTTCGAGCATACTTAGACATTTTTGTCTAAGTTTTTCCATATCGAGTATACTTTGAAGTTTTTATACTTTTCGGGTAGAGTTTACTATTTTATCTGAAATTTCACCCTTCCGAGCAGGCTTGATATCTGATTACGTGTGAATATGTTTTCTAACAATCTTTAACAAGTTCAAGTTTTTGTAGCGCACATAACTGTTTTGTAAGATATTTATAGGTTGTTAGTCAGTCGAGCAAGCTTTGTGAATGAATGTTACTTCCAGAAAGCTTTAATGTTTTTAAACTATCTAGCACACTTATGTGATTGGCTGTTTGAATTTATTCTAGCAAGCTTTGTGATTTTAAGTGTGTTGAATTTGTCACTCAAGTAAACTTTAAATTCTAGCACACTTAATGATTATGAGGATATGAATATGTTTATTTGAAATTACAAGTGTTTTCGGACAAACCTTGTTTCCCGGGTACACTTTATGTTTCGAGCACACTTTGAAATTCTCAAGTGTTCTCTTAACATACTTGGTAATTATTCAAACTTTTGCTACGGGTACACTTTGTGACTAGAACTCAACTCTAGCACACTTTGCTTGTTGAACAGTGCCTCGGGCACACTATGTGTAACAGTTTACTTGATTGATTATTTGCTAACTGTTTATACATTTTCGGGTAAGGTTTGTGTTTGTCAGACTTTCGAGCAAGGTTGACAATTAGGAATATGTTAAGATATTATTTTGGGATTATTAATTGATTCCTAGTGAGGCTACCTATTTGATAATATATACTTGATTATTAGTCTTGTGATTTATTTCTCGAGCAATCCTGTATTTCGAGTAAGCTTCCTTCACTTTACTTAGATTTATTTCTAAAATTACTTTATGTTCTAGACTCTGAAACGAGTAAGCTTTGTGAAAGTGGAATGTACCTAGCAAGCTTTGTAAAAACAGAAAATTTCCGAACAAGGTTTGCTAAACGAAATATATCGAGTAAGGTTTTAAGTGTTAATATTTTTTATGGATAATGTTACTGTATGACAGCTATTAACTCACTAAGCGACAAAAAGAATTTAAAACCCACATTCAAAAAGGTATAAGAGAGGGAGTTAGAGAAATTTTTCACACTTCCCTTCTCTCTCTCCTTCCACTTTCATTCTCGTGTCAGAAAACAAACCGACTTATCGCATTCATTAATAATCCTAACCCTAATTTGTCATCCCTCACAATCCGACTCGGTAAGCTTCGATTAAGTGTTTTCCGACCATGATTATGTAATAATGGGCTTTGATTACTCATGATACTAACTCTTTGTTTTTTTGTGTAGGGTATAAACTTGTCGAAGATCAGGTTCTTAATGAAATTTCTTTTATTCTTCTTCAAAATTATAAGTTGAAATTATTTAAAGCGGTGAACTTTATGACTAATTTCTGCTTTGAATGTGTTTGTTTATGTGTTTAGATATGGCGGAAGATGATCAACCAGCCTATCCTTTTGAGCATAAGCACAATATGTGCGCTCTTTTACAGATTACTCCTGATAATGAAGATGTTGCTCCGATGATTAGATGGTTACAACGGTTGAATATACGTTTTGCTTTAACGGAGTACCCGGTGATATACAGGAATCACTCGCTTGATTTTTGGCAGTCAGCGAGGCTTTATGACGATGTCAATGGAAGAAGGATAGATGCCACAGTTACAAACCAGGAGATACGTGTAACAGAATGATTGATAAGAAGATGTTTGCAGTTAAATGATGATAATCCCAACCCTATTCACCTCACAATAGAACATCTACTCAAGGTATTTGTTCAAACAATGGGTTATCAGGGGACGGTGCACGAAGGACAATTCCAAAAGGGAATGTTCCCCAACTTATACAGATTCTTGATACACCACATTATTTAGGGCTTTGCCTCTAGAAAAGGCATGGACACTGATGAGTCGGGATTAGGCCAATGCCACAGTTGCTGTTATGTTCAATCAGCCATTCAACTTTTCCAAAATAATCTTTGATGGACTAGTGAGCAACTTGAATAAATTGAACAATAAGAAATTTTTGGCCTATCCCATATTTCTACAAATTATTTTTAACCAAGAGTTGGAAGGATTGCCCACGATTGGTACAACACATGTACTGCAAGATCCAAATACCTATAGACGGATTGAGAATCTGGCTAGCACAAGCAGGTTCAATCCTAAGGAAGTGTTTGAAATTGCACCATGGCTGTTAATTGAAGATTTTGAGGTTGTTCCTATACCTGAGTTATTCTCAGAGGAGGATGAAAAGGATTGTGAGAGTGAGGATGAAGGTGATGCTGAAGATGATGATTCAGATAATGATGATGATAGTAATGAAGGAGGAGGTGAAGGTAACTTTGATTATACTGTACAAGCTCAGGGGGAGTTCCAAACCATACCAACACCACCAACCACACCCATAGCCACACCACCACAAACACCACCTTACCCACCATCACCAAATGACCAAACCACCTAATCCGCACCCACTCAAACACCACCTACCCTAACACAAAGCCTACCTGAAACCTTGAACCAAACCTCACCTCAAACCCATCCTACCCATGAACCATATATTCCAGAACCTCTTCCTATAACCTTACAAACCTTTCCATCTGATACCCAAACCTCATACCAACCCATCCAACCTACTTTTAGAATTATTCAAACCAAAACCTTTACACCCCCAAATATTAATCCTTTACCTTCCACAAGTGAAAATATCATTGAAGACCTAAGCCCTACCACTGACCCAATACCTCAATCCCAGACCCAAACTACAAACCCTATACCAGAACCATTTCCTACCACACCACCTACTACACCTCCCCATATTTCTAATCTTTACAAAAGAAACTTTGAATTGATAATAGAAGCAGTGGGGTTGAGGAGAGAAAATGATGAGTTAAGGAAGGAGAATGAGGAAGTGAAAGCTCATTTGGCCCATGCACTTTCTAGAATTCAAACCCTGGAGCAGGAGTTGAGAAGACCTCAGCTGCCCCAAAACAGGGGGAGAGTATTTCACATGATGAGGCAACTGGAGCTGACAAGGAGGTGAATGAGGATAGTGTGGATACAGGGGTGAAAACTGTTGATACTGATGGTTTGGCATGTATTTTGAATGCATATGATGAGAGTGATGATGAGGACAGTAGTGAAAGGATGATATTTGCAGAAGATTATGAAGCTGATAAATCTGGGGGTGAAGAACAAAATTATGATGTGAATAATGATGTTTTAAACACTGTTGAAAGAGATGAGGATGATGTGTTGAGAAGAGAGAAGGATGGGGAGGATAATATGGAGAATATGGATACTGATCAAGTGGCAACAACAGATATTGCTACTGATGCTATAACATATGTACCAACTGATGTTGTGACAGATGTTATGACTGCAACTAATGTGCAGACTGATGTTGTGATAGAGGAAGATCCTGCTACTGAGGAACTTGAATTAACATAAACATAAACAGATCAAATAAGTTCCATAGGGTAGAGAAAGATGCTGAGATGGATGATTTAGATAACGATATTGATGATTTTCCACCAGAAACAGAGGAGGAAATGAAAAGAAGAATGGACAAAGCTAAAGTTGTGGTTGAAAGTGAAGAAGAGGAGGAAGAGCCTATTAAGGAAAACATAAATGAAGAGGAGGAAGATGAAAGCACTGCTGCTACCAGGAGACTTGAAAAGGTTTTAAAAGAAACAAGGGAGAGGGAGCACATTGCCCAAACCCTATCAGCAGAAGAACTGGCAGAGCTGGAAAACTTAATTGATCAAGCCAACATTTCTAAAGTTCTTGATGAAGAAGAGGTTGAAGATCAAGTGGTAATTGAGACATTGATTAATCTGAAAAAGGCTGAAGAAATTGATAATTCTCTTGCTATGGTAGTGAGCATGTTCAGTCAATCCAAAGAGCAACCTGAAAAAGAACCTCAAAAGGAACCTGAGAGGCAAACTGATGAAACAATTGATGAAATGAAAGAAAGGCTCTCCAAGTTACATAAACAATTTACAGACAAGGTTAACAGGTTTGCAAAGATCTATATGAGGAGGAAGAGAGCATATGAACAATCTGAGAAGGAAAAGACTACCAAAATGGGTAAATGGGATGAAAAGAACAAATATTTTGTTGAAACTCCTGATGAGCAGGAAAGCCCCTTAAGGCCAGTTCTTATCCAAACATTAAGGCCAGAAGAAGGAGCTGAAGGTCTTCCAAATGTTCCAAAACCTGATGATGAAAAAATTGATGCAGTAAATGAATCAACAGAAAAAGAAGATACAACTGAAGATGAAAGTGATGATAATGATCAGGGTGATACAGCTAAAAAAGTTGATGTCTTGTCCCCTCAAGTAGAAATGACAGAAGAACAAATGGCAAACATACAACAAAGTTTGAATGAGGCTAAAAGGAAAAATCCTTTGGTGATAAAGCTGATAAGTCATGGTTTCAAATTTGAAGATCTTGCCTCTCTAACTGATGATGAATTACAAAGAAAGTTGGACAGAGAGAGGGATGCTATAAAGAGAATGATGGAGAAGAAAAACAAGGACAGTCTAATATTTAGAGAATATCTTAGGAAACATAATTGGTCTGAAAAGGACCTAACCCACTTCAAATTTGAAGATCTTGAAAGAGCTTACAATACAACAAGAGAAGCTGTTGAGAGAGAGGAAAAAGAAAATTTTGCAAAAGAAGCAGCTCAGGCGGAAAAGATTGAAGCTTTGAAGAAGAAATTGCTGGTAAGTGTGGATATTTGATGGATAGGGGTATGGCACTAGAATTGGTGGAAAGCTTGTCCAAAGATTCTGTTGAATCTCATTACAATAGACTCAAAAAAAAAATAAGTCAAAGAGATATCAACCTGAGCCATCTACACAAGAAAGGGAAGTTCAACCTGAACCTGAACCCCCTCTCAAGAAAAGGAGGATCATGACTTTGAGAGATAAACAAAAGGCTGAGAATGAATGAAAGAGAGCAGAAATTGAAGATACTTCTATCCTAGTGGAAGTAAAGACTGAACCAGTGGAAGAACCCACAAATCCATGGGATAACGAAGAAATTATTCAAATTTTGAAAGATGTTATGGTAAAACAGAAAGGGATGAATGAGAAAGTGTTTGACAACTTGGGTAAAGCACAACTGATACAATTATTCTATGAACAGAAAGCAGAATGAGAGAGAGTATTATTGGAAGGTACAAACCCAAGAAGCTTTGTTGGTGAAAGATTTGTACCAGCTGGAAGACTGTGTGATGAAAGAATAATAGAAATGATTGGAAGGTTGTACAAAGATGCAGGTGAAAACCTAGCTGAACTCGTTAAATTGCTTCGCTGAGATGATTGAAGGGATGTATAAAAAGACTTTTGAAGTATCAGGGCCTACAAAACCTATGAAGTCAATTCCCACTAGGCCCTCTACTTCAAGGCAATACCCTTCAACAACCAGGGGAGAGTCAAGTAGAGCAGGAACTCAAACAGGAGAAAGGCCCCTACCTGATATTGATCTGCCTATGACACTCTACTATGACTCAGTCTCTCAATCTTTGAAAGTAATTATGCAGAGCAGACAGCTCAGAGATATAATCTTCAAAGATGATTTTGCTTAAATAAGAGAGAACAGTTGGAGAAAATGGCTAGTCTTGAATTGTATGACTATCATGATACTAGAAAGTTGGCCGGGGAGACAGCAGAATGAGTTGTCAAAACTCCTGAAAGGTGAAGCTGAGAAGGGATTTCCTATACTGAATCAAAAGAAGAAATGGGAACTGACCAAGCATGAGAGGACCAGAAGATTGACACGTAGAGGAGGATAAGGGATGCAGAATATGATTATCTTTCAAAAGTCAGAAACAACAATCCCTTATCCAACATGAACACCTATATCAGCATGAGAAGGCGCATGATAAGACCAAATTATGAGGTGCAAAAGAATGGTAGAATCACTCAAGTGGACTACTACAGCAGAGAAGACCACTACATTCTTCGCAACTCATATGGACTTATATTGGGGATCATAAGAAATGATGAATACCTGACCTTTCTGGACAAGGAAGATCTGAGGGATATTGTAGAATTGACAATTCCAGAGAATCACCCTCACTATCATATTCTTTCCATTTTTCAGCAAAGGGTATGATCGGTACTAGTTGGAAGAAGACAAGTTGCCCTCAATGCAAAAAGAAGATGACTATTAGAATAGGTATTGCTATGAAATGTCCAATGGACAAATTTTCAACTATGTAATCATTTGAATTTGATATGTAATATGTAATTTGATTTTGATTTAATGTGTATTTTGACTAAGTGTAAGTAACCTTAGATGTGTTTTGGGACAGCTGAGGTGTTCCAATCTAGGGGAGATTGTTGAGTCAAAGATTTGACTTGAAATGACATAAAGAAGTTTAAGGGAGATTGGAATCTTCTCAACACTCCTCAGAAATGGCTAAGTATGGAAACCGAGCATACTTGGACATCCGAGCAGGGTTTTACTTGTCCTAGCAAGGTATTTTGCCTATCGGACAAAATTATCTTCTTGAAGTCTTCTTAAGTGATCATCCGAGTAGGGTTCACTTCATCTAGCAAAGGTGTTCTTCAAGCCGAGCATAGTTTGCTAACTAGCAAACTCTTGGCTAAACCAAGCTTCTGAAGCCAAGTATTTGGAAGATCTAGCAAGCTTTGATTAATAAACAGTAGTCCGAGCATGCTTGTTGAAAGTGATCAAGAAATATTTTAAGTACTTTCTCCAGCAAGGTTCAACCCCGAGAAAGCTACAGTGTTACCAGCACACTATGGTTTGATTAATAAGTTATCTTCTAACAAAGGGTTGAAGGGACTCATGAAGAATAGTATGCTCGTAGGACCATATCGAGCGAAGTTTGCTATGGTCAAGAAGATTAAAGTCTGCTAGTGAGTATTTTCTTAGGAAAATACTCTAAGTAAAGTCTACCTAGAGAACTGTTCACCAGCACTCTAAGTAAAACCCTAATCGATTAACATTTGTATGAATCTTTTCTATAAATGGAAATATTTTGAGTGATTGTTTGTGTTTGTTACATTTATTAATCCTTAAGCGACGACTCTGTTTGTTTCTGATTCCGCCGTTAACAAACAGTTTTCTTACCGAAAATAGCAACCGTCTTTAGCCCTCTTGTTGACACATTTATTATGTGGGTTATGACTTAAGTTTGAGTGTGAGCGATCAATATTCGGGACCGACATCATCCATGGCCATCAATGGTGGATTCGTCATAAACAAACATTGATCTATCAAATTACATTACGAAGATTCAGTTTCCATCGAGAAACACGAATCAACCTTCAATTCTATTAAACATTCACTGATTGGATCCAAATTTGATCAAACAGTTTCAAAACCTTGAAGAACATGAGTAAATATCATCTCAAATTTGAATCATATCAAATTGGTACGTATCAAGAGAAATTCCTGCTCTGATACCAATTGTGAAAACGTTACTCTAACGTTATACGAACAGGATCCGATTGCAGAACATGATAACTTAAATGAATACTTTATTTGTACTTTAATGGTTAATACATTATGGATAATAAGTTATATCTAGAGAGAATCCGACATGGTAACGGTACTTGGATAATTTAGGCACGGATCTCTACTTCATTTTGAATAGGAACTGCCTATTATAGGCCTAGGTCCCATTCGTTAAACATCCTTAACGAATGGGTATTCCCATCATGAATGACCTCCTATTCGTTATGTCTCTATAAAGAATGGGGATTAACTTAATGAATGAGCATCCATTCGTTATATATCCATAGCGAATGGGCTCATAACTTAACGAATAGCCTAATCTATAACGAATGGACTCATTCGCTATACAATCCATAGCGAATGACCATATTGCATTAAACATAAAGACTAGACTATCTCTAACTTATTCGATCGGCTACGAATAACAAATCATGCACTTACAAATTCACTCCTCTAATCTCCTTATTTATATAGACTTCCTCATCTCCTTCTATCAGAAAAAACACACGGTGGTGTCCAATTTGAAAAACACAGGTCACCAGGTTTGTACAATTCGATTTAAAGTCTGTTTGATTGTCATGTAATTGGTGTTTAAATCCGCTTGCTAGTTATTTAGTTGAAACATGTTTGGTGTTTTAGTGATTTTAGTAGTCTTGGATTTAAGTTAAGTAGCATTGGGGTTTATGTTTATGGAATTTGACAAAGTTTGATGTTTTAATTATTAGTCTTATTAGATTATATGTTTATGGTGTGTTACTAGATGCATATTATGTTTGTTGCAAATAATCTTATATGTGTGACACATGTTCATATGTAAAAAAGCTTAGTTGTTCATGATCTATTTTGCTATACTTAAGTTAAAACTTGATATTTTAATGAATCGGATGACACATGTTTAGTTGTTTGCTCATTCTTTTTTTCATCTCTAGTTGTTTTCTTATATTCACCAATGTGTGTTCGCCTTGGTATATTGGATGTGTTTGTTTATGAATCATGGATATATTATGTTTAAGACTACAATAAACAAAAAAAAGTCTTGTGGGGTAATGATACGTTCAAGAGTTTATCGACATGTTCTTGCTTGAACTTAGAAAAGGGAATAGACCCGGTACTCACTGTAGTAAGATTGGGTGGAATAATATAGTTCAAACCATGCACGAAAAAACGGGCATAACCGTTGATGAGAAACAAATTAAAAAACAAATGGGACGCCATGAAAAAAAATGGAAGGTTGATGACCGCTTGATGAGGCATGAAACGGGGATTGGTGGGACGAGAAGTTTAATCGATGTGTCTCCTGAGTGGTGGGATGAAAAATAAAGGTAACCCGATCAGGTCAACTTGATTGGGTTTCGGGTTAATCGGTTCGGGTTATTCGCTTTTTTTAAAACAAAAAACTAACCCACACCCAAGACTAACTTTATATCTTGATAAATCCTACTATCCTACAAATTTCATCGACATTAAGTTACTCGTGAGGTTCAAGATTACAATTAAAAAATCAGTAAGTTACATGATAACAAAAATAATGATTCTTGTAAAAACCTTGTCCAGAAGCAAAAGTCCACAATTATATATACAAAAATGAAACAATACATATTCACCAGACCTGCAATGCTTCTTTTTTAAGTTTATTTAAATGCCCATATTTGTTTGTTAAAAAAGAAAAAGAAAAAAATAAAGTTAAATCACTAGCCTAGAGTTTGATCCCATTTTAACTGTATGGTTTTGTACATAACTGATATTACATGGTATAGTAATTAGTAAGAATATTCTCAAATGTATGGTTTTGCTAAAGACTTCTTCACTGTATTATACAGTTGTGCTTAGTTTATGTTTTTTCATGGTTTTGATAAAGACTTTGTTAAATTTAGGGATGCAAATTTGGAAATATTTGAAATGCATTACACTCCTTTTGTTTCGGGATTCGGTTTCTGTAGGATATCAAGCTATGACTCATTTATAATTTCAAAACGATAGCAATATGAGCGGTGTTCGATGTGAAGAAAACATAGATGGCAAGGGAGACAATAATGAAATACGTTTAGGTGTTGATGTTGTTTCATAGTTTTGCTGGAAGTAGTTCGGGTAAAAGGAAGCATTCGACCAAGAGCAAAGCTTCATCTTTGGAGGAAAACATAGATGGCGTAATGAAAGTCTTATCAACAAAAAGCACACAAACTTTTCCACCAAATAACTCCTACCCAACAAGTGAAGATATCATGAGCATTGTCATCACTTTTTCCCGGTTTGGAAGAAGGTTCCGATGAGTATTTAAGTGCATTGCGTGTTTTAATCAAAAAGAAAAACCGTGATGCTTTTATGTACCATGAATCCAAGATGGGGTTCCTCAAGTTACTTATGAATACTAATTTGCCGTTTTACATTCTATCTTATCGTTTGACATTATGTGTTCTTGTTCTACGTTTTATGTTTTTATTATCGTTTGACATTATGTGTTATTTCTACTTCTTATATGTATTTTATCGTTTGACATTATGTGTTATTCTACTTATATTTGTGTTATCGTTTGACATTATATGTTATCTCTACTTCTTATATTTGTGTTATCGTTTGACATTAATGTCTTATTTTTTTGCATCTTTTATATTTATATAGGATGGATAGTGACGACTCTCATTTGCATGATGATGGTGAAGAATATTGGGTGGAAGAGGATATAGAACTCAAAAGGTTATGTCATTAGATGTCAAAGGTATAATATTAGCTCGGGACTTGCGTAACGAACGAACGCCATGTCGTACGTCGGACCGCACAGGGCACGTGTTTGTTAATGAAATATGAAATGGTCATCCTATAAGGTGTTATGAAATATTTAGACTAGATGTACCATTTTTTAGACAGTTATGTGTAGATCTTGTTACTAGATATGGACTGACACAAACCCATAATGTTTCTATTGAGGAGTCAGTCGGAATCTTCTTGATCTCTTTGGCTCAAGGGTGTATGAATAGGTCTGTTCAAATATATTTTAATCATTCCGGGGAAACCATTCATAGGCATTTCTACAAAGTTTTAGTGTCTCTGTTTAAGACAAGTGATGAAATAATCAAGCCAGCCGCAAACTATAATGATGATGTACCCACACAAATATTAAATAATCCTCTATATTATCCAATGTTCAAGGTTTTCAATGTTTCGGTTACTTTAAAAAATGTTTTAATTATCTTATGTTTTGTATTTGTAGGATTGTATTAGTGTTATTGACGGGACACATGTGAGGGCATTGGTTCGATTGAACGACCAACCGAAGCACATTGGTCTAAAGGGATATGTCACACAAGATATAATGGCGGCTTGTGACTTTAACATGTGCTTTATATTTTTATGGGCCGGATAGGAGGGGACTGCACATGACACTAGAATCTTCAATGTAACCTTATAGAGGCCGGACCTTAAGTTAAAACATCCAACGGGTGGTTAGTAATTTTAGCAATGCTATATTTATGGGTGTTCACGGTCCAATTTGAACGGTTTTTAGCTCAAACCGTGAACCAAACCGAACCAATGCCAACGGTTTGGTTTCGATAATTTCAAACCATAGCAAATGGTTTGGTTTATGGTATATACCAGAATCTGGCCATATAAAACTAGACCGGACCGTAAGATTATACAATATATATTAGTATTCTTTTATGTATTCTATATTAGAATATTTTATTATCTGTATATTAGATTTACTAAAAAAATAGAAGCTAATTCTAGTTGTAATTCTAGTTGTTTATCAATGTACATTAAGACTATACCATATGCAGTCTGTTGATATAAAATTGGTTTTGGTATACAAGCATATTGAACTCACTTATGAATTTAAACTACATTTTGAAGTATATGGATAGCTATTTTTAAGGAAGGTTTGCTTGATGCATTTTGAAAAGCCTTTTCATTTATATATTCTATTCAACTTTTTATAAAGACCCTATAAGTTGAAACCGTAAAACCAAAGCGTTAGTAACGGTTTGATTTAGTTCGGTTTTAATTGTCCACGGTTCAGTTCATGGTTTGTCCTTAAAATCGTCCAACGCAGACCGCGAACACCCCTAGTTTGGTCGGTTTCACGGTTTCAAAACGAACTGTGAACATCCCTAGCTATATTTATGTTTTTAATACTTGTTTGAAACGACTCACAACTTTTTTTTATTTGTAGAAAAATATTACGTTGTTGATACCGGATACCCAAATACTAAAGGGTATCTTGCTCAATACAGAGGTGTGAACATTCGTTATCATATACCAGATTTTCGACGTTCACAGACTAGCGCTATGCATGCTCCTCGCATACCAAAAGAAACATTTAACTATTACCACTAATCATTGCAAAATATCATTGAACGAACTTTTGGAGTGTGGAAAGCTAGGTGGGCGTTATTGAGATATATGCATGTTAATTACGCATACGATCACCAAGTGAAATTGTGTTAGCGTCGATGGCTATTCATAAATTTATTAGAAAGGCCGGTAGGTTTGATGAAGTATTTGAAACAGCCCAACAAGAATCTTACAATCCCACAAAAGATGGTCCTAGTGATGAATATCATGAAAAAGTTCCAGCTACAAATCGAATGAGTAATGATTTTATGCTTATGGAAGCGATAAGAGATGCTATATAATACGCAAGAATTAATGGAATCGCAGAGAGAAATGTACTATGACATTATTTTGTTATTATTGTACATTTTTGATGTTTCTTTAATATTCTGAATGTAGTATTATTATGGTCTAATCAAGAAATTTAAATATATGTAAACAAATTTTATTATGTATATTTTGTAAGTTCTGTTTCAATATGCTAGAGATGAAAGAAGGTATATAATGGTATAAATAAGTGATCTCAAACACTCTTTAAAATTAACTTATCTACTTATAAAAAAATGTCTTTTTCGGTCATTTTACATCAATAAGTTAAACCAAACATTTTTTAAAAAATAAATATTGACTTATGTTAATCCAAACACTTTTTGGAAACACCTTTTAAAAAATTATAAGACCTTTTCAACTTGTCACAAAAAGGTCTTTTCACCTAAAATAAGGAATCCAAAGAAACATTCTTTTCGGTAGCCAAGATTAACACAAATAGGGTCCTTTTCTCGATTGCTGCAAATGAATGATGGCATCTTCATCAATTTTATGTTAAGAATGCCTTTCTTCATGGAGAATTGAAAGAATAAGTATATATGGTGGCCCCACCAGGGTTCACATAAAATTTCAAAGCGAAGGAAGTCTGTCGCTTAAAAAAACTATCTATGGGCTAAAACAATCTCCCATAGCTTGGTTTCGAAGATTCACCCTAGCAATGAAGGGATGTGGATTTTGACAAAGCAATTCGGATCATACCTATTTCCTTAAAAATAGAGGTATCCTTGTAACTTGTTTAATTATATATGTTGATGAAATGATCCTTAGAGGGAACGATGACAAAATATGAAGAAGATGAAAGCAAACTTGTTAAAGAATTTGAAATGAATGACCTAGAAAGACTTAAGTATTTTCTTGGAATTGAAGTACTAAGATCTAAAAAGGGTATTTTTATATGTAAAAACATATATCATTGACCTCTTAGCCGAGATAGGAATGATCGATTCCAAACCAGCCGACACACCAATGATGGTTAATCATAAACTCTATATGGAAAAAGAGGGGAAATGGAAGGCAAAGAAAGATACCAATGCTTGGTAGTAAAATTAATGTATCTCTCTCATGCTCCTCCAGACATTGCATATGCAGTGGGGGTCATCAACACGCATCAATCTCAAGACACTCACATGGAAGCAGTACGAAGAAATATTAGATATCTCAAACGGACAACATGCCATGGGGTTCTCTTCCAACATTTTAAACACCTGAAAATTCCATTGTATACTTATGCATACCTGATAGGAGGCAAAGAAGATGGAATATAACTTCACTCTACTTGGTGGAAATTTAGTTACATTGAGAAGAAAAATGCAAAAGGACGTAGCATTGTCTAGTGCTTAAACGGAATTCCAGATAATTGCACGAGGTGTGACAGAGGTTCTATGGACACGTAAACTTACAGTAGAAATTGGTTTCCTCCAAACCGAAGCGAGTAGAATAATGTGTGACAACAAAGCCGTAATACAAATTTCAAATAATCATGTCCAACTCGATCGTACAAAGCATGTGGAGGTCGATAGGCACATAATCAAAGAAAAACTCGAAGCAGGTATTATAGAACTTCCATTCGTCCGATCAGAAGACCAACTTACAGACATTTTAACCAAGGTCGTCAATGGGAAAATATTCAGCAATTATCTTAATAAGTTGAGAATTGGAGACCCTACTATTCAACTTGAGAGGAATGCTGGAAAATAAAATAATAACAAAAAGATACAAAATGAATTTCCTTTTTAACTCTTACAACAACTAGATGTCAGCAATCTCTTTCCGTTGCAACCCTTGTTTATTTTATTTTATTTCCTTGTAAGGGTAAAAGCTTTACCTGTTTTAATGGTACTTCTTTCGGTTGTAATTCAAAACAAAAGGATAGCCATACATAATACAAACTCTTTGATTATCGAGTTAAAAGTTTAGCTACTCAAATGTATTCATATTATAATCATGGTTATATTTTGCAAGTAAAATGGATTTTTAACTTTATCTAATGTTACTTTATTATGTAGGTAAAACACAACGTGTGCATAGGTGATCTTTAAGGGAGGGTTAATGGTAGATGCCGATGAAGGGTATGTTTGGAAAATCTAGATGGTGGTTGTTAACTGAAAACTAGTGGCTGGAAGTTGGAGCTGTTATCTAGAGCTAGCGCTTTTAATAAAACTAGTTGGGTGCCCACGCGGTGTGGCAAAGTGGGCGTGTAACCTGACATCAACTGCATAATCAGTATCGGCATGCATAACCCGAATATGCAGTTTGTGCTAAGGCAGTGAGTGTGTGACCGGTGGCGAAATTCAAGAAGCAAAGCTGAAATATACAGTAATTTCAAATAGATAATTTTTTAAACCAACCTGTTTTGATCTGATTCCATTTCCGAACCGACATTGTTCTAATCTGAAACATTGTGACCTGACCCCTTTTGACTTAAAATCGTACCGACAAGTAACGCCTTTTGTATCGACTCGTTCTGACCCTAATTTGGTCTTACACATGAACCGATCTCGCCTGACTCGACTTATTGCCGATCCTAACCGGTAATCACACAATGTGTTAATTTTTTAAAGTTAAAGAAGTATAGCAATATCATACTTAAATTAAAGAGAATAAAATGTTCGTTTTTATGATGTAATTTATTAAAAAAAAATATTAGCGTGTGAAAAAATTATGGTCTCTTAAAAAGTCGTGTGAGTAGTTAGTTTTGGATAAGGGTTAAATGTGTGACTTTTATATAAATGAACAAAGTTTGATGGAAGTTCAAGTACCAAACTTGTAAATTCAAATATAAAAGCTTGTATTTTTTTCTCAAACGCTAGTAGTTGTTATGGGTAGAAACTTCAAGGATCCAAACAGGCAAGATCCTCAGAGAAATCCTTGAGGTGCATCAGGATCATAGACAGACAAGATCCTTAGTAAGTTTCATTAATAATTATCATTATCCTTTCACTCTTGACTTGTTCTTGCAGGAACGTTCAACAATTAATGCTCGGCTGAAGACTTGGCCAAACCATTAAAGATAAGAGACGTTGGGGGATGATACAACTCGTTTATAGCAAAGATACACCATTCGTAACCGCTCCAGATTCCTCTCGGGAGCATTTAATTCCCTTTATTGTCATGTTATCTTCCTTGTAACTATATATAGAAGTTGTTTAGATCGCATAAGACACGGACACACACCTTTCTACACACTTTTATACTCATAGCAGCGATCAAACACTTCCAACAGTTGTACTCGCCATCTTTCATTGAATAATACTAAGGTAGGGGATAGTTTTCCTCTCGAAGGTTTTTATCGAAGTTCCTCAAAGGATCACGGGCTTTTTTCTTGATATAAATCGTTGTGTCACTCACAACATTTACTTATTTCGATTTCATATTCAAGCATCTTACCTCACAATAAAATTTTGGTTACTTGATTATCCTTGTGTAATTTTTGACCAAAACAGTAGTAGCGTTTAAATATGGAACTTTTTTTCCTAGTCTAAAGCTTCAAACTCTTTCAACCAAACAAAGATGAAAGCTTTAAAGTAATTGTTAGTTGTGTAAATTTTATCGTCCATCATGATTATTAGAATTTCAAGTTTTAAATTATTTACATATTTAGAATATTCGAACTTAATTAATATATATTTATTTCTTATCTAAAATAAGCATAACTAATTGGGAATTTAATATATGACATTTATATATATATTAAATTACAACTTTCTTATGCATTAGAGTTGTACCTTTTGTTTATTTGTCTGTACTATATGCTGGACAAGTTGTGATGTATGCTTTAATGTTGATACTGTTTTGTTATGAATTCTATTTTCTAATGCGTGGCTATTTGTTTACAGGTGTACCCTCCTTGGTTTAACACATGCCTCTTTCACGGTTTGTTTACTTTGTCTTGATATTCTGCATCTCCACTGTCATCAATCTCTCTCTCTCTCTCTCTTTCTACCGGATTCACCACCAACGCCACCGCTCTCATTCTCTCTGTTCTATCGGCTCAACCTTCCTCTCCACTGGTCTCATCGGCGCTGATTTCGAGTGAATCTCTTACTGTCGCCTCTCACCATAGTCACCTGATGGCCGATAGCCGGTGGTGTGGTGACGGAGGGGTTCGGTGGTACTCATCACCTATCGTTGTAAGGGTTCCATTTCCCGGTGGCTCGGTAGTGGGATGTATTGGCTGTGTTAATCGACCTGTCTAAGAGAGATCGATTTGTGTGCGTTAAGAGTTGCGACTTACGTCATCATCACTGGAGACGTATGGTTTGTGATTTGCACGTGGGATGTGTTGGCTGTGTGGTTTGTGATTTGCACGTGCGTTAAGGGTTGTTTTTTTTTAATGTTGTGGTTTGTGTTTTGAGGTTTTTAAGCTTTCTCTTCAACTGTGATGTTTGTGTCTCTGTTCCCATGTTCTTTTTGATAAAAGATGTTTGCTAATGTTTTCTGGTTACACCTGAGTTCTTTGAACGAATTTATTTCAAATTTTAGAAAGAAACAGAGGAAATCGAGGTCTTGTCGTGCCATTGCCGGCCGTCTATTGTGACCTTAGATACGGTGCACATGAGGTGTTCGATGAAATGCATGTTTGTTCATTTGGGCTTTAGAAACTTTAGAAAGGCTCACATGAGGTGTTCCAAGGAATAATTTGACTTTGAAAGTTTACCTAGAATGTACCTTTGTTATGATGACTGTCTGATTGTCAAGATGATTTTGGGTTAGGTAGTGATGATGATGATGATGATGACAAACTATTGGCATGGCAATTATGATGCTTGAAAACAAGCAACCAAAATTGCAGCCATGAATATGATATGAGCCAAAAGTTGGATTGTTGACATTCACTATATGTTTTGCTCATGTACAAGATCAAGGCTACTTCAGTGGAATTGTTAAAACTTATAACTTGATCACTGGGTATTTGGTTGAGTTCGAGCCCAAGGGAATTCGGACAGAAAATGAGGATCGGGTTTAAGTTTAGCCGTCTTTCTCTTATTATCAACAACAGCAACAAAGGCGATCATATTTAGGGTACTGTACTTCGCCGACAGTTATATTGGTTATTTTATTGTTGATTACTGCCTTTATAAAATCGATTTGTTTCCAAAATCGGTAAAACCTATTGATTGTGTGACGTTTTAGGTAGGCTTTGTCTTGGCTGCAATTTCTTGCTCACTCGATGTGAATTAATTTATAACTTCAAAGGTCAAAAGAAAATAAGGTATGAATCTCTTTTAATAGTTTCTGTAAGCTGAATCGTTTTTTTTTTTTTTGCCAACAACCTTTCATTTTACCTTTTGCCGGCAGTCTTTGGTGGTTTAATTGTAGGTTTCCGGCACAGTCACTAACAGTTGCTTGGCGTACGCTATCCCAATGACGTAAAAGAAGGATTTTCGGCTCAGATAAATAATGCGTGGTCACTTCGAGCATATTGCACCAACTAAGGTAAAATTCCAAAATTTAATCGACGTTTCGGGCCTTTAATGCTTGATAACGACTGATATGTGTGCTCTATTTCAGGCAACGACAATCATTGGGGCTTTAAACGGCGGCATTTCAGGATTCGTTGCGGCAGAATAATAAGGTTTTGAGAGGTTTTGGAGTCAGAGTCAGAGTACTGGAAGGCATGTAAGTCGTTGGTATGTTAATGGCGGCGATGTTGGTTAACGAAAGAGCCATTAACGGAGGAGGTTTAGTCCATCAGATTTATGTTGATCTGATCTCCTAATTGAACACTTGCAAAGACATAAGTTTTGGTTTGACCACTTTGGCAAGACAAGTTTTCAGAAACAACACATAGAAAAGGAACTTTGTTAAGAGAAAGTGACATGTTACATAGTGTTTTTTTTTTCTTTTTTGTGGGTACATTGCATTGTTGTTCTTTATACTTAATGAAGTTGGTTTTTTTTAGAATCAATGTGTTGAAATTGTTGTCTTTCTTTTGCTTAACTTGCCACCTTTAAATTATCATTTTCTCTCAGAAACATTAAGCAAAGTATGTAAGTTGTAATGTGTTTTTTGATTGACTCATGTTAAACGCCATGAGTTTATACCCTCTTAGGTTTGTTATGGGCCCGTGAAACACCACCCGCATGTCGCAACACCTGCGTGTTTGTTATAGACCCGTGTTAGGCGCGTTTTTGTTTGTTACAGACCTGGGCTACATGACCCGCGCAACGTGCGGGGTCCTAAAAACTAGTTGTTTTTAAATAACATGTGTCTCTTATTTAATTTGATTGTGATGGGCATGTTGATTGTTAGAATTTCAAGTTTTAAATTATTTACAGATTTGAATATTTGAACTTAATTAATATATATTTATTTCTTATCAAAAATAAGCATAACTAATTGGGAATTTAATATATGACATTGTTTTTAAATAACATGTATCTCTTATTTAAGTTGATTGTGATGGGCATGTTGACGTTTATATTTTGTGAAGTTGTCATAAGTTAATAATGTTATTTAGACATAATAGCATATTTTGTCCTTTATATTTGTAATGAGTTTTAGTATTTTAACTTTATCATAAAAATTGATTAGATTTGTACTTTACATTTTCAAATGATACATCATTTATTCTTTGGCCCTAACCCAGTTAGTTTTTCTTACTAAATCAAGTCACGTGCCTTGCATATGAGGGCAGAATGATTATTGTACATATTTATTTTTTTTTTGAACTGCAACCATTAATAAAACAACCAACAATCTGCTAACAAGAAGCTGGCAGGAGAGGCAAAAACAAACAATCAGATTACATAATACATCTCTTCAATTTGCCCAATCTAACTCTAAACGGCTTACTCTATTTTTAATCTACAAAAAGCTTAAAACTTTTATATCTCCAATAATGCTCTCCGTCTTAATCGGTTTTTTTTGAATGAATAAAGTCATTTCGGGCTCTCCACAAACACCAACATGCCACCATAACTACCGATTGAACCATCTTTCTTTTATGCTCATTACCCGGAAGATATTTGTGAATATCAAAAATGTCTTTCTTTTATGATCATTGTACATATTTATTTAAAGAAAAAACATTTTGAGAATTAACTAAATTTTATCATCATTTAGATAATTGAGGTATGTTAAACACAAATATATCAAATAACCTTCACGATAATAATTAATCAATCAATCAATGTATCATTGATCTCTTGTATATAGACATAACCACCATATATGCAACCATCGTCGTGAATCCACCATCACCATGAAATAGCCACCACAGCCTAGCAACCATCATAACTACAACAGACACCACCAGACCTGCTGCAATTAACCCTGCACCGCCACCACCAGACATGCTACTGCCGGAAAATCCAATTTATTACTCGCCAAAATTGGATTCGTTTCTGCCACTCTTTGTTTTGTCACTCAATTGTTTTCTCCTAATAGCTATATGATCCACCGCCGACATGTAGAACTACGGCCAAATCACAGTCATCTAATCGAGCACCATCTGAGGTAGGTCATATACCAATTGACTCACTTCTTTGTTCTGATAAAAAGCCCTAAGGTATGTATTTCAAAATGTTATCACATCATGCTAATTTTATGCTTTAAAAGAATGGCGTGACTTCTAGGGTTCAAATGAAAAAGATATTTGTGGTGGCGGTAGGTCCAGTGATGGCTGTGGTGAAAGAGGGGAGGATATGGCGGTGGCTTCAGAGGGTCCTTTAAAAAGTTTAGTGGTGGTTTGGTGGATAAGTTGCACGGAGTTGTTTTTTTTTTGGATAGTATTACAAATTTTATCCTTTAAACATAAGCGATTTATAGATCAAGTCATTTAAAAAGTTTAGTTTCAGGTGGTGTCATTTACATGACATGCTTATTTTGATTTTTGTCCTTTGGACTAACAGCCATCCAGAAACTAGTTAAGTGGTATAATATACTATACATGTGATGGGCAAAATGGTAATTTCAACTACTTATTATAATATTAATACATAAAAAAAAACTAAAAAGAATATTTAATAATACTACAAAAATAAAGAATATTTATTAACCCCCTCTCTCTCTCTGAACCACCACCGCCACCACTGAACCATCATTAACCACCACATTGTCTATGATATACACCTGTGGATTAACGTTTATACCATCAATACCACAACTCACCTTTCTGCCCACAGCCACTACATCACAAAGTTCCCCAAACTCAGCCCTCTAATCTATCTGACGAAGAACAAGAATTAGACATGACCAAAACCAATCAGATAATGACGCCGATAATCATCAACTTTCATCAAAATTCTCACTTTATCAACAATTCGTACATGTATCATTAATTCAAACAAATCCCTTAATGTAACTTTTCTTTTGAAGATCTTTTTACTTTTGTTGGTGGAAGAGAACCCCTCACTTCCTCAACCGCAGTTCCAGCTGCTAACCATAAGCATATCAAAACCACCACACCCATCAAAACAACGAACCCTAATTTAAAATCTGGCGATACGGCCTGCAAATGACGGGTAATTGAAGATGAAGACGGTGTAGACCCCTCATTCCACCTCACTCCCTCTATCTCAAACCAGATCTGCATCGGGAGAAAGATGGTGGTGGTCACCGAATGTTGGAAAGTAAAAGGCGGGGAAACATTTTCCTTTGGTGGCAACGAGTAAATAGAAATTCCAGTTGAGTTGGTGTGGTGACACGGATGGTAGGAGGTATGGCGAGGAGAGAGACGGTGGTGGTATGGTGATGATATATATATATATATATATATATATAGAGAAAATAAGTAGAAATAGATGATTAGGGGAAGGTTAACGTACAAATGAAATTAATGTGTTAAAGGTAAGAGTCAAGTAGAGTAATTATGTAATTACATCATAGAGGAATTACATAATTACTCTATGATGTAATTATATTATTATTGTACTTGTATATATATAATTATTTTACTTGATTCTCATGTTTAACAAGTTAATTTCATTTGTATTTGATTCAAACCTTAGAAGAATATTGATTTTTTGGTGGGTTTTTATTTTTAGAGGTGGTGGCGGTGGGTGGTGGTCGGCGATGATTGTAGACTATGGTGGTGGTGGTGGTGGTGGTTCATAGATGAAGACGATCTAGGTTGTTGTGTACAATGAATGGATGAAGATGTGGTTTAAATTAGGATATTAATTTTATATTTATGTGTTATAGTTAAGTTTTATAATAATTAAAAAAACAGTGGGCCATCAATATAGTTAATTTTGTATTTAAATTCAAGGGATATTTTAGTTAAGGAATGAAATGACCATTTTGCCCATCACATGTCTCTCACATGATACTATTTAACTGGCTTTTTAGATGACCATTAGTCAAAAGGATGAAAATCAAATAAACATGTCATGTAAAGGATACCGCTTGAAACTAATTTTTTTAAAAGACCTAATCCATAAATCAGCTAAATTGTCTTATTTTAATATGTGTACATTTAGGTGTTGTTTGTTTTTGAAGACAAAAACTGTATGCAATCTGATTTTATGTCTGCAACTGAAGATGTGGTCTGAAGGTTTGCAATCTGAAAATATAATACTGTTTGTTTTATAAACTGGATATCGGCTGCATAAGCTGAAAATTAGTTACCTATCATATATATCACAATATATAGAAGTCATTAATGTTTGTAGACTTCTAAAATAATTGTTGGTGGTGTACGGACTATGAAAGTGGGTGGTGGTGTACGAACTGTGGAAATGGGTGGTGGCTGACGATTGGTGGTAGACGATTATGGTAGGCGGTGAACGGTGGTGATGGACGGTGGTAGTGAACGATGATGGTGGCCGATGGTGGGTAGTGGTGGTGATGGACAGTGGTGGTGGGTGGTGGAGGTGTGGGGTGGTGGTGGACGATGGTTATGGCTGACGATGGGTGGCGGTGGTGATGACCGGTGGTGGGTGGTGGTGGTGGTGGTTGCAGACAGTGGGTGGTGGCGGTGGGTGGTTAATGGTGGTGGTGGTGGTTACAGACAGTGGGTGGTGGTGGTGGTGGTTGCAGACAATGGGTGGTGGTAGTGAGTTGTGGTTGACGGTGGGTGGCGGTGGTGATGACCGGTGGTGGTGGGTGGTGGTGGATGGTGGTGGCGGTGGTGTTTGCAGACAGTGGGTGGTGGTGGTGGGTGGTTAATGGTGGTGGTAGTGGTTGCAGACAGTGGGTGGTGGTGGTGGGTGGTTAATGGTGGTGGTGGTTGCAGACAGTGGGTGGTGGTAGTGGGTTGTGGTTGACGATGGGTGGTGGTGGGTGATGGGTGATTGACGGTGGTGGTGGCGGACGGTGGGTGGTGGTGGTGGCGGTGGACGGTAGGTGGTGGTGGCGGCAGACGGTGGGTGGTGGTGGGTGGGTGGTGGCGCACGGTGGGTGGTGGTGGTGGTGGTGGTGGACATTGGATGTTGGTAGGATGATAAGAAGTGAGAAGAAGTGTAAAGATGGTGGATATTAGCTTATTATTTAAGACCATATAAGCAGTTTTCATATCTTTTTATTTTTAATAAACAAACTGTCTTCAGGATCTTATGTCTGCGCGCCCGCAGACATAACCCTCCTGCAGACCTTTTAAGCAAAAACAAACACAATCTTAGTTAATTATTATCATAATGTTTTCTAATAAATATGTACAATGACTATTTCTCCTTATGACTTGATTTAAGGAGAAAAACTATCTGGGTTAGGGCTAAAGGACAAACAGTGTAGCATTTGATAACGTAAAGTACAAATCTAATCAGTTTTGAAGATAACGGACAAATACTGAAATTCAGTGCAAACATAAAAGACAATATTTGTAATCATGTCTTTTATTTATGATTTAAGATTTAATATCTTTGACGCGACTTTTAGTTTCGGTTCATGTTTGGGTTCACGTGTTTGATATGATTTTCACGTTGGGAACGTGTTGGGATCATGTCAAAATTTCAAATTCATATCATCATGGACCTATGAACCCACAACATTTTTGTTTATTTATAATTAACAATTTATACATTTTGACATCTTTGAATTCAACCCATTTTGAATCCTTTACAACTTAAAGTTATTTAAAAATTTTGCAATTCAAAGAACATTTTTAGTTATTAACAACAATATTGACTGATCTAGTGAGGCTCACATAAACAATTTATAGGAAACCAAATATGAGAACCAAAGTCATATAACATCCCGTTTTTAGTTTCGACTAATAAAATAATAATATTAAATTATTAAGAGTTGGGCTAGTGTTGAGTTAAATAAATGTGGGTAATGGACTTGGATTATAAAAGAAGGAAGAAATACCATGGGCTTAAGCCCATGGCCCATAATATATAAACAATAACTGTTCATTAATCCATTCATTCCTTACACCATCCAAAACACACACTTAAGCGCTCTCTCTCTCTCTCTCCCTCTCTTTCTCTCTTTCTCTACCGAAAAACAAGAAGAATAACCGATCCCGATCCGAGGTAATGATGTTATGATCTTGTATAGATTCAAACCGCTAGATCTAGTCGCGAAACGATTAACCGACACCCTCAACCGTTAAAGTCAAGAGATCCTGATGGAATCGGGTATAAACCGATAGAAAGACGAGCTTAGGGGTCACCCTAGCTCGGATCCAGATCGAACGGGACGAAAACGGTGAAAATGGTGGAAAAACGAGTGAGATCTCGCTTTTCCGATGAGATACCGGTTTTCCGGCAATGACGGCGCCGGAAAGGCGGCGCTGGGGATTAGGGGAATGTTTTGGGAATACGATGAAAGGACATCTGACATTCTGTCATATGCCCTAAACCCTAGGCGCGTGTAACGAACGGGGCCACGCCCATTCGTTAAGGAAGGAGTAACGAATGAGCTACATTCGTTAGCCCATTCGTTACAGAGAGATGATGAACGAACCCATTCATTAGGGAAGACCGACAAATGAACCCTCATTCGTTATAAAGGTCCATCCGTCATGAGAATCCATAAGTGGTTATTCGTTAAGATGTAACGAATGAGTCCATTCGTTATGAAAAAACACATTCGTTAAGAAGTAACAAATGAGTCCATTCGTTATGAAAGAACACACTCGTTAAGAAGCAACGAATGAGCCCCATTCGTTAAGGAACTGGATAACGAATGAAGCTTGAACAAATGACAGAAAGGTCCCCGGACTTAGAATAAAATGGTTTAATTACATAGGAGCCCTTGGATTTTATTGATTTATGAAATATACCTTAAAAGGGTCAATGAATAACGAATGAGTTAGCTAATAAAATAATAATTTAAGAATTCTAATGAAAATTGTGTTAAGGCAGTTAATGAAAATAAAATTTTTCCAAACTGACCTGGCAGCTTAACCCCAGCCAGGGGCTCTTCCCTTGGACCCCGCTAGGGGCTGCCGCCCCTAGAACCCTGCTGCCAGGGGCGCTGCCCCCGGACCCCCGTTCGTTGAGGGTTATAATTAAAATAGAAATACGATATGGGTAGTGAAAGTTAATTGATACGTGTAATTGTTATACAATTAGCCATGCCCAGTTAAAGAAAGAAGTTACCATTAACTCTGAGAGGAACCGAGTTCAGGTGAGCTTCTAGCCCCAACTCCTTGTTATGTTTTCGGGGCTGTGTGCATACTCGATGTGATTAGGTAATACACTTACACTAAGTGGTAAGTGTATTCTTTATATAATTTATGTGATAGTGATTGAGAATGTGAATGAATGCTTGTCGGTACGTGAACGATCTTCGGATATTGCACGTATCGCCAGAAAATGTGAACTTTATGTAAGATGTATGGAAGATACATGAATGATTAAGAGTATGTATGAAAGTATATAATAAAATGTATGTGTAAAGAAGTGAATGTGTGGTTGTAAAGGAAAGAATGGACCAGACCCTACCAATATCTGAGATAGAAGGGGCCAGACCGTAATAATATCTGAGACAGAAGGCAACAGACCCTATAAATATCTGAGATAGAAGGGAGCAGACCCTAATAATATCTGAGATGGTAAAGATAGTTATGTATGTAGTATGAAAGTATGAAAGAATGTACATATGAATAAATGTATGTACGAAAGGAAGGTAAACAGGTAAAGTATATAATATGCATCTTCGGATGTGTATATGAAAGTAAGTGTATGTATTGTATGTTACCTGATTAACTAGAACTCACTCAGCATAGCTGACTTTTAGTATGCACGCAGGTAAATAAACTGAGACAGCTGGCTTGAAGGGGGCACATGGCAGGATCTGAAGAGGCTGATATCTGAAGATTTGTTATGATGTTTTGATACTATGTTTTATGTTATGTTTTAAAAGACAATTTATGAATATTTGTAATGAATGGTTGACCTTTATTATTGTTCCGCGAAAATTTTAACTCACTATGATATTTAGAACTGTGTTTATGAGTCAATCCAACGGCAAAGTAGGACATCGGGATCGGGGTCTTACAGATGAGTCATAATTTTGAACCAAGCTATTAATATTTATAAAAAGAGGAAAAACATCAATGTCACTTCAATTATTGTATATAAAGAAGTATTTTTAAATTTGATAAACTTCATTATAAAGTCTCACATACATTGTGTAATTATTACACAATAATTTTTATATTTTTATTACTTGTTTCATTCGTGTATTACACGGGTCGTAAAGTTGGTATATTATACTATAACATAAATTCCACCATAGTTCCCACACTTTTTTATTACATACCCACAAAAACACAAAGCAAAATAAATAACACATTATACTTGGTTACCCTTCCCATATTTATGTGACATTCGTGACAAAACGAGGTACACTATATTCACTATGTAGCGAGTAAACGATAAATCAGTTAATTCGTAGTGCGTAAACGAGTAACTGACTGATACAGATTATGAACCGTATATATACTGAGGGGTCATATAAGAGTTATATATATATATTATAGTGGCTAACATATTGATATTTAGGCCCCAGTACGTTTAAAACTCTTTAAACGAAAAAAGTTTCGTGTATCGATACGCTATAAGTTTATACGAAATCATTAACATCAAAACGAGCATTGTAGCATCCGTTAAGCCGAAAAAGATTTATAAAACACTTATATGACATGTTCTAAGCAATCCGTGAAATATTTTGGATTTTTACAACGAGTCAGTACGTTTTTCTTACTTTGCAAAATTAAGCCGAAAAACGTTCGTTTTCGCGCTATTTCTCGCACCCGAATTAATTTTCTTGAGAAAAACCGAACCCGAAATAAATTTTGGACCGACTTTAACGCGTGGCACGAATGCCGAGGCACCATGGGGCCAAAAAGGAGGCCTAATGGGCCTTTATATGTTCCGGCCGCAAGTAAGGGTTAATTCCCTTGTTTCTAGTTTGTAGTATATATTAAAAAAAATGAGATATTTTCTCGTTTTTCACACAAACCAACTCAAGAATAGCAGAGAGACTTCATTTTTGCAGCCAAAACTTTGAGGTAAACACTCTAATTTTCATGGATTCTATACTTGATTAACATAGTTTAAACATAGGAAATTAGTTCTTGATTAGTTTTAAACATGTTTAACCATTCAAAAACCATAAAAATCAAGTAAAATCATGTTTTGATGTTAAACATGTCTACAAAGCAAGAACATATAGATTTTTGGTCAAAAACGCGGATTAGAACTTGAAAACAACGTTTTTATGGTTTGAAAGTTCGGTTTGAAACCAAAACCGAAACCCTAGTTAACAAGGCTGTTCAATGGATGATTTATGATTGGTTTGATGTTATATGATATGTAGGTACACTGAGTTTGCAACCCAAGATCCGGAGAGTCGTTTAAACTATCGAAAAACCAACGAAAACCGACAAGGTAATATCGTATTATTCGTTTAGGGGCTGTTGAGTATTAGTTGTGACGTGCTTGTTGTTATATTGTGAAACTTTTCAAAGACATTAGGGATCATGTAAGTGATTCCCTTTTCAAATTTGGTAATTGTTTGATAAACGGAGAATATTTGGCGAATTTATTACCGTTTATTGGCGTTTATTCGGGAAAAATAGGTAAACTTCATGAAAAAATATGAAATTTGGTTTGGAACCCAGAAATGTCATGATAAGATTACTGGAAAGTTTTGAAAATATTTGGAGATGTCTAAGTATTCTTTGTGCAATTGTGTTTTAATCGAGTCTTAATAGCCGAAAAACATGCAAAAAGGTATTTTGGCCAAAGATTTAGATTCTGGAGATTTTGCAGGGGCTATGTGATGATATTAATACCATTTGGAAAAATTATCGTATTTTTTGGATGTCATTTGGAAAAACTATCGGTTTGACAAACCCAACTGACAGAGCCGGTGGGGTATGCCGGAACATGTTAACCCAGTTGCACATTGTCATTTAAACTTATTACATACTGTTATGTGGTGTTAGACATAGTACATACTTGGGGCAAAGTGGCTGTTAAATGCCAACGGGAGTGCATGGGCAGGGGTGGCCATGTGTTTTAGCTCGTTTCGGTTTCACTTGTGGCTTAGTATAATACATCATACACATACTTATATCATACGTACTATGAAATTTACGAACTCGTATACTGACTTTGTTCGTACTCGTGAAACTTGAAACTCACCAACTAGACGTTGTTGACCCATTTTAATATGCTTTTCAGGTAAGCCAAAGTTGGAATGATTTGCTTACGTGCTTGGTGTTAGAAGGAAAGTTGAATAGTTATGAATAGATGCAAATACGTACTAATGAATAAGAAACCGAGAACTGGTTATGTGATTTTCATCTAGTTTATAAACTTAGTACCTACCAGTGTAATATGATGTAAATTAGTTTGTTGAATTTCTTTATAAACAATATGGTTGATACAAGTGTTATCTGTTACATTCTCGTATTACGCTTCCGCAACAACCTAGTAGGGGTGTGACAATTTACAATTTTGAATTTGAGACTTCCCATTTAAAAGGTAAAATTGGTATGCTTTATTCATGTTTGAAGAAGTTATTAGGATCAAACTTAGTCTTTATCTTCACCAACCTGTTAAAGTTTTCCCTCTTTAAAATATCTTGTCCCCCAAGAACTTGCCTTGACAAAACTAGTGTCATCACCATTTTTGTCATTCATTCCTAGATCAAGATCTCTGTAATTCAAATAAGCTTGTCTTGGACACTTTGAAACATATTGTGCCAAGTAGTTGTAGAGCTTTCTAATCCAATCAACATGCTTCTCCATCACATCTTTTTCAATAGGGTTTGTCCAAACTGTCAAATATTGAATCATGAAAAGTGTCCCATTTCTATGAGGAAATGGGGTTAATGATTCTGGAATCCTGCTCATCATGCCTCCATATGGTGTAAAGAGCATAAATGGACTATCTTCTTCTAAGAATCTTTCCCAGATTCTTTTTAATCCTTCTTCTGGAATAGCATGTTTTACAAAATCTGATTTTGCTTTGAAATAGTTCACAATAAAGGGTTTTCCTGCGAGTAGGACGCTGGTGGGGACGGTTCTCAGATAGCCGGAGATGAACAAAACAGATTCTAACCAACTCATTTCAATGCAATCTTCAATCTTCAATCTTCAAACCCAATTCAGGGAAACTTTGTTTCATGATTTCTTGAAGTTTGTTTACTTCTCCAAGAAACAGTGCATTGTATGTTGTAGTTATGGTTCTTTGATTTGTATCAGATACATTTGAGGTTTGAATGATGACCCTCAGGAAAAGATCTTCATCAAGTTTGTCAGCAACTTGTTGCCACTTGTAAAGAATCTTGGTAGCGCCTTGTTCTAACGTCCGTCCAACGTTAAAAACGGTGACAGTTTCTGGGACTGGTACAAGTTTTAGTTTCCAGGAAACTATGACACCGAAACTGCCCCCGCCGCAACCTCGAATAGCCCAAAATACGTCCTCCCCCATGGCTTTCCGATCCAATATCCGACCATTTGCATCGATTATCTTCGCGTCCATTGCATTATCAGCCCCGAGCCCATACTTTCTCATTATGGAACCATATCCACCGCCCGTGATGTGAACGCCAACACCTAGGCTTGTGCATATCCCAGCCGAGACCCCATGAGTCTTGCTTTTCTCAGAAACTCGGTAATAAACCTCACCGAGGGTTGCACCAGCCTCGACCCAAACCGAACCATCCGCAATATCAACACTAATGCGACGGAGTTTGGATAAGTCGATAATGATGAACGGAAGGTCCATGAAGGATGTAAAAGAGAGTCCTTCATAATCATGCCCTCCGCTTCTAAACCGAAGATGAATCCCAATCTTTTTGGCGCAAATCACTGCGTTTTGGATGTGGATTTTGTTTAACGGGGTGAAGATAACCTCTGGTTTCGGTGCACTAGGTGTGACTAACCGGAGATTTAAGGAGGTTGAATTCAAAAGGGGTGTGAAAGAAGGGTTGTTTGGGGTGTAAAAAATGTTGGGAAGTTGAGTTGTGGAGTACGTAGAAAGACAATGATATAAACTATCACTGATTTGGTTTGAAGAACAGAATAGAGAAGGTGGTGTTAGCAAGATCAGCAGCATAATCAATCTTGAAAAATAGTCCATTTTTAAAGATTTTAGTGGTTCATATGTATGTGAAGTTTCAGAAACAGAACACGTATATAAATTGCAAATGGATTAATTTTTTAATACCAAATAATTGAGTTGAGCAATTGCAATTTATAAATGTCATAATCTAAAGATTAAATATACATGACTCTAGCTTATAAATGCTAAAACTTTAGTTTTCACATAAAGCATCAAATAGTCAACTACCCACTCATTTATCCTTATTGAGGATGGGGTCATTCATGTAGGTTGTATGTCTTTTAAACCATGTAGCAATAATGCTATCTTTTCATTTTCATGTGAGTATAGTGTATGGCTTATTCTATAATAAATGTTTGTCACATAAATTTGATTCATTTTTCTATTGTTATCGTATTATTGGAGAATTAAAATGACTTAATAATTAATTTATTACGTATTATTATTGTGGGTAGGTGATGTTCATAATTTTGTAGTTTGTGGGTACTTGAGAAAAGAAATGAGATAACAATACAAGATTGGTTTGTATATGAATAGTACTCACAAGTGTCTCTTCCCCATTAGTTCCTTTTTTGTGGGCAGTAACACGGGGTGGCAAGGTCATGTGGTCCAGCCTTAACGGCACGCACACCGTGCTGAGGCGTTAAGGCCTGGGTGGTAAAAGCCCCGACCTTAAAGGGGCAACAAAGGAGAAAATGGCAGGGTTAAATGTTTTAACAAGAAAATGGTGGGGCTTTAACGTAGCATCGACACTTTAAACCACAACGCGATGTTAATGAGTGTGTTACTGAAAGCCATACTACGTATGTAACATTAACCTGACGCTTTAGCTTGAGAGTTAGAGCCCCTCCACAATCATAACTTTAAATCATTCATGCTGTATTTGTATAAAACAATGATTAGAAGAAATGCCAAAAACTTTGGTAACTGTCGTTTTCTTGATGACTTTTTTTCTCAGGTTATCGTATTTAATAAATAACGTATGATTATATGTATAAATTTTATATTGCTCTTCAAATTTTGATTAAATATGTCAATGTGTTATTCATATAACCAATTCTTTTCCTCAGATGTAGAGTTGGACAAATAAACTGGTTAACCGAATTGAACTGAAACCAAACCGGTTTAAAACCGATTATGTAGAAATCGGTTTGGAACTGATTTATACAGTCGGTTTGAAACCGGTTTGTAATTTTCTCTATCAAAACCGGTTAACCAAACCGAAACCGTCAAAAACCGGTCAAAACCTGAACTGAAACCGATCAAAATCCGAACCGAAACCGATCGAAACATGGTGAGAAACCGGTTTCAACCCAAACCAAAACTGATCATAAACCGATTTTGACTTTTGTTGACCAAACCGAACCGGTTTTAACCCAAAGTAGTTTTGAGTTTTAAACTGGTTTGTGCACCTCTGCTCAGATGGGTCGTCAGCTTGCCGTATATTTCGCTTATTTCTTAGTATAAAAGCTAAACTAGCTAGTACAAACTCTTGCGTGTTGAGGCGGGAAATGGCGCAACAGTCGTACGGTTTAGACCTTTTCCTCCGCAGCCGTAACCCACCCCACGATTGCTGCATACCGCCCCAACCCGTCATACTATAACTCGTCCGGCCACACGCAGGATATTTACCACTCGAGCCGCCTTTCTCTCAAGTATCTCGATTCTCTCCTTTTTTTCATTTTTGTTATTATGAAACAGAAAAAATAAATTATAATCCTATATTTTAAAAATAAATGAATATGTTTAATTAGGTCGGGAAGTGTTTTATTTATTATTTGGAAGAAATAACAAGTAGAACCGACAAGTATTTTTTTAGTTTTATATTTGAGAACTTATTTTCATAATTTAAGTATTTAACCAATTGACTTTTAGAATACTGTATTTCGACTGAGTGTTGTGATTGTCCGTAGAGTGTCATCCATGTCCACGCAAACAAATCCAGGAGGATTAAGCGCGGATACAAGTGAGCGTCTAAGAGCACAAGCGCTAATCCGTTGGCGGTGTTAAATAGGAACGGTGGAGGCCAATCGAATACACATGTGTGGACATGAATGACGCCTACTTAAACACAGGTTCGCATAATATTTTTCCTACAATACAAACTTAAAAATAAACTCATCTAAAATATGCCTTTATATTTTCAATATATTAAAATCATATTTCTTTCTTGATGCAGATGTATAAGTTGGTTGCATTTGTCACGTACCGGCCACCCTCTACGAAATTTCAAAGGTCAACTTTATCATTCTACACATGTGGCAACACCTTAAAAGCTTCGACCGTTTCTTCACCAAAAAATATTTATTTGTTTACTTCATATATTATACTAACATAAAGCTTTTACCATGAATAAAATGTCGTATCTATTGCCCATGAATATGTAATTTTTTTACTTTTCAGTGAAGACTTTAACTATTATCAGGGTGGATGGGATGTTCTACTCTCCCCGGACGTGAGGTTGGGCTAGGTGGTGAGATTTGAATGTGGGCAATGACTGTTATGCATTAAATAAAAAAATAATAACAATTTCTGGGCTTTTGATCTATATACACAACCAAATTAAACAACTATACTCATCCATTATTTCAAGCTCATATTTGTTCATACAAATTACGCAATCCATTTCAACTGGTTTTCGGTTGCCTTCCGGCTTATCCAATTCTAATGGTATTAAACCACTTTCTGACTCATCCGATTCTAGTGGTATTGAGTTTATGCCCATAGTGTCACAACTATCGAACTTAATGGCATGGCCTGAACCAAGAAAAGATACGTGGTACGTGATCGTGAATTGGCTCATGATCAAGTTCTAATGAATGATTACTTCGATGAAGACCCAAAGTACTATGCTGAGACGTCAAGGTGAGATTTCGTTTTAAGAAAATTAAGACACTTTTAAAATTAATAGTTGGGGATATTGAGGCTAATTTTGAATGGTTTCAAGAAGGTTACGATGGGTAGTTTAAAAGGAGTTTCACGGCGTTACAGAATTACACATCGGCAGTTCGTCAGCTCGCAATCAGTAATCCCTTTGACAACTACGATTAATATTTAATTATGTCTGAAAGGACTTAACTTGAGTGCCTAGAGTTTATTTTTCAATTCGATTATTATTTTATACGACGAAGAGTTCTTATTTATATCGACTAGCCACGACATTGCACTTTCGTGCAATGGAAATGAAGCTAGATGGGTCTTCCATGGTTGCTCGGTAGAACGGCTGTAAACATACCGTTTAAAGGATGTGTCCTACGAGTTAGTGAGGCCAACATATGAGAAGGTGACCACCAATACCCAATGATAACTAGTGGTGTAAAATGATTTATGTTTTTGGCATGCGCACATTGGTCCGCCAATTAGAACGACATGATGGTTATAAAAATTGCACGTGGGTGCTACATCACTAATTAATCGCGAGTCGGTATTACACCAAATAGTGCCAACTAATCGCTATATGGTTAAATATGTCAAAGTTGAAAATTATATATATATAATTCGGTATGTGTGAGTAATATTATTAAAAAATACATATAAATTCCACTTCGGTTGAATACTTGATACTGATTAATCGTCCGTCCCTACTGTCACACCTTGACTTAGGGCCTAGACGTGTGACCAATAGCTAGTACCTGTTTTGTAAACTTATCAGAGTTGCGGTTTATTTTAGCGGAAGACTTTGGTTATAAAATATTTATTTGTTTGAAAACTTCTCGGATAATAAATCCAAGGATTTGATTTATAAATCATGTTCAAATCTTGTTTACGATATTTTAATAATTTAAAACTGAGCCACCTCTATCTTGCGAGCATCTATCTCCATGAATGATTATATTCCTTGCTACCTGTGCTAATCGGTTTCCCTAAAATGTGGGGAAAATACGTTAGCTATATGCTGGTGAACACGTATGACTCTATAAAACATTTTGAATGACGTTTACAATACAAATGTAATTTTCTTGACAAACTCAGCGGAAGCACTTCTACTTTCGGTATATGTACCACTCCCCTACACACATAATCGTATTCTCCGAGCCACACAGCCCTGAACAAAGAACTAATCATGACCGTTTAGCCAGCGGCTACCTCGCCTTTGATTGATTGATTGGGCTTAACAGTTACGTATGGATCCAGACACATGCGTATTTGGTCTGAGTTGATTTTATTCTCTACTTTGTATTATAACGTTTTAGAGATCACATGATCTCATGTAGACATTGATTGACTCGTTAAGACAAACACCTGTTCGTCTCATTGAGTATAAATATGTTTTGACTGATCAAAATGGTTAACGTATTCACTTGTGATTGTCTGTTCTGAATGATATGGTGATCTCGTTTGAAATCTTGACTGTGAATGAATGATTGGTTGATGATTGACCTATAGTAAAATAGGTTTATATAAATATCCGGATCGTCTCTTGATCCAGCTACAGACTTTTAGTCTGGTGTTGATTAGCTTTATACCTTGATTGATCATTTGTTTGAATGAAATATTTAGACTTGTAGTCTTTCTGTTTACTTACTAATCATATGCCGAGTTTCTTCTTCATGAAGAAACATCTATAATCTGGTTCTTCTTCAAGAAGAAATATTCATTGACCGCTAGCTTTGAATGTGAAATCTTATGTTTCTTAATCATAAAGAAACAATGTTTTAACTATATTCCTTGTATATAGAATGTTACGTTTCTTAACCGTGAAGAAACTGTTTATCCTTATGAATGTAAAATTGATGTTTCTTAATAGTAAGGAAATACTATTATAATCCTTTGTATATTTAAAGGTTATGTAAACATAACTATGATCAAGGTTTGGGCTATACCCCTGACTATGGTCTAAGCCATGTATTATAATAATAAAATAATGACTTAGGCAGAACCCCTACCTTACAGGGTATTCGAAGTTATATACATAAGCATGTACGAGCAGCACTTCTACTCTATTTCGCCAACTGGTGCTTAAACTGTCAGAACTTCAGGTCTTAGCTCGAACTTCGAGGTTGACACGCAAAACGAGGTGGCATATGGTGGTCGTCATGTCGGGCGCATACTTCGAGATAGAATGTCGGGTTAATTTTGGGTGGCACGTATGATGTGTTATAAAACACACTTACTTTCCTTATGATTTTATCATGGTTTTTATGCTTAATTGTTTATTTTATGAAAGTATTGGGGGTTAAGTGCAATAATTTACAAAGTTTAAATGTTAATTGTAGGTTTATGAAAGATGGTGAAAAAAGAGTTAAGTTGGAAGACTCTAGGGGCCTTTTTGGTCAAGTTTCAAAACTACAACTCAAGGCCCGACCCAAGCCCACAAGTTAGAAGCCTTACATGATATTAAGTTAATTAACTTAATTTTTTGCCATAGAACAGCCCTAAATCCCGAAATTCAGCAGCCCCAACCCCCTAGGCAGATTGTGATCGGCAGCAGCAAGGAGAAGGAAGAAAAAGCTTGTGGCGGCTAGGGTTTGGTGGCTGTGACGGCTGGAGGAGAAGAAGAACACCAAGGAGGGTTTTATACAGCAGCTAAAGGTCTTATAAATCCATAAACTCAGCTCATAAACCTTAAGTAATCATCTTTAAACTTTGTTTCTTGTTCAAGAACCCTAACTTGTTTAGTTTGATCTTTTTGTTGGATTGTTTTGAAAGTTACTTAGAGATTGATTTGTGTTTGATTGTTCTTGATCATTGAATGAGTTTTCTTATGTTTATGATGAGTTATATGATGTTTAATTCGAATGTATGCTGCTGTCCAAACTTAATGAGTAGCTAATCTTGTTTGTTCTACCTAGGTTTGATGAATATTGTTAGGTTTTGACTAGTAATATGGATTGTTAATGATCATGGCTTAAATTGTTAATGTAAGGTTTGATTTAACAGTAAATTAGATTGTGTTTATTGGCTGTGTTTTGTTTGATTATACCTAATAACCTCGTGCTTTAATTAATTGAATCGGTTTTGATTAGTTGTTGCATGTTTAAGGCTCTTTACTTTGTGTTTAGGGTTTATTTGCGGGAAGTACAACCGTAGGGATAAGTGGTAAATTAATTAGATAAAATCAGTTGTGAAAAACCTTCTTAGAGACCGAGAGGTGATAAGAAGTAAACTCGTCTCATTACTTTTACTTGTTAAAATTAAGATCGCGCGAGAGCGGGTTTTTTTCTTGTCGGTTTAGTTGTTTGAGCGATTAGTTGGTCTAGTTTAAGTTAAGTTGAATTGTTCCTCTATCCTTGGTTGCGTAGTATTCGTTTCCATTAGGCTAGTGTGTCGGTGAGACCGAGAGGTGAGTCGACACTAGAACACGTTAACAATTTGTTTTCCCGGTTTGTTCTTAAAATCAACTAAGATAAGTTAGAGTTTGTTAGTGAGACCGAGAGGTGATCTGACCTTCTTGAGCGAACCTTAGTTGTGTCATCCTTTAGAACCGGTGTCGTGAGAGTTTTCAATCCATTGTCTTGTCATCTCCTTCAATATGATTCTTACCTAGGTAGACGTTTTTATCACTGCAGTCAAAGTTTCCGAAGTTTTGTCAAAAGTTTTCATTTAGTTAAGTTAAGTAGTTAAATCAAATCTAAAAAAAAATCAATTAAATATTTTGGTGAGTCTTGGTTAGAGTTTAGTGATTATAAACGTTTTCACGTGTCTTCGAGTTCGATATCCGGACTTTCCTCATCTGTGCTATACGCGACCGGTACACTTGCCGTTTGTGTGAACTAGGATAGATTGTTTGGTTTTTAAAGCTTAGTTGCGACTTGTGTTTTATTCATATATATATATATATATATATATATATATATATTTCCGCACATCAAGTTTTTGGCGCCATTGCCGGGGATCGAACCCGGGTCACCCGCGTGACAGGCGGGAATACTTACCAATATACTACAACGACTCGAGTTAGGACTTGCCTTGTTTACTACTTGTCTTTCTTATTTGTTTTGTTTGTTAGTTTAAAATAATTTAGCTAATTATAAATTCTTTTATTTATTTTAATAGTTGTATGCGACGTACTCGATCTCTTGGACCACCAGAAATTGAAGGATTTCCCGAACCAGAGAGAGAGCTTTTTGAGAGACGTCGAACAAAACCGTCTTCCAGTTCATCTACATCCGTCGGTAATACGTTCTCTTCTCCTACTTTTTCTGAACCCGTCATTAGGGATAGGATTATGGGCGACGCGAATCCACCACCGAGGAGGACAGTTGCAGACCGGGCCCGTCCGGTCGATGCTGGCGCGAGATCCAGCATTGCTCCACCAGCTATAGGAGTTCAAACGACTTGGCAGATTCCATCTAATGTTCTGAACACGATTGCTCACTCTGCTCAATTTCACGGGTTACTCCATGAGAACCCACATGCTCATATCACTCGCATCACACGAATTTGCGACACGTTTCATCTTGCCGGTGTATCCTAAGACGCCATCAAACTCCGAATCTTTCCGTTCTCACTCATTGATCATGCGAGTCTGTGGCTTGAGTCCCTCCCACAGGGATCCATTGCTACTTGGGCTGCTATGCAGACCCAATTTCTTGAAAAATACGATCCTCCGGCTAAGGCCGCTCGTTTGCGTAACCAAATTCATTCTTTCCAGATGGAGGACACCGAGAGCTTCTACGAGGAGTGGGAAAGGTTCAAAAATCTACTTGCGTTATGTCCAAACCATGGCCTACAAGACTGGGCGGTTGTTGAGAAGTTCTACAACGGAGTGACGTACGCAACTCAGAGTATGCTCGACATAGCTGCAGGAGGTAACCTACTGACAACGAAGGATACGGATGAGTGCATTGCCTTGTTTAACGGTTTAGCCATGAGTGGATACCAGCGACCACCAGTTAAGAGTACCATAACCGTCGATTCCCTATCACGCGGCATGCATTCGGTCGACACGAGCACCGCACTTGCGGCACAAGTTGAAGCGTTAGAAAAGAACGTGAAGGACTTGCAGGTGAAAAGTAAGTTATGCGAGATCTGTAGAGGGGGACATGATACTGTTCAGTGCCCCGTAGGTTTCCAGGAGGAGGCAGTCGACTTTGTTAATAATCCAAACCGAAATCAACATTCTTTCAATTATTATAATTCGGGGTGGAGAGGTAACCAAAATTCCAACTGGAGGAACGGAAATCAGTCCGGCTTCCAGCAACGTCAGAGCCTATTCCAGGATTTTGGTGAGGGAACGAGTAGTGGGGAGAAGAAGCCCACATTAGAGGAGATGATGGCACAGCAGACACAGATGCTGTCGCAACTCATGACTCGAGAGGACTCCCGTCACAAAGAAACTCAAGAGAAATTCTGGGAGCACGAGTCATTCATGAGAAATCAAGGAGCGTCAATTCAAAATCTTAAGCGTCAGATAGGAGAGATAGCAAGTCGTCTAAATGAGAGGTCACCAGGTACACTTCCAAGTAACACTAATGTAGGTTCCTGGACGGATCGTACACGGGATATTCTCTAACAACGCAGGTGCGGAATCCCTGCGTAGGTAGGTTACGAGTGTAGATATAGAAGAACACGAGCAATGAATCAAACACGTTATATTAATAACCAAACACGTGACTCGTAGTCACTAATACAGACTCTGGAACTAGCAAACACGTCTGCTTAAACTCGAACACTTGACTGAAACCCTAAACGAACAACTTCTTTACGTTTCGGCTGAAACAGTGAATATATACACGACAACTTCGCCACAGGCGAAGTTGTCTGTAACTTCGCATATTCAACAAGTTCGCCTGAGCGAACTTGTTGACAACTTCGCTTGTTCAACAAGTTCGCCTGAGCAAACTTGTTGACAACTTTGCTAGTTACACAATCTAAAACATAATCAAATACACAATTACAATACAGACTCGATTACAATTACAAGACTATGAACTACTGACAAACATGCACCAACAGACTCCCCCTTGGCAGTAGCTTCATATCTTGATCTTCAAATCTCGAATCTTGTAATCTGCATCTCTAAGCGTGCGCCCCTTCTCTCACACATACTGTCACTACACTTTGATATCTCCTAGCTTGATCCTTCCAAGCAGGAATGTAGAAGATCTTCTTGTTGTTGAGTACTTCCAGATCAGCTTGCGACAGGTTAACAAGATGCATCGGGTCGTAAACCCGAAGCAGTTCTTGTTCATCCTCGTCCTCCATTACTGCCTCTGCAGTCTCACAATCCACAAACCACCATTTCAAATCTTTCAGCACATCTCGAGGCATAGCTTTCATGGGTACCTCCTTGATACATCGGACTGGTTTGTACTTCATTACCATCCACGGTTTACCATCTGCTCTCATACCTCTCTCTGTATCCTTCACTAATTTTCCCTTTTGTGGCTTTAGCAACTCAAACTTCTTTTCTTTTACTCCTTCTTTCCACATTATCTTCTCAATCATTCTAGCCATATTGTCGTTGTTTCGGTTTATCAGGCCCAACCTGGCCAAATCTTTTACTTCGCATTCAGGCAATGTGTTGAACGATCTCAACATCTTCTTGAAATATTGAACGCCATCATAACGCTTCACCACAAACAACTTGAGCTGTGCATCATAGATCCAACAAATAATCCCATTTTTCGCCTCTGCATACCCTTTAATATTGTAGCTCTTTCTGAACATGGTTGGAACAGCAGGCTTCTTGGTCTTGACAAACCAATGAGCATATTCTTCCTTCCATCTAGGCTGCTCTTCCCACATCGTCTCATCCAACACCGTTTCATCACCAACACCCGACTTTTCCACTTCGGGAATGTCATGCTCAACATCATCATCCATTATCTCACCTTCTTCTAACACATTTTCCACATTAATCTTTTCCCCAATCCTCTCTATCTCATCCACGGGCAACACGTCGTCATCATCCATAAACTCATCGTCTTCCTCATCATCCAACTCCTTTAAAGCATCGATAACGTCCTCAACATCAGCATCATCACCCATACCAACAACAACATCACCAGCTACATCTGTAGACTCCCCCTCAGTTGTGGAAGCCCCAAGAGCCTGAGAGGTTCTTGGCAGCTCACCACCTGCACCCGAAGGTGCATTGGGATCATCGTCATGATCTTCTCGTCTTTTCGTTCTCAACTCATCGCCCCTACACGTCTTCTCCCCCCTGAGATGCCAAGTAATCCTTGAAGGCATCAATTATTCGGCCATGTTCTACCAGGAGGGCAGCTTGTAGTCGATTGGATTCCACTAGGCGTTCAATAGTCTTAGTCTGTTCGGCAACAATACGCTCTAGTGATGTAATCCGTTCAGCATCTGAAGTAGGCAATGGAGTTGGTGGAACATCAGTAGCAGAAGTGACCGCAGGTGGTACACTTGGTAACCCTGCAGTTGTTGTGATAGTCGAATCAACGAAGCGTGCGACTACCACCGGTGGATCAAACGGTTGTGGTGGTAGAGACACCACTGCTGGAGCTGACGCTTCGACAGTCGTAACCTGTGCAGTAGTAGGAAGCAGTGACATACCTGACAAGACAGGCGGAGCAAAATGTACATGCCTTGAAGTCTCCCCCGCTCCAGTAGCCATACCTAGTTGTTCTCGTCGCGAACGTCTCATCACAAGTTGTACCGCTTCTTCCTCATCTCCTTCCTCTTCCTCAACTCTCGGCCTCTTACCCGAAATCCTTTCACGAGTCACCATTAGCCGTCTGGCCTCAGCAAACGTTTCATCTAACTCGGATTCAGCTACCGAAGTAGCTGCTGTTGAAGCATCCATAACTTGAGGACCCGAGATATCCATATCAAACAAACCGTGTCCACTGAAAGCAGCATCCAGATCAACGTTTTCAGCCGTGGACATAGTCTGTGCAATAGTAGCTGGCACAGCAGCAGAAGATACAACAGGCGCAGCTGATACAGCATGAGGTGCTGCCGCCTGATGTGGTTGGGGATCCCTGAACTCGTCCCCTCCTGCAGGAACATACTCCGGGTTGATGAGATACCCGAAAAGTGGAGTATGCCTTGGACGGCGTTCAGGGTTGCTACGAGTGCTCGACGTCCTACATTGAGCAAAAATACGCTTTGTAACACACTCAACATATCGAATAGGACGCCGTTGCGGTAGAGACGGAGCGACATGATTAATAATCATTTGAAGAAATCGCGGATACATGATAAATCGTTCTCGCGCCGTCGCCCGTCTCTGACGATCAATCTCATAGAAAATCATCTGACTAAAAGAGTAACGACGATTGTAAGTCAGGGCCGTCATGGCAGATTGCATCGTCGCACCCATCCCGTCTGTTCCTGCTTTCCTGCCGGACATGCACACAATTAACACGTGCATCAGAAAACGCCATTGGTCCAGCAGAAAGCCTTTCCTCCTCTGCGAGTCCCCCAGCGGACCCGAATAACCCATTCTCAAGTATGCTCCGTCACGGAAAGGAGCTACGAACTCCGTTGGGTCGTCTCGTGTCTCATTGCCGAACTGCAGAGCCAACCGAATGTCTTCCGAAGAAAACTGTATGTTTTGACCATTGACGGTTGCTCGCATCACCGGAGGCTCAGGTCTGCAATCATAATACACCGTCTGCCAGAAATCTTGTATGTTAGGCAGAGATATGGGTAGTGTATTAGTGATCGCGTGAAACACCCTTGATCTCTGGAGAAAAGTGATAATCTCCCTGTAGTCGTCAACGCCTCGTGCGTCAGGATCCAAAGTAATGTATTGGTTATGAGCTGGAAAGAATTGTCGTTGCTCATCACCATCATCACCACCAGTTCCTCCAACTGCAGCCATATCTGCACAAAACAAATCAAGTTAGAGACGTTTTATGTAACTCACAAGTTCGCAGTGTAGCAAGTGCGAAGTTGTGATGTAAGATACACAGGCGAAATTAAAGTTGAGGCGAAGTTGGGAACAACTTCGCTTCATCAGTAAATTCGTCTACAAAACAGTTAAAATAAAAGGATATAGGCGAAGATAAGGATAACTTCGCCAAGGCGAAGTTACAGTTAAGTTCGCCAAGGCGAAGTTGTGGATAACTTCGCCAAGGCGAAGTTGATGATAACTTCGCCACGGCGAAGTTGTGGTTAACTTCGCCAGGCGAAGTTGTGGATAACTTCGGCCTAGGCGAACTTAAGCGTCTGGCGAAGTTGAGATTAACTTCGCCAAAACCATAACTTCGCCTGAAACAGAATCGGCGACTGTTCGGATTCAGAGGTCGAAATCCGATGTTTTCGGACCGATTTGACGATATAAACATGAAGAACAACATATTTCAATGGTGTATGGACGAAAAGGTCGTCCATGAACACGTAACGTGAGGTCGAAAACCTTGGTTTCGAGGATTCTTCGAGTGTTCGACGACCCGAGGTAAAATTATAAAGAGAATGAAAGGATGAAATCGACAACACATACCACTCAGTATAGTAGAAACAAAGAACAAAAGATCGAAATCGAAAGTGTATATAAGAGATGTTAACCGGAATTAAGGTTAAGTTCGCCGGAAAAAGTTAATAATAAAAAATTTACTGTTTAAAACCCCTTTTATAGGGCTGAGTTGGTTCAGGCGAAGTTATTCTTAACTTCGCCTAAGCGAAGTTAAGTACAACTTCGCCGATTCAACAACTTCGCCCGATATTTACAAAAACAGCCCTTTCAGTTTGAAAAATCTTGAATATATCCTTATAAGTTACCAAAAAAAGTTAAACAAAAATGATCAAGACCCAGTAACCAACAATAAAAATATAACTACAAAAACAGAAAATACTTATAAAATTTTAACGAAATAAGGGATCAAATTTCAGTCTAGCCAGGGACCACTACGTTTTAGAAAAGATCCGAACAGGAATCATACTAACTATGTGACTGTCACTTGGATCCGTGTTTGGCTGTATTATGACATAGAGAAACAGGTTATAAGCATGTAATAACTTAAATGGTTTTCATTGTTTCTGTGATACGGATTAAGGTTCAGTTAAGCTCAAAAATTTAAGTTGGCAACAACTCAGAGGTAATGATGCCTTCTATCTATTCTCAAAGCGTATTTGGCTATACCCAAGTCACCCCGAATTGACTTCGACCCATAGTGTCTGATTAACTTGTAGATACTCGTTGTCTGCTTCCCGTTTTCTTCTTACTCCAAACTTGAGAAATCTTGAGACGTTTTGGTTCTCGTGTTTATTGTCACTATTTCTCATAAGTACAAAAATTATACATGTATTTTTTTTTTTTTTTTTTTTTTTGAATCAAACATAAGAATTTTCATCGGAGTACTAAACTACTGCAAGTCCCGAATCTGGATCACTGCAGTGTCTTGAAATGCTTTCTTCACGGGAATCAGAACACTCACGGGCTCGTGTATGACTGGGTAGTCGCTTTTCTGCCTATCCTTCGAAAAGATACGTATGAAGACATACAAAACTCTTAAGGAGTTTCCACGTAAATTCGAGTAAAATATAAGTTAGTATCACATCTACTTTTACGCACCATTAAAATTACCATGACATACAATGACTGTTCTAAAGCCTTTTAAGCTTAATAACTTCACTAGTTAGGCACACATAGTCAGTATATATATCATTTTCCAAGGTTGGATCAATTTTCTTTTAAACACAGCAAAGAACTTCTTACGAAGTAATAGACTTGAAAAGTAATTTCATTTCCCGAAATAAAGTTTTGAATTCAATTGCCCCAATCATGTCAAAGTCATCAGGTAAACGGCTATCCTGAAGATCCATTGAATCAGCTGGACCGACCACATGCAAGTATGTGTCCTTCTTACTAAGAATGACCGACTAATTTTCAGCAACTGAAAGAAAAACATGTCAACACTGCCCCAGTTACTTTCAGTCTTCCGGTTAATGGCTATCCTCATTTCCTAAGTCGAAAACAAGGACCAAAACATATCCGAGGAGATGTCCATCAAACCGAGGTAACCGACTAATTTTAAGCAATAAAGACTCATTTTTTTTTTTTTTTTTTTTTTTTTTTTTTTTTTTTTTTAAATCAAAAACAAAGACATGGTTACTCGGGATTGATCATCCCATTTAGCTCAATTAGGTTTTGAAATCTGGATTTATCAAACGCTTTTGTAAACAAGTCAGCAAAATTTTCAAGTGTATCAACTTTTTCGATCTTGATCAGTTTCTTCTCAGCACAATCCCGTATGAAGTGATGACGAATGTCAATATGCTTAGTTTTACTGTGCTTCACGGGATTGTTAATTACTGAGATGGCGGCAGTGTTATCAATTAAAATAGGAGTGAGTAAGAAATTCAGACCATAGTCGCGCAATTGTTGCTGAATCCATAAAACCTGAGAGCAGCAGTTGGATGCTGCCACGTATTCAGCTTCGCAAGTTGAAATTGCAACTGATGTCTGTTTCTTGCACTGCCAGGAAACTAATCTTCCTCCAAGAAACTGACAGCCTCCTGTTGTTGACTTCCGACTCTGATTACAACCTCCATAATCAGAATCAGTATATGCCACCAGTTCAACGTCTCCTCCCTTTGGGTACCACAATCCTAGTTTCGGCTTGCCCTTGAGATACCGCAAAATCCTCTTCACACCTTTCATGTGAGATTCCTTTGGGTTTGCCTGAAAGCGAGCACAAAGACAAACAGAAAACATTATATCAGGCCTAGAAGCAGTTAAATACATTAAAGAACCTATTATCGCCCGATACAGAGTAGGGTCCACATCTGCGTCACCATCTGATTCAGCTCCCAATTTGTGATTGACGCAGATTGGAGTGTCATATGGAGAACTGTCCTCCATCTTGAATCTTTTCAGCACATCATGAACATACTTTGTTTGATGAATGAACATCCCATCTTTCTTCTGATCAACCTGCAATCCTAGAAAGAAAGTTAGTTCACCCATAGCACTCATCTCGAAACGTTTCTTCATGACAGCCTCAAAATCTTGACACATGGATACTCTTGATGCAGCAAAAATGATGTCATCCACGTAGACTTGAACCAGTAAGAAGTCACATCCTTCTCTCTTCACAAACAGCGTACTGTCGATCAAACCCCTTTCAAAACCATTTTCCAGCAAGTAGTCCGATAACGTTGAATACCAGGCACGAGGTGCCTGATGTAAACCATATAACGCCTTGCTCAACCTGTATACATGATCAGGAAAGTCTGGGTCAGGAAAACCCGGTGGTTGCTCAACATACACAACCTCGTCAACTTTCCCGTTAAGAAACGCACTCTTTACATCCAACTGAAACACCTTCATCTTTTTGAAAGCAGCAAACGCCAAAAACAATCGAATCGCTTCTAACCGGGCAACAGGAGCGAAAACCTCATTGTAGTCAATACCCTCTTGCTGATTAAAACCTTTAACAACCAGCCTCGCCTTATTTCTCACAATAATCCCTTTTTCATCTCTCTTGCACTTGAACACCCATTTCGTGCCTATAGCATGCACATTCTTTGGTTTTTCGACCAAAGTCCAAACTTCCATTTTCTCGAACTGAGCCAACTCTTCTTGCATAGCTTCGACCCACGAGCTGTCCTTCAAAGCCATTTGATAATTCTTTGGTTCAATTTGGCTTATGAAGCAAGAGTACAAACATTCATTCATAATACCTGTATCTTTAATGCTTGTATAAACACAGGTGTGCTCATTCAAACTACTTCTGGTTTGTACACTAGAGGACACATCACCTATAACATTCTCCAAAGGGTGATCTTTGTGAATTCTCGTGGTCGGAACAGCACCGACATGTAAATTGTCTTCCAAGTTTGAAGAGATCTCATCTATGGTAGTTTCAGGCCGAGAGTGAAAAGGATTAATAAACTCATCTTCAGTTGAGGCCGCAGAGGTATCGATAGGGTTTGATGTGGAAGGTTGAGATTTTTCTATCATCTGATGTTGCACTAGCTCCTCTTCCTCATCAAATATCATCTTCGTCACAACTCTTTCGTCTTCTTCAGCAATTTCCAAATTAGGTACGTTAAACGACTTAAACAGTTTAACATAGTCAAAAAGCTCAGCAGGTCCATTGCTTGGTTTTGGCGGTTGATAACTAGTAATGTCGGTGTTACAAACCACCTCCACCTTGCAAGTTGTCGTATTGAAGACCCGTCTGTTGGGAGTCCCAACAACATAACCGACTAGGATTCCCTCATCGGCTACTTCACCAAATTTCGAGTTAGTCTTCAAAATCGAACAAGGAGACCCAAAAGGTTCAAGACCGCACAAGTTGGGCTTCCTTCCATGCATAAGCTCGTAACAAGTTTTTCCAAGTCTCTTAACTGTTAACACCCGATTCAGAACATAGCAGGCTGTAGCAACTGCTTCAGCCCAGAACATCACAGGAAGCTTTGAGTCGGCCAGCATAGTTCTGGCTCCTTCAATCAACGTTCGGTTCTTCCTTTCAGCTACTCCGTTCTGTTGTGGAGTATACGGAGCGCTATATTGATGCTCAATACCCTTCTGAAGACAAAAGATTTCCATCTCAAAGTTCTTGAACTCTGTCCCATTGTCGCTTCTGATGAATTTAACTGATTTACTCATGACGTTCTCGACTTTTGTAATGAGATTCTTTACCATCTGAGTCGTCTCGTCTTTCGTTTTCAGAAAATATACCCACGAGTATCGCGAGTAATCATCAGTTATCACCAAGCAGTAAGAAGTACCGCCTAAACTTTGTACATTCACCGGACCGAAGAGATCCATATGAAGTAGTTCTAGAGTACCATCAATTGAGTTGATCGTCTTGGTGAGATGGCTTTTCTTGTGTTGTTTTCCCTTCTTGCACGCTATGCATTTATCTTCAAAGTTAAAACTCTTTAAGGGAACGCCCATCACAAGCCCATTTTTGACAATGAAGTTCATCTTACGAAGATGAATATGTCCCATTCTCCTGTGCCATAACTCTGATTCTGATTCGCTTGCCTTTGTCATTAAACATGATTCTCTGGTGGCCATTTCAGTAGACCTCATATCCATCACGTATGTATCCGTTTCACGTGGAGCTTTCATTACTATCCATTCTTCTGGTATATGAAAACCAGGCTTCAATACAATCGCTTCATTCTTAGTGAAATGGACAGTGTATTCTTTATCACAGATCTGCGACACACTCAGCAGATTGTGCTTTAATTCCTCCACAAAGTTTACATTTTCAAGTGTCATTCTCCCATTTGACACAGTTCCTCTCCCAGTTATTCTTCCTCCGCTTTCACCAGCAAAACTAACTCTAGCTCCCTGAACAGGTTTTAAATCTTGCAACAAGTGTTTGTTGCCAGTCATGTGCCGGGAACAGCCGCTATCTACAATCCACAGATTGTTGGCAGCCCTGTTCAACTGTTCCTGCACAATAAAACAATGAGTTAGAATCTTGGGACCCAAGACCAATTGGTCTTGGATCGATACATCCCGTATCCTGGCTTTCTCAAGTTAGCATCAGGATAATTTCTGTACGTCCTGTTAGGGAATCTCCCTGCAGATTGAGTGTAATGCCTTCCAAACCTTTGAGAATAGAAAGTGTTATTTCTTGTGGTTTGGTTGTAAAAATGAGGTTGGTTTTTATGAAAACTTGAATTCGTTACATTTTGGCATTTTTTAAAGTTTTCATTTTTAGCAGGAACAAAATGACGCTTATCCTCATTTTTATTTGGCTTCACATCTCTAAATCTCGGTTTCAAAGGACAATCTGCAACAAGATGTCCTAACTTGTTACATCTAAAGCAACATCTACCCTCCATTTTCTTGTCAAATGTTGGTTTGGATGTAGAGGCAGTGTTACCAGCCGTTCGTCTCACATAAGGTGGGACGTACGGATTGAGTGGAGAACTCTTTTTAGAAACTTCATTTTTATCTCCATCGGTGGGTAAACCTACCTTCTCTTTTGTCTGACCAGATTCGGACAACATATCCGAATCTGATGAGACTGGACTTGATACAGAAATATTCACACTAGAAACAGGCGTACTTGTTTCGCCACAGCTAACATTTGGTTTTGTAATCTTGATTGGAGTTGTCTGAGGAACTTCGAAATCGACAGATTTCTGAACACTCGGATTATAAGTATAGTTGTGGTTAAAGGGTGGTGGAACTTCATTATATCCGATTCCTCCCCTCTTTGCAGAGGTACCTGGATCACTCACGAGGTGATCAAGGATGGCTGAGGAATTCCTGAACTGCTCAAGTTTGCGGTTCAGTTCCACCACCTTTACCTGGTGGTCAGCAATCTGTTTATCCCGATCAGCAATCACTTTAGTTTTTTCCTCCAAAACTTCATAACTAAGATCAATTATTTCAATTTTCTCAGCAAGTTTAATTTTTAAGCTTTGAACGTCTTTTTCACATGCTTTTATTTTAATTTTATAACTCGTTTCTCTTGCTTTCGTAAAATGGTGATCTTCTTTAACAGTTTTAAAGTCAGCATCTAAATGGACATACTGATCAGTTATTGTTTTAAGTTGCTCAGACAAATTCTCACAACTAGTACAAATAGTTTTAGGACTTACCTCGGAGCGATTATCTTTGTCATTTGCCATGAAGGCGGTTTCTTCTTCATTCGCTTTCTCTGTTTCTTCAACCTTCTCACATTCTTCAGCTTCAGTCTCAGCCATGTTAGCCTGTTCACCAGAACCACTTGGGCGTTGATTCCAGTTGTACTCTCCTGCCTCTCTGGTCAACATGGCATTTATCTCTCTGTTAACTCCTGAGTGTTGTGTAGGTCGACCTTGTCCACGTTCAACCCTCTCATTTCTGCATTCCTTGGCAAAGTGCCCGTACTGTTGACAATTGTAGCACCTTACCTTGGACTTGTCGAACCCGGGCCGACCACCAACGAACTTTCTCCCCGTTTTATTCATGAAACGCTTGACTCGCCTTACTATCATGGCCATTTGCCATTGCAAGTCCATCTCCTCCAGATCATCAGCATCGATCTGGTCATAATCCTCATCCAGAACAGCAGGGTCCACAATCTTCCCCTGGATGTAGTTTTCGTAGGAAGCAATAAATGAAGCATAGACTGCAAACTGCTCTTCAGCAGATTTTACACTCATAGGCATCTTGGTATAATTATTGCTTGATGCATTTACAGAAAAACTACTTGTGGATGCTTGAGGCTTTGAAGTACTAGATCCTCCAGCAACGAAACATACATCACCATTCGTGTTTACAGAAACGTTTCCATCATGAGGAGAGTCGGGACCTGACTCCCCTTTTGAGTAAAAAGCTGCAGATTCAGGTCTCGAGCTTGAGCCTGAGTTAATCTTTGCACCATACATACCAGGGTCTTGTATCTGGTCTGTTGGTGTTTCTTTTCGAACCATATTGAGCTCATAAGTTCTGAGCTTGTTTACTGCAGTTTCCAAATCACAGTTAGGAAAGTCTCTGTCTTCCCTCATAAGGACGGTGTACATTTCCCACTTCGGTGGGAGAGCATCGAGAAGCTTTTCGACGATCTCTTCTTCTCGGTAGGCAATCGAATAATTGCTAAGCTCTGTCATTAGATGATAGTATCTGGTGATAATATCATCCAAAGATTCATTCTTCAAATATTTGAAGACGGAGAACTGGGTCTTCAAGAGTTTAATCTTTGAGGCACGGATACCTACGTTCCCCTCGAATCTGTTTTCCAGAGCATCCCAAAGCTCTCTTGCAGAAGTGTACTTTCGGAACGTATGGAGAACTTCTTGAGGAAGTGCCATTGTTATCGCTGCATGGGCCTTGCTCTCGGCCTCATACATTTTCTTTTCTTCGTCCTCCATTTTACTGTACTTCTTCACCACGTCACGTCCTTCGTATTGCGCAGTTGGAGGGATATATCCATCCTGGATGCACACCCACATTTTGGCATCCTGATATTTGATGTATTGGATGAATCTGTCCTTCCATGCCACGAAGTCTGTTCCCTTCATCAACCTCGGAGCCTTAGTGGCTGACCCTGCCTCAACTTCCATCTTGACCAAATCGGAGATGTTGATAGACGACATCCTTGTAAAAACCTGAAAAACCTGAAAAAAAAAAGAAAATATTAAAACAGCTCAGTAGGCGAAGTTAAGGATAACTTCGCTTGAAGGTCAACTTCGCTGAATAGAGAACTTCGCTGAGGTCTTTAATTCGCTGAGGTCTTAACTTCGCTTCGCTCAGGCGAACTTATGAAATCTGCGAACTTAAGTGTGAAGCGAAGTTGCGGATAACTTCGCTAAGGCGAACTTATGAGTTGAGCGAAGTTGTGGTTAACTTCGCCAAACCTTATATCTTCGCCAAAAACCCTAACTCCAGTGACGGCAACTTCGCCAGAATTTAACAACTTCGCCTGAATATCAGCAAGTTCGCCCGATGAACCTGGAAGTTTTTCCAGATCTGTTTTCTTCAAACCAGAAGCTCCCGATCAATGCTAAGGCTTGAAAATGACTGTCAAGCACTATTAGAACACAATCCCAACAAAAATACGTCTCGCGAATAGGTCAAACGAGACGAAACTACACTCGCGTGAAATCCCGAACCTCACAATCGAGCCAATCGGCTCTGATACCAATTGTAGGTTCCTGGACGGATCGTACACGGGATATTCTCTAACAACGCAGGTGCGGAATCCCTGCGTAGGTAGGTTACGAGTGTAGATATAGAAGAACACGAGCAATGAATCAAACACGTTATATTAATAACCAAACACGTGACTCGTAGTCACTAATACAGACTCTGGAACTAGCAAACACGTCTGCTTAAACTCGAACACTTGACTGAAACCCTAAACGAACAACTTCTTTACGTTTCGGCTGAAACAGTGAATATATACACGACAACTTCGCCACAGGCGAAGTTGTCTGTAACTTCGCATATTCAACAAGTTCGCCTGAGCGAACTTGTTGACAACTTCGCTTGTTCAACAAGTTCGCCTGAGCAAACTTGTTGACAACTTTGCTAGTTACACAATCTAAAACATAATCAAATACACAATTACAATACAGACTCGATTACAATTACAAGACTATGAACTACTGACAAACATGCACCAACAACTAAACAAAATCCGAAGGCGTTCGCGAAGGCTGTGACGACAAGGAGCGATGCAGGGGCACGTAGCGAGCCCATGATTCAAGAGGCGACGAGAGGAGTCATTAACGAGCCTGCGGTAGATGTAGAGGAGCAGGTAGACGAGGAGATTCATTTGAAGTCTCCACCGGCCAAGGTGCATCAGAGGCACAGCCCTGAAAGTTCAGCACAGGCCGAGAACCAACCATTACCCAGCACACCACCGAGAGTCTACAAACCTAGACTCCCATATCCCGGGAGAGTCCGTAGGGATAGAGACGAGGAGCAGAACTCCAAATTTCTTGATCTTCTGAAGCAACTTCATCTTAATATTCCTTTCCTTGAGGCACTTACGCAAATGCCCAAATACGCAAAGTTTCTTAAGGATATTCTTTCGAACAAAGAGAAGTTAGCCGAAGTCTCTTCCATTCCTCTGAGTGCTGGTTGCTCTGCAGTCTTGCAGAGAAAGTTACCAGAAAATATGTCCGATCCTGGGAGTTTCACAATTCCCTGCATCTTGAGTGATAATACGGTCGTCCATGCGCTGGCAGATCTTGGTGCCAGTATTAATCTCATGCCGTATTCCGTGTATCGCAAGTTGGGTCTAGGCGAACCGAGGCCTACCCGTATGAGTATCCATCTTGCTGATTGCTCTGTGAAATACCCCCGAGGGGTGGTCGAGAACATGCTTGTTTGTGTCGAAAAGTTCATCTTCCCGGTTGACTTTGTCATCCTGGACATGAACGATGACGATAGTGTCCCACTCATCTTCGGCCGACCATTCCTTTCCACTACACAGGCATTGATCGATGTCTGCGAGGGTAAATTAATCTTAAGAGTTGGGGATGAGAACGTCACCTTTGATGTTCGATAGTCACTGAAACACCCCAAGTCTGCTGATGACTCCTTATACTTCATTGATACCATCATGGAGCATGTCAGGGAGTTTCTCAGCGAAATTTATGGAGGATCTGCCTCCGACACCCAGATTCTCGATAGGGAGATTCCGGAGATTGAAATGGTTGCCGTAACCAATCAGTCCTTAAATGACGACACCGAGTCGCATACCCCTGAATCTGGCGTGTCTGCTAAGATCGTACGAGACGATCCGATGGACCGACCTTCAGTCGAGAGTCCTCCTTCTTCTTTAGAGCTTAAGGATTTACCTTCCCACCTTGAGTATGCATTTTTAGGTGAAGAGAGGAAGCTTTCAGTTATCATTGCATCTGCTTTGACCGAGGTCGAGAAGGAGAAGTTGTTGAGGGTGCTACGAGAGCACAAGGAGGCTATTGCATGGAATATTATCGACATCAAGGGTATCAACCCTTCGTTTTGCACTCATAAAATCCTCATGGAGGAAAATTTCAAAATTGTCGTCCAGCCGCAACGGCGGCTTAATCCGAAAATGCAAGAGGTCGTAAAGAAGGAGATCATTAAACTCCTTGATGCGAGGATCATTTTCCCCATTTCTGATAGTGCTTGGGTGAGTCCAGTCCAAGTGGTTCCTAAAAAGGGTGGCATGATTGTCGTCACCAACGAGAGGAACGAGCTTATTCCCACGAGGACTGTGACGGGATGGCGAGTCTGCATCGACTATCGCCGATTGAATGATGCCACCAGGAAAGACCACTTTCCTCTCCCATTCATTGATCAGATGTTAGAGCGTTTAGCAGGTCAGCAGTACTACTGCTTCCTAGATGGTTTCTCCGGGTACTTTGAGGTTCCGATAGCTCCCGACGACCAGGAGAAAACCACTTTCATTTGCCTTTACGGAACGTTTGCTTACAAAGGTATGCCGTTCGGACTTTGTAACGCTCCGGCCACATTCCAGAGGTGTATGGTGGCCATTTTCCATGATATGATCAAGGACTCCATGGAGGTGTTCATGGACGATTTTTCTGTATTTGGGAGTTCCTTTGATCATTGTTTATCAAATCTCGAGAGGATGATGTCCCGCTGCGTTGACACCAACCTAGTCCTTAACTGGGAAAAATGTCATTTCATGGTTCGCGAGGGCATTGTTCTAGGTCATCGAATCTCAAGTGCGGGGATAGAGGTTGACCGGGCAAAGGTCGAGACCATTTCTAATCTTCCCCCGCCTACTTCTGTGAGATCAATTCGTAGCTTTCTAGGTCATGCCGGGTTCTACCGCCGGTTCATCAAAGATTTTTCTAAAATCGCGAGACCCATGACCAAACTTTTGGACAAGGATGCTCCATTTGTTTTTTCTGAGCAGTGTATCGAGGCGTTTGATCTTCTAAAAGACAAACTCGTTAACGCCCCAATCATGGTTGCTCCCGACTGGTCGTTACCATTCGAGTTGATGTGTGACGCGAGCGACTTCGCAGTCGGAGCGGTTCTTGGAAAACGGAAGGATAAACATTTCCATCCGATATACTATGCGATCCGGACCTTAAATGGCGCACAGGAAAGCTATACCACCACCGAAAAAGAGCTTTTAGCTGTGGTGTTTGCTTTCGACAAATTTAGGTCCTATCTGGTTTTGTCCAAAACGATTGTTTATACGGATCATGCCGCTATTAGATATCTTTTCAGCAAGCAGGATGCTAAGCCTCGTCTTATCCGATGGATCCTGTTGCTTCAAGAGTTCGATATAGAGATCCGTGATAAAAAGGGTGCCGAGAATGTGGCGGCTAATCATCTTTCACGTCTAGAGGGAGTTGATTTAGGAGATTCGGGAGTTAGGATCGACGATCGTTTTCCGACGGAGAGTCTGATGTTTGTTACTGCACAAGAGGAAGGTTTTCCATGGTTTGCTGATTTCGCGAACTATCTTGCTGACGGATACCTCCCAAAGATGCCTTACCAGCAAAAGAAGAAATTCTTTGCTGACATCAAATTTTACCTTTGGGACGATCCATATCTTTTCCGCGTTGGTGCTGATTAGCTTATTAGAAGGTGTGTAGATGTCAAGGAAGGATGGAAAATTTTGAGCCATTTTCATGTGGGACCTACTGGAGGTCACCACGGTGTGAGTTCTACGGCAAAGAAAGTCTTTGATTCTGGTTTTTACTGGCCGTCTATCTTTAAGGATGCTCATCTGTTCGTTAAGAGTTGTGATCGTTGCCAGCGTGTCGACAACATTTCTTCGCGAAACGAAATACCCCAGAATGCCATTCAAGTTTGTGAGGTTTTTGATATTTGGGGTATTGATTTCATGGGACCGTTTCCATCTTCGCGTGGAAACAAATACATACTCGTGGCCGTCGATTACGTGTCTAAGTGGGTTGAGGCCAAATCTCTACCCTCCAATGATGCCCGAGCGGTAGTCTGTTTTCTAAAAAGTCTATTTGCTCGTTTTGGAGTCCCGAAAGCCTTGATCAGTGATCGAGGTACTCACTTTTGCAACTCGCAGATGGATAAGGCGTTGAAGCGTTATGGGGTCACCCATCGGCTTGCGACCGCCTACCACCCACAGACTAGTGGGAAAGTAGAAGTGAGTAATCGGGGAATCAAACGTATTCTCGAGAAAACGGTTGGTTCAAATCGTCGGGATTTGTCCGACAAATTAGATGACGCTCTGTGGTCCTTCCGTACAGCATACAAGACTTCGACTGGTTCCACACCATTTCGGATGATTTATGGGAAGGCATGTCATCTTCCTGTTGAATTGGAACACCGCGCTTCATGGGCCCTTCAAAGGGTTAATCTTGATTTACCCGCCGCAGAGGGTATTCGTTTCCATCAATTACACAAATTAGAGGAGCTCCGGGATCACGCATATGCACAATCATTTCGGTATAAGGAGCATACGAAGGAACTGCATGACAGGAAATTGAAGGGTAATAAGAAGTTCAAGTGTGGGGATAAGGTTTTACTGTATAACTCACGGTTGAGGTTATTCCCGGGAAAGTTGAAATCCTGATGGTCGGGACCGTTCACGGTCACTGAGGTTTTCCAGTATGGCATGATTGAGATACAAGATCGAAGCGGGAAGTTTAAGGTGAACGACCATAGATTGAAGCACTACATTGGAGAGCCGATAACTGATCAGACAGTCGAGGTGTTCTACCTTAACTCATTCACCGAGGAATAGTCGTGATGGATGCATCACTCGGGAGACAGCCCGAGTTGTAGAGTTTGTATTATGATTCTCTTTATTATCTGTTTTTATTTGTTTTATTTTTATTTATATTTATAAAAACATAAAAATACAAAAAAAATTAAAAATTAAAAAAAAATCAAAAACACAAATATATGTTTATTTTTTATGTTTTTGTTTTCTGTTTTGTACGCCGCTACATACGAGCGAGTTTGAGTTGTTACAGGTATTATTATGCGCATGGTAGTTCTGATGGCGTTTTGGAACTGGTTCACCCGAGGTTGCGGCCGCAAATGAAATGCTATACGGTCGTTCGTTCGAGTCATACACAGCTGATGAAGAATCTGCATCTAAACCAGGGGAGTAACCCGTTCTCTATTTAAATTTCTGTTCTTTCAAGTTTTAATTTTATGCTTTACGTTTTATTTTTATTTTATTTCTTTTCCTTGTTCTCATCGAGGACGATTTCGTTCTAAGTGTGGGGATGAGAATTTTTTTTACTTAGTTGTAGAAAAAATTTTTAAAAAATTAAAAGTTTTCACTTGTTTTTCTTTTTCGTACGTTGTTTATGTTAAAAAAATGTCCATTGTTTTTAGTTTCTATTGCATTAAAGTGGGAGATGATGATATTTATCGGAAATCGGTTTTTCAAACTATTAATAATATGAGACAAATAAAAGAAAACGCACTTAACTTGGGATGTGTCCGTAGTCTCAGCCTTGAAAATGAAAGGGCAAATTTTATAAAATGGTTAAACGGAAATCTTTTGTGGGTAAAGCGTTTTGTCCGTGGAGAATAAGCAATGAAAGGTCGGGCCATACTCAAGCCTCAAATTTCGGTATGAAAAAGTGGAAATATCATGAGTTTTAAAAATTTTAATACGTTATCATATGATGCTTGGGTAGGTTTAACGTTAGAGTATGCCGTGTAGCCTGTGATATAAATCTTAAACTGCTAGTTTAGTGTTTTACACCTCATTGGCGTATGGTTTTGTAACCTTAAATCCTGTATTGATGGGATGCTTCGGGTCCGGAGACCATGAGTCTGTATGCAATCTATTCATTTGGGTATTCACAATTCCTAAGTGGAGTTGTGGATATTTAAAATAAAGCCAAAGAGCAAACCCTTATAAGTCTATAAACATGATCACAAAAGTACAAAAGTACAAATACACTACAGACTTGATCATCCACGCTGTTAGCCATGTGGGGTCCCCTTGCTCGCGTCTCATTACCATTAAGAAACGGACCACAAGGGACAAGCTACATGTAAGCCCTACAGATGAAATTTTGCATACTCACCTATGGTGATGGATTTGGGGTATTGCTTGATAATGGGGGTATGTCATGTTGTGGGGAACACTAGCTATAAATTAATTGAACCTTAATCGTATCTAATGGCTGCTTGGTAGACTTTGATGCTTAAGCTTAGGTGGAAAAACAATACCCTTGATCGTCTTAACTATTCATAAATATTGAGCAACAAAGTTTTAATTCTGCTAATTTTGAGGTTTAAGTCAAGTTGGGGTGGTCTGGTCCGGTAAAAGCTGAAAATAAGCGGGTCTTAATTGTGTAAACCACTAAGTAATATTATTGTCGGATCTTATTTGTCCCGGTAAAGATTAAGGCATGGGTTTAGGTGGACAACAATATCGATAATCGCGGTTTTTGCGTTTTTATGAGCTTTAAAATCTAACCTATATGTTTGATTTGACTTTGATTTTCCGATTCTGATCCAACTGCAGTCAAATCTTTTTTAGGGACGAAAAAGTCTTAAGTGTGGGGATGTTTGATGTTGTAAAACACACTTACTTTCCTTATGATTTTATCATGGTTTTTATGCTTAATTGTTTATTTTATGAAAGTATTGGGGGTTAAGTGCAATAATTTACAAAGTTTAAATGTTAATTGTAGGTTTATGAAAGATGGTGAAAAAAGAGTTAAGTTGGAAGACTCTAGGGGCCTTTTTGGTCAAGTTTCAAAACTACAACTCAAGGCCCGACCCAAGCCCACAAGTTAGAAGCCTTACATGATATTAAGTTAATTAACTTAATTTTTTGCCATAGAACAGCCCTAAATCCCGAAATTCAGCAGCCCCAACCCCCTAGGCAGATTGTGATCGGCAGCAGCAAGGAGAAGGAAGAAAAAGCTTGTGGCGGCTAGGGTTTGGTGGCTGTGACGGCTGGAGGAGAAGAAGAACACCAAGGAGGGTTTTATACAGCAGCTAAAGGTCTTATAAATCCATAAACTCAGCTCATAAACCTTAAGTAATCATCTTTAAACTTTGTTTCTTGTTCAAGAACCCTAACTTGTTTAGTTTGATCTTTTTGTTGGATTGTTTTGAAAGTTACTTAGAGATTGATTTGTGTTTGATTGTTCTTGATCATTGAATGAGTTTTCTTATGTTTATGATGAGTTATATGATGTTTAATTCGAATGTATGCTGCTGTCCAAACTTAATGAGTAGCTAATCTTGTTTGTTCTACCTAGGTTTGATGAATATTGTTAGGTTTTGACTAGTAATATGGATTGTTAATGATCATGGCTTAAATTGTTAATGTAAAGTTTGATTTAACAGTAAATTAGATTGTGTTTATTGGCTGTGTTTTGTTTGATTATACCTAATAACCTCGTGCTTTAATTAATTGAATCGGTTTTGATTAGTTGTTGCATGTTTAAGGCTCTTTACTTTGTGTTTAGGGTTTATTTGCGGGAAGTACAATCGTAGGGATAAGTGGTAAATTAATTAGATAAAATCAGTTGTGAAACACCTTCTTAGAGACCGAGAGGTGATAAGAAGTAAACTCGTCTCATTACTTTTACTTGTTAGAATTAAGATCGCGCGAGAGCGGGTTTTGTTCTTGTCGGGTTTAGTTATTTGAGCGATTAGTTGGTCTAGTTTAAGTTAAGTTGAATTGTTCCTCTATCCTTGGTTGCGTAGTATTCGTTTCCATTAGGCTAGTGTGTCGGTGAGACCGAGAGGTGAGTCGACACTAGAACACGTTAACAATTTGTTTTCCCGGTTTGTTCTTAAAATCAACTAAGATAAGTTAGAGTTTGTTAGTGAGACCGAGAGGTGATCTGACCTTCTTGAGCGAACCTTAGTTGTGTCATCCTTTAGAACCGGTGTCGTGAGAGTTTTCAATCCATTGTCTTGTCATCTCCTTCAATATGATTCTTACCTAGGTAGACGTTTTTATCACTGCAGTCAAAGTTTCCGAAGTTTTGTCAAAAGTTTTCATTTAGTTAAGTTAAGTAGTTAAATCAAATCTAAAAAAAAATCAATTAAATATTTTGGTGAGTCTTGGTTAGAGTTTAGTGATTATAAACGTTTTCACGTGTCTTCGAGTTCGATATCCGGACTTTCCTCATCTGTGCTATACGCGACCGGTACACTTGCCGTTTGTGTGAACTAGGATAGATTGTTTGGTTTTTAAAGCTTAGTTGCGACTTGTGTTTTATATATATATATATATATATATATATATATATATATATATATTTTCGCACATCAACGTACTTCGAGGTATCGTCGGTAAATGGCACGGATTACGAGGTGGATTGTCAGGTCGGGGCACGGAAACCGAGGTAGAGAGAGTAATCCTAGAGAGAGAAAGTTTTGGTGTGAGAAAATGAGGTGCCATGAACCCCTATTTATAGGCTGATCTCGCAACCCATCGCGATACGCCATAGGTCTTGGTTACCTCATCCGTATCGCGGCGTCGTATATTCTACGCCGCCATTCCTGGTGCTGACGCGTGTCCACTGACTCATCAAGGTCCATCGCGATACGCGATGACCTGTGTTCTGTGCTCATCGCGTAGCACGATGAGTCCCTGAACTCAATTTTTTTCACCTTTAGTCCCTTGTCTTTTGGTAGCTTGTTACTTCTGGGTTTAACTCCCATTGTCCAAAAATACTAAGGCGGCTCTCAAGCGGCTCGCGACGATGCGAGTGTGAATTGCGCCATCAAAGCGCCACATTGCGCCCATCGCCCGAGCCCGTGCGCGTGCGCGTCGGGTGCTTCGCACCCTCCGCTAGGACCTCTGGGTGTATGCTAGGCATAAAAGAATATTAATATGGAATTTTATCTCTTTATAAAGAGCTTCCAATCTTTACCACTTTCCATATGGGATAGAACTTAACTTCCTTATTTATACACTTGTGGAATGCTTCCACTTTCCTACATGTTTCAATGTGGGATGGAATTTCCTTATTCCATATCCTTAACATAAGGTAATTGTATTTATGGGATATTTTTATTTCCTTATAGAATGGTTTTATTTTCTTCATTTCAATTTTCTCATTACTTATTTTAGAGAATAATTTTGATCCTTTAACTTTACTAAGTTATCAAATTTGGACCAAAATTTTGGGGATGTTACATCTTCCCTGCCTTGGAATGAATCTCGTCCTCGAGATTCATTGTGAGTGATTTCTTACTTCTCGATTTATGATCAGATTCTATATATTCTGTTTTTGTGTTTAACTATAATTGTTTGTATGATTAGAGTTCCTGATTTGTTGTCAACTCACATCTTTGGATGATGTATTCAGTTAATAGTTCAGAATGTCATAAGTATTTGTAAATTGCTAAGCACAGTGGCCAATTGTGTTTAACTATTTACCTTACCTTGTGTATTCTAAACATTTACTGACGTTAACTAGATTGTATCTTGAATTCAATCTACCAAATCCTTTTAATTTATCCATCTTTATAACTTTCAAGATATCCATTCTTGAATCATGTAATCCTTTACTTCATGATATTGATGGATTCCTTCCGTTTATCAATTATGCCTTTGAACTTGAAAAGTTCGGATGTTCTTATGTCTTAGTCTAATTCATTCTCTTTATTTCATATTTCTATAGATGATGATTAAATAACATAGTTTCTTATATTTCGAAAACTTTCAAAATTTAACTATCTCTTTTCTTTTGTATATACACATTTTTGTGTAAAGATAGTATCTGTATGTTAATATCTTTTCATATACGTTTAGGGATTTAACTACCCTTTTGTTGTTATAAAACTTCTTGTGTAAACGCGAGTTTACAAACAGTTTACAAGAGTTAAGTATCTATTTCTTATACTCTTGTTTTCTTTTATTCTTGATTGCCAAGTGCTCCTTCTTTTTCCTCCTTCCTATCGTTGCTGATCCTCTTGTTGTTTATTGTGTTTTTGAACATTCCCTTTTAAAGTGTCCTTTTTGCTCCACATTTGAAGCATGAAACTGCTTTCCTTCTACAGTCTTCTTCAGAATGACCGAATTTGTTACAGAAAGTACATGTGATTGCTGTATTGCTCTTTTTTTTGTTTTCAACATTTTCCAAGATGACGTTTACCACATTTCTGACAAATTGGTCTTTTGAACTTAATTTTTTTCTCCTTGTTGATCTTTTTCATTTGTTTGACCATTGCTCTTTCTTTCCTTTTCATATTATTTTTCTCTTTCCGTGATTTCTTACCATACTATTGATCGAGTATTTGGCCAATTCCATAGCCGCTTTGTGGCTTATGTGTTCTTACTATATCTCCTATCTCTTTGGGTAATCCAGATATGTGTTGACTAACTTTGTTGTATTCTGAGTCGTCTAGATGCGAAGGAACTTAGTATTGTACTATATGAAATTTGTGACATCCATCTTAGTTTGAATATGATTGATTTCGGGTATAGGGCAAAATTGTTGTAACACAAGTTCTTTGAATGCTTCCCATTTCATTTGAGACAAAGTGTTTCTGCCCTTTCTCATGATTAGAGTGTTCCATCATTCTAGAGCTTCATCTTTGAATTTCAGATATGCGTACTGAATCTTTTGAATCTCAGTACATTGACTAATAATGACGATGGACTCGACTTCCTCAAGCCATCGCAAAGTTGGTATAACACCTTGGTTTCCATAAAATTCTTTTGGTTCATAGGTTTTGAAGTCTTTAAAACTACAACCTTGCGTTACTATAGGGTTCTTAGAGTTCTTGCTATTCGTGTTAGAACTACGAAGATTTTCATTCTAATGCGAAGGATTTCGGCATGGATGAGTTCTAATATCCTTATTTGAATGTTTAATGTTGTATATCTCTCCTTTCATGGTATCGATAAGAGGGATCATTGTATCATGAATGACCTTTTGCATTTTCACTAAATATTGTTCATGAATCTCACGGTCAGGTTCTGTCATGTTCTTGTTGCTTCTTTGATTGAAACTTCATCTTTATTTGTTTGATTGTTTAAATTCGTCATTCTGTAAATGGAATCGCATCAGTATCAGAGAAACTTATATACTGATGATATACTACATGTTAAGGGAACTTAATACTACAAATTCAAGAAGTTTATGAAATGCTCAATAAGTATGTCGTTTTCTTAGAGGTATTTCTTTCTAACTTTTCTGGGATCTCAAATAACTTTTACTTGAGGTTATTTGTCTTGTGCTAGGCATAATCCATATGTTTTGCCTCTTGTATGATATATCAATATATCTCATAATTACCATAGCATTCTCCGAATATCTTGATGATGTTTGATAAAGTTCTACAAAGATATAACTACTTTTCCTTTTATTGTATGCTCTTGAAATGACTAGTGTGTATCTTGTGTACAGACAACCCATAAGAATTTATCTAATTCTCTTTCTAGGTTTATTTATGTTACTTTTACCAAATTTTTCTTTGGTATTGACTTTGAGTTACTTATCCTTTGAATTTTTTCCACCTGGACTTCTCTTTAAGATGATATTCTCTTTTCTCCACACTTGCTAGGAGAATTACTCTAAGAGTTCATGCTCTTTATTCCTTGACATAAGTTTAGTATTTCGAAGAAAGTAAAACACATCTTTTATGTTGTAGTTACAAGAATGTACAAAACTACTATTGCGATACTAATTACAACTATTAAGACCTTTATTGCCTATTTCTTCCAGCGAATGATCAACTTCTTGATGTTATTCTCTTTCTTGGTGTTTTTGCTTGTCTCCTCTTCCTTGTTTTCCATTTCTTTCTTTAGCATTGCTTCTGCTAATTGGGTGACATTGATTTCGTATTGAAATGAATTATCTTCAATGTCATACCTTTATTCTAAGGAGTTCTGATCCATATTCAAGCACTCTCCTTGAGTGTGAGCAAACTAAGAATTTTGAAATACTGGATAACTGAAATATTGTTTTTCTTGATAATTAAATCTACTTGATCCTTTTCTATGTTCCTTTGGAATTATCTGAGCTAATGGAATGTTAGAGTCAAATGAATTTAAATCTTCTGTTTTTGTCTGATATGAATCTTCATCGCTATATATAGGAATTGGGAGTAAAGACGTTCCAATGCATCCCTTTCCTTTACCGGATGGAGGTCGACTGGCATAACTATTGTGATCGGACATCTGCGTGAGGTTTGATTAAAGGTAGGATTGCGTTCCTATCTTATCTGTAATATTTGAATATTCTGTGGTTACAGTTTAGATATTTTTCAGTCAAATATTGGATTTGCTATTACTAATAGTTCTGTAATAAGATTGATTGCCAGGAAGATACTTCGATTGACTTCCATATGGCAAGTTAAGAACTGTCGATTCTTTTTGACTGATAAAGTTTGTATAACAACTGTTATTACTAGCCATGTCTGATGGCTCATATTCGATTGCAGCGATTGAATGTCTAACTACTTGGTGTATCCCCAAAATAGTTTGTATAAGACATATGTACCGATTATGCATAGGGATATGTATACTTCCAATCTTTGCTTATCCCTATTTATTCAACAAGTAGTTAAAGCTTAGGTACTAATACATTAATACCTAATTCGTTGAAACTGATGGCTCTTATTTATAAGATTGATATATATCTCTGATCAAAGCCTAGGTATGATTAAATACCTAATTCGCTAATATCGATGGCTCTGATACCAACCTGTCACGCCCTGACATAGGGCCTAGGCGTGTGATCAATAGCTGGTACCTGTTTTGTAAACTTATCAGAGTTGCGGTTTATTTTAGCCGAAGACTTTGGTTATAAAATATTTATTTGTTTGAAAACTTCTCGGATAATAAATATCCAAGGATTTTATTTATAAATCATGTTCAAATCTTGTTTACGATATTTTAATAATTTAAAACTGAGCCACATCTACCTTGCGAGCATCAATCTTCATGAATGATTATATTCATTGCTACATGTGCTAATCTGTTTCCCTAAAATGTGGGGAATACGTTAGCTATATGCTGGTGAACACGTATGGCTCTATAAAACATTTTAAATGACATTTACAATACAAATGTAGTTTTCTTGACAAACTCAGCGGAAGCACTTCTACTTCCGGTATATGTACCACTGCCCTAGACACATAATCGTATTCTCCGAGACACACAGCCCTGAACAGAGAACTAATCATGACCATTAGCCCGCGGCTACCTTGCCTTTGATTGACTGATTGGGCTTAACAGTTATGTATGGATTCAGACACATGCGTATTTGTTCTGAGTTGATTTTATTCTCTACTTTGTATTGTAACGTTTTAGAGATCACATGATCTCATGTACACATTTATTGACTCGTTAAGACAAACACCCGTTCGTCTCATTGAGTTTAAATATGTTTTGACTGATCAAAATGGTTAACATATTCACCTATGATTGTCTGTTTAGAATGATATGGTGATCTAGTTTGAAATCTTGACTGTGAATGAATGATTGATTGATGATTAACCTATAGTAAAATAGGTTTATATAAATATCCGGATTGTCTCTTGATCCAGCTACAGACCTTTAGTCTGGTGTTGATTAGCTTTATACCTTGACTGATCATTTGTTTGAATGAAATATTTAGACTTGTAGTCTTTTGGTTTATTTACTAAACATATGCTGAGTTTCTTCTTCATGAAGAAACATCTATAATCTGTTTCTTCTTCAAGAAGAAACATTCATTGACTGCTAGCTTTGAATGTGAAATCTTATGTTTCTTAATCATAAAGAAACAATGTTTTAACTATATTCCTTGTATATAGAATGTTACGTTTCTTAACGGTGAAGAAACTGTATATCCTTATGAATGTAAAATTGATGTTTCTTAATAGTAAGGAAATACTATTATAATCCTTTGTATATTTAAAGGTTATGTAAACATAATTATGATCAATGTTTGGGCTATACCCCTGACTATGGTCTAATCCATGTATTATAATAATAAAATAATGACTTATGCAGAACCCCTACCTTACACGGGTATTCGAAGTTATATACATAAGCTTGTACGAGCAGAACTTCTACTCTATGTCACGTACTGGTTCTTAAACTGTCAGAACTTGGGGTCTTAGCTCGAACTTCGAGGTTGACACGGAAAACGAGGTGGCATATGGTGGTCCTCATGTCGTGCGCATACTTCTAGAAAGAATGTCGGGTTAATTTTGGGTGGCACGTACTTCGAGGTATCGTCGGTAAATGGCACGGATTACGAGGTGGAGATTGTCGGGTCAGGGCACGAAAACCGAGGTAGAGAGAGTAATCCTAGAGAGAGAAAGTTTTGGTGTGAGAAAATGAGGTGCCATGAACCCCTATTTATAGGCTGATCTCGCAATTCATCGCGATACGCGATAGGTCTTGGTTACATCATCGCGTATCGCGGCGCCGTATATTCTACGCCGCCATTCCTGGTGCTGACGCGTGTCCGTTGACTCATCAAGGTCCATTGCGATACGCGATGACCTGTGTTCTGGGCTCATCGCGTAGAGCGATGGGTCCCTGAACTCACTTTTTTTCACTTTTAGTCCATTGTCTTTTGGTAGCTTGTTACTTCTGGGTTTAACTCCCGTTGTCCAAAAATACTAAGGCGGCTCTCAAGCGGCTCACGGCAACGCGAGCGTGAAGTGCTCCATCAAAGCGCCACATTGCACCCATCGCCCGAGCCCGTGCGCGTCGGGTGCTTCGCACCCTCCGCTAGGACCTCTAGGTGTATGCTAGGCATAAAAGAATATTAATATGGAATTTTATCTCTTTATAAAGAGCTTCCAAATCTTTACCACTTTCCATGTGGGATAGAACTTAACTTCCTTATTTATACCCATGTAGAATGCTTCCACTTTCCTACATCTTTCAATGTGGGATGAAATTTCCTTATTCCATATCCTTAACCTAAGGTAACTTTATTTATGAGATATTTTTATTTCCTTATAGAATTGGTTTTATTTTCTTCATTTCAATTTTCTCATTACATATTTTAGAGAATAATTTTGATCCTTTAACTTTACTAAGTTGTCAAATTTGAACCAAAATTTTGGGGATGTTACACCTACCCTCTACTACCCAACTAGCGCCTAGCGAGTTCTACAACACCGAGTAAACATCAATGTTCTCCATCAATATATACTCGTTATTCAATGATGAAATGCATGGAACTGGATCGTGATGTCCATTTTAGGTTAACAAGTGATAATACATATGTGGATATTATCTAGTTGATGGAATTTACACAGGTTGGTATGTTTTTTTTTTAAATCGTAAACATGGTCAGTTGAAGAAAACGAAAAAAGATAGGGTGCAACCGTGCAAGATTCTAGCGAGAAAACATGTCCTGAGAGGTTTTGATGTTTTAAATCTAAATTGGGATACTTAATCGACCGGCGCATGCAACGAAACACGAAAAGAAAAGGAATGTGATGTACACATGTATCACATATTTGTTTTCCATCATAGCTTTATATATATATATATATATATATATATATATATATATATATATATATATATATATATATATATATGGGGGGATGGTTCAAGAGAGAAATGATATTACTGCGAGAAATGAATATGAGCCACAATAGTTAGCTATTCAATTAATATAACTAATCAAATTACTATAATTGAAAAATATTAAGAATTCATTTATTTTTATAACTTATTTTTTGTCTCTTGAATTTTTATCCTACACAAGTACAATTAATTCATATGTTAAAATTTATTTTTATCCAAAACCAATTTATTCCAACTCAATATATTAATATTCATCAACACGTAGTTACAAAATAATATAAAAAACTATTTTACACGTGTTTTCATTAAACATCAACAAAAAAAGATACAACCTACACAAAAACATATAGCCTACACTTGTTCTAAGAATAAGAAAACATATATCCTACACACAAAATTCATCATCAATAAAATACACACGCACACGAAAACATATAACCTACACACGAAAATTTTATCCTACACAAATAAAATTTATTCATACACTAAAATTTCTTTCTATTTAAAACCAATTTCTTCCAACTCAACTTATCAATATCCATCAACACGTAATTACATTGTGATAAATAATACAAAAACTATCTTACACATGTTTGCATTAAATGTGAAATATGCAACCTACACAAAAACATATAATCCACACTTGTTCAAAGATTAAGAAAACATATAACCTACACACGTGTAGGATATGTGTATCTTTGTGTAGTTTATATAATCGTTGGTGTCGAATTAAGTATGTAAGTTGTATGTTTTTTTGTATGTTGAGTTGTATTTTTTTGTATGTTATACGTTTTTATTGCTCAAAAAAAGTATAGGTTATATAATTTTGTTTATTGTTATGGACACATTTGTATGACATTTTTTTTATTATTTATGACAATAGTTTTTTCTAGATATATCAATTAAAAAATATATATTATGTTTTGATATTTATTGTTAAAAATTACGCGTTGATATATGCTAATAAATTGAATAGAAAGAAATTTATTTTTTCATATAAAGAACTAGTATTATATGAATAAATTGTATTTTTGTTGGATAAAATGAAGAGAATTTAAATAAATTATAAAACTAAATTAGTGTTTTTATTATAGTTAAATTAGCTAGATATATTAATTAGAGAGAGATTTATTATGGTTATATTAGTTGTATTAATTGAAAAGAGAGAGTGCATTTATTGTTGCATTTACATCTTTTTCATTTATCTAAAAGCTTTTAAAATCTAAAATAAAACTAGTGGCTCATATTTATTTCTCGCATTTCTCACAGTAATATCATTTCTCTCTTGAACATAAATCATATATATATATGGGTGAGTTCATTGGGGAACTCAAAAACAGTAGGGAGCTGAAACCATTGCATTTTTGTCAAAATATAATTCCTTTTAAATCCCCCACCGCCCCCTTCATCGTGAATCATTACAATAACCCTACCTGCCTTCACCATGTTGATTCTTCTTCCGCCTAATTTTAGACCACTTCTTCTTTCCTTTATTCTACAAATTTCCATCGATTGATTGATTACTCTAGCAGATTTTGGCATCAATATTCTTATTATCATTTTGTGATTGAAGTTATATGATGAATCATGTTCATACTGACAAGATCAAAGATTAAGTGGTGAGTATTTTATCATTTCTATTTCAAATCTAGGGCTTTTAATTACTGTTCTAGACTGACTAAATCTCGTTTTTCTATGTATCATGTATGCTAGGATTTTTGTAGATTTAGAATCATCTGGCCTATTTTGGTTAGGGTTACTTGATTTACTCCTACAACTCTCTATAATTTTAGGTTGATATAATAGAAGAGTATGTGTGTATCTAAAGTGTAATAAGATTATATTACCATTGATGCATATATAACATGTAAAAAAACAATTTACAATAAGATTTTTACATGTAAAGAACCATTATTTTTTATTATATGAGGAAGATATTCATAGCTAGGTTCGTTAATACTTTTTGTGATCCACCGGGTCTAGTTTTACATGTAAAAGTCAAAAAAGATTCCAGTTCACGTTGTTGCCCTAGTAAACAATTATTGAAGACATTTTCTTTACTTTACGCATCAGTTTTACATGTACAATGAATTGTTTTTATATAGTATTGCACCACAACCACCTATTTCGGCCATTGACAACCACCCAAAATCAATTTACATAATCATAAATTAACTGGATATGGAGAACGGATTATGAATTAGATGTAAGCAGGGAAGTTTTTAAAGGGCAGTTTAAACAAATTTAAAGCCCTAGAGTTATCCTTACAAAAAGTAGAGTCATGTTTAATAGATATTAATCAAAGTTTAGAGTATTTAAAAGCTACATTTCATCCTATTCATGCTCGATGCAGTCGGTGGTCATATAAAAAGGTTATTATCCTCGCAACTGTTGTCTTGAAGGTGTTTGATGCAATTAATAAGTTAGAAAAGTCATTATCAGATCCATAGTCTGATCTTTCATGGAACCTAAAAGTGCTAGATAACTTATAAGAGGCGTTATAGTTTTTGCCAGATAATTTTGGGGTGGTACTTAAGTGGTTAGATGATATTGTTGAGTATTTGCAGAATAATAATTTGGCTGATAAACAATTTGCAGCAACTAGTATGAAACCGATTTGTCTAAATGATTTCCTCAACTTATCATTCATCTTATATTCTTTATTTTTGGTCCTCATATAATGTCTCACCAAAGAAACCACCGTCGTCCTCGACATCAATAGACTGGTTCTCATGATTGCCATGTGTATAGCCATAGAGTTAACTGCTATAGCCTCTAAAATATAAACTCAAATTCAAAACATTAAAACAACCAATTCAACTTGTTCAATAATTTCCATGATTGAAATCTTAATTCATTTACCCATACTCATCCTCGCAACAACAACAACGACCACAACAAGCGCAAGTCTAATCATAAAAACTATACTGTTAATCAAACCAATCATCAAGCTCGACAAAATCAAAGTATCCCGAGCAAGAAACTCTCCATCGGTATTCACTCGTTATGCTCCACTTGCCACTATCACTATTCAGCTCAATCCTTATGTCGTTTTTGCACCCAATGTAATCGCTTCGATAATCCTTGCATATACTTGCCTTAGACCATCTAAGGCACAAGTTTTCCCGCAACAACCTACCTCTCATGCTCAACCTAATGCCTCTACTACATGTACTTGCTACCATTCAAGAGACCCTAATCCTCTTCGCGATATATGCCCACAGATTACCCAAACTTCTCAGGTTCCGCACCCGCAAGCTCAAGCTTACCAAACCTGTTGAAGACCGTTCACGCTTAAGTTATGCCGAAGCAATCTACCACGACCGCTCAAGCTCGCATCGATCAAATCATTCAAGACGCTTGAGTCCCAAGGTTTCAAGTCATGCGCAACTAAAGATTTAAGCTACTAGAAGACCTCGTCGCTCGTCATATTCTATCTTACTTAAATTTGACTTTTCTGCCTTGTATCGTATCACACCCCGACCAAAGGCGGTGGAACATGCCGGGGTGCAACGATTGCCCATAAGCGTGTGACATTTGTCAATTTTAATTCGTATCCGTATTTGTATTTGTATTTGTTAAACCGACTCGTTGTGTCGTTTCAATAAATTCGTATTTGTCGTTTATCATTTAATATTAATTACGATGATTTAAGTTTGTATCCGTTCATTATCTATTCGTATCGTTCAATCTACGAATCTTCGAGCCTTAAACATTAATAAAATAATGTAATACAAACTATTTCAGTATAAACCGTAAACAATTTAGAGATATTAAAGAATATAAAGTTTTTATCTAAGTTATATATAGTTTTAAAGTTGAAGGTTCAAAAGATAAATCAAAGTTTAAAAACAAAATATAATGTTTTAATAGTTAAAGGGCCAAAAGTGTAAATAATATTAAATATAATAATAATTAACATTAAAACCCACCCAGCCCCCGTTGTCCCCTACGTCTTTCCGAACAAAGTCCGGCCGCCGGAATCTCGGCGCCAGCAACCCTTATTACACCCATATTTACTCCGTTTTGATCCGTTAATTCCACCAAACGACTCCTCCACTAATTATTAACATTAATTCGCGAGTTATTTTGCCATTTAATACCTAATTAACTAATAATAATCGCTAAACCCGTCGGAATTATTATTAAAACATAATAACTCGAATTAAACACACCAACGGAACAATTGAGGCTATAAATAGCATCTCAATCACCTTCTAAACGTGCTACACACATATTTTTACACAAACAAAGTCGTTAGTATCCCTGATTCGTTCGTTCAAGAAACATTCCGGCCAACTCACTGTTCGACCTCATTCCGACATCTTTAGAGGTAATTGATAGATGTATTTTATTAGTTGCAACCCGACTATCAAAACCCCTAACATAAAACAAACACACAATCAACAGTTTAGAAGGAATTGAAACCCTAGGGTTAGGATGAGGAAGATGAAGTTCGGGTTTGTTGTTTATATTTAATTGTTACCATTTCCTAACAACAATACTAAACTGGTCCAGTGGTTGTGTGTGTGTTTTGTGGGCATGGTGACCCGGGTTCGAACCCAGGTCACAGCAAATCCTTTTTATTTCTTTTAAAAACCATTTTTTATCAATTTTTAATAAGTTAAATATATATTTATAATCATACAAAATTAAATAAAGTTATTTTTATAGTTAAACAAAAGATTTTTTTGATTTCCGTTAACAATTTTCGTTCAAGAATCAACTTTTACAAACCAAATCACTCGTTAAATAATTATTTAGATAATATATATATAATAATGTTGTAACTATATAAATTCTAATCGACAACGATTAATTCCATAAATATGATTTAAATCTAATATTCAACTTATAAGTAATATAATAATAATAATAATAATAATAATAATAATAATAATAATAATAATAATTCATTAACTTAAATATTAATACACTTAAAAACGTGTAACAAAATACTTATAAATAATAATACATGAACCTTAAAAACCAAACCTTTATTTTCCATAAAATTAGTTAGTAATTCTTGTGTTTTTATTATTTTAGCTCGTGAGATTCGATCTTTCGGTTTCATATAACGCGCTTTCGTTTCATTGTCAAGTTTGTCATCCCAATTCAAAGGTGAGTTTCTCACACCCCTTTTTTTACTCTTTTTACTATTTTGGGGGTAGCATATATATATATCCTATCAACAATTAAATTTCGTTTATTTATTATTGCAAACTACAATTCGTTACATGTACTTGTGTGTTTATTTGCTTACTTGCTCAAAGACTAATTGCTCACGGTTTCCTCAATAAGTATGATCATACGCCCCCCTATGCACTCAGGACCTCGATGTTATGAGTGGAATAGGGACCCCCGATCCGAGTACATTTGGTTGTTACCGAATGGAAAGGACATTGCTTGCGCTATTACTACACCAAGTTTCATGGAATTGTATGGTTTTTATGTACTTGTGTGAACTCACCAACTATTCAATTAGTTGACTTTATTTTATATATATGCTACAGGTACTTACATTAGAGGATGAAATGGCGAAAGACACTAGAAGTTAGGATTATTTAAAGAATAAACAAGAAGATGGGTTTTATTGTTTTTCCTTTATATTTGTCTTATTGAATAACTTGTGTACTTGGGATTTGAATGAATTAATGATATTATTGTCACTTAATAGTGTCATATGTGTTTTGAGCAATCTGTACGTCACACCCAGGCGTATTCCGCTAAAGCCGGGGTGTTACAAAGCGGATGACACTATTTAAAGCGACACTATTTAACAAACTCATTTCATTTCACAACATCGAAAATGTCACATAACCAAATATTCATAAGTCAAATACAACAAAATATAACAAATCAAATATTGTTCATTTTTGCTAATAACTTAAAGGTCTTCACATTCGTTTTCACCACAAGCATCGAGTCAACCGAGATGTAAACCTGTTACATTTCACAAAATAAAGTTTTTCAACACAAAGGTTGGTGAGCAATTCATAAGTTTAAGCAAAAATAGTATATAGTAGGAAAAGCCACAAAACTAGTATACGAAACAATAAATAAGAGATATAAACTTGGATAAAATAGTTATCGCTAACAAGTTAGCGGCACCCAACTATAAGGGGATGCCAAATAGTTTAGGATTTTATAGTTATCGTTAATTGCATTACGTTAATGACACCTTGCCATGAGGGGTTGCCAAATGGTCTAGGATTTATAGTTCCACCATCCAAAAGCGATAAACACATAGGCAAATAAGCATAGAACACCAAATCGAGCAATTATTCAAGTAAAGTATACAACAACGTTTGTGGTTTAAGACCTAAGTATAAAACATTTAGTTTAGATAAGATGAAATGTCACCCCTAAAACAAAAGATAGAAAACGGGGTACGAAGTTACTCACGTTCAACTTATAAACTTGAAAGATTGATTATTTGGAGATTTGCCGGAACGACGAGATTAATGTATGAAGCCTAAACAAAAGAAAGTCTTGGATTTAGAAAGGTTGTCTTGAAGATCTTTAAATAAAATAATTGTTGCAAAAAGTAAACAATTAAAGTTCAAGGTTTATAATGTAACTATTTAAGAATTTATAATAATAACCCTTTAAAAATGTAAGTTTGCTCGAAAGCGGGTTAAAGTATATAACCTTAATATTTACTTAACCTAAGTAATAAAGTGAGAAATGCTAAATGCAAGTTCCTTTGGGACAAAGATACTAAAACGGGTTTTTAACGAGTGTTCGGGTTGTTGGTTCGGGTCTTGATAATTGGTCAAACCCAAAGTCAACTTTCCAAAATAATGAATGTTATGAGATAACTCAATAAAACTTTATAAGACTTAACCAAGTATGTAGATCTATTGTTTTAGAACTAAAAACGTACGTTAAGCGAGTATTCGATTTTGTCGGTCCAAACTATGTTATGAGATCAAGTTGGATCCAACATTTCCAAGTACTTAAGAAAATAATTAAAATCATTTTGTAAACTATTTTTAGAGAAATATACAAGTCTTGATAGCTAAAAACACACTTGTGTGTCTTAAGCGAGTAAAAATCGGATTGGTTCGGTTTCCATCTCATAATATTTTCTTTGATGGTCTCCACATGCCCAAATATCATAGATCTTGTATAATAATTTATAAATGAGAAATATTTAAGTTTTTACAACTAAAAAGTTAACAAGTCTTTTAAGCAAAAGTTTTGGTTTGGTTCGGTTTCCATCTCACAATATGTTCCTTGATGGATTCCACATGCTTAATATCATTAAATTTTAAAAATGATGTTAGAAACTCAAATCTAACATTAAACATGTTTAAACAACTATTTTAACAAAACTAGTAATCAAAAGTTCGGTTTCCGGTTTGGACTATTTACGGTTAAACCGAGGTTAGTCTATGCAAACCCACACCATGGAACTTCATAAATATGACAAATAAACTAAAAAGAGGATAAGTTAAACACGATTGATATGTGCAACAAGTTATATAAGTATATATATATATATCAAGAACACGAAGTCCTCTATGAAGTTTTGCCTTACGAGGTCGAAACTTAACCGATCGAAACCGGAGGAGCAACTACCATAGGAAACAAGGGGTATGTATATATATATATATATATATATATATATATATATATATATATATGTTGTACCACTATATACAAGTATTAATAAGACTACATAAGCTAAATAGAATGAAAGATGAAGCTTGGTTTGACTCTTGGAAGTCAAACCTTCAAGAACTCATATATAAAACAACCTTGAATCTATGAAGAAATGAGAGAGTTTTTGGAGATGTAGCAAGTGTTAAAATGGAGGAGATGGGTGCGTATATATAGGGTAAGGGTCAAAGCTTATTTACAAGGTTCTCTTTTATGTTTACATAAAAAAAAGATTGGTTAAACAAACAAGCAAAGCACAAAACAACAAACAAAACAAAAATAATGTTGCAGGCTTCCCTAGGTGTCGCACGGCCTCCCTTGGCCCTCTGGTCGCGCGGCCTCCCTTGGCCCAGCTCGTCTAGTGGTTAGTTTCGCGTTCAGAAGTTCTTTTTTGATGTAATTTGTTCGTTTTAAGTCTGTTTTCGAATCCGTAAAAGAGGTTTTTCAAATTAAACAATTGGGAACAATTTGGTAACATAAAAATCCAATATTTTATATATCATGAGTTTCGGTTTACAAAAAGAGTCGGTTTACAACATAAAACAATGCATAAGCGAATACAAACAAGGCTCGAAATTGACGAATGTCACATATCGACTATTAATGAATTTGGAATTAACGTTTTTTATTGAAGTACTAACTAAGATTTTCCATTATTATGCCCATATTATACCCATCAAGTAAAGTTTAAAATTATCAAAGGGTAGTTTCATAAATTCCTCATTTTTAATAATCAAACTTTTTTAATAATCAAACTATAAACTTTTGTCTATTTAAATATGTCTCACTTAAAACTCTTTTCCCTAAAGGATTTCTATTATTTAAAAAATCATATATTCAAGCGTTTTGTAAACGTACACGATAGGACGAATCATGTGGACCATCCAACGATCTAAATAATTATGGTTCGGAACATAATTATCGAAGTCCTCGCATGGAAATCATGATGCGTAAGATTGTGTCATAATATAGAATTGAAAGTGGTTGGTATAACGGTACAAATATAAAAAAGATGATAAGGACATGGTGGATATGCCGCTGGTACATCCTATATATAAGTGCCTTTATCGGTGTTTTATTTGGAGCGTTGCCTCAACTATTCAAAGTTCTGCATCATGAATAGTTTTAAATCATATTTAAAATTTTCTTTTATTTTTCTTAAGATTTAATGGTGTTTTTATAGTATTCCTTAATTTCGGGCCGAAATTTCCTTAATTTCGAGACTGTAACAACACAGACTTTTTGAAATCAATATTCTCGTGAAATACCCGACCCATTTCGATGCTTCGGGAAATTTATCGCGTTTATTGAGTTAATATATTTCTATAATAAATATTATTCTTAATTATTTATGTAAAATATATTATAACTTTCTTACTTTGGCAAAAATTACCCAAACATAAACTCTTAACCCTTATTGATTCCATCCTCAAACCTTAGGGTCTAAAGTAAAAATTTCGATATAATCCATATACAATCTGGTTAACCCCAGATCCAAACCCTAATCCCTAACCCGATTGCAATTGAGATTTCTTGGACCTTAACTCTCGTAGTGTTTAAAGAAATTGAATCAAATCGCGCATTAGACTTACCTATTGCCGTCTAACCGTTAAAACGATCATTTGGATCTCGTTTCCTCGTAATATACATGCCGACCTCAATCCCTAAATTAATACACATATAATCGTTTATATTAATCCAATTAAACATGCAGCCATCGTCGCCTAAACCTAGTCGTCCTTAACCCTCAGACCAGTTGAGTTTTCATCGTCGTTTGATGGACTGTTCGTCACCTTATAGCGTCGGCATGTTCTTCGTTATAATTGTATATCGCTTATCAACTATTTAAGGTAATATAATACATGTTTCAACTCGTTTAGGTGTCGTCTACATTAACCCTATGGTTAATCGACCAATCGTTTAACGATTTGGCCGATTGATGGTTTTAGGGTTTATATGTTAAACGGGTTTTTGCACACTTTGTTTATATATTTATGTTTCTATGCTATAATCAAGTTACCATCCAGAGCAGTTGGTTGTCTGGTGGTGTGGATTAAGCCTTAAGGGCTGTAGGTCGCGGGTTCGAACCTCCCTCCAGACCCGTTTTTCTGTTTCTTTTTACAATTAATCCATTTAATTGTTTATTAATATATTTAATCAACTAAATGGTATTATTCATACATTAATTAATTGGCATTTTGTAAAACCGACATATTAACTCGTTTTGTTTCAATCTTTTATTTTAACCATGGATATATGCATTCTGGACAGAAAGGAGATGGTTGTTGAACATCTTCCTGGGCCCCTTCCTTTGTACTATTCCCTTCTTCTTCCCCTCCGACCTGTGCTATCCATTCTGCTTGCGATATTATAATATTAGTCGGTCTTGGGTCTAGGAAATGCCAACAGAGAAGCAAGCCGAACCACCATAAGCGGATCCTGAGCATGAGTCAGTACGTCAACAATCATAAAAATAACTCCATATAGCACATTTCCCAAAAGAAGGATTCTTTGTCAGGTCTTTCTATGGATATATGCATTTATTTATTTATATATATATATATATTATAATACATACAGGCAACTCGTCATTTACGAGGGTTCACCGCTAGCCACTTGAATAATTCCGTTTCAGCCTACAATCAATTTCACTCCGGCCTAACTTATTGCAACCGTTACAATCACCCTCCTTCATTTGCTATTCTCAAATTTCAATTTTAGGGCTACCGACGCTATTGATCGCCACTTCAATTGTAATCAATTGAATTGAACAGTTATGGAGTCAACTGATCGTCGATGTCAGTTTCTACACCTGCTTCAGATATAGATCAATCCGAATTGGTTCTCAATATCATCCGATTAGGGTTGGGTAGTTCTCGGCCTATTGAGTACCATAGCATTGGCATCTTAAGGTGATATATTAGTTTCATATTGTACCTCATCTTTTTTATGCAATTTGTGTGATTATATCGATTTGAAGATAACTGCCACTCAAAAAGAATATTTGGTGGTTCATATTAGATACCCTTTAATGTTAAAGTTTACCTATTTGTCAATTGTTAGTGTTTTGTTATTTCTATTAGAAAAACATTATGAGACAAAGTGTTAAAGTTTAATGTTAAAGTTTACCTATTTGTCAATTGTTAGTGTTTTGTTATTTCTATTAGAAAAACATTATGAGACAAAGTGTTAAAGTTTAAGCTGCAAACCCGTCGGGTCAATGAAGGAAGAACATATGCGAATCATCTTTTTCCAACCTCTTCAAGTGGCAATTGGTGGAATTGGTGTTTTGCAGTTGAAACCAATTGAAATGTTCATAGCGGCAATCCCGCTTCAGATGATTCATATTCAGGCCAATAACTTATGACTTATAAAAAAAGTACAGTTGTACCCTTTTGATGGTGGGTGGTTAGTTACTGATTTTTTTTATTTTATATTTTTGCCGTATAGGATGTTGCAGTTCTTGTTGTGGAGAAGCGGGATGAAAGCCACTTAGGTTCTTTTGTTCTAACTGGGAATCCAGCAAGTACACCTTGTCTAGTAGGCTATTTTTTATATTTTTCCTTAAGTTTTCATTTGAATCCTTCGGTGGGTAGTGCTACTTTCTTTAAAACTTTCGTAATTTGTGGTGCTAAAACAACCGTGTTGAAACGAGTAAAGATGATACATAAAGGGAGTTTTAATTCAAACTAGAGGAACATTTATTTTTTTTTGCCTACGCTATTTACATTATATGAATTCTGAAAGTGCATGTTAGCGGTTATCAAAATCTTGATAAAATGTATGGTTTTCATATTATTATTCTTTCATTTGTAGAATGATAGTCGCTTGCTGCTGCTGCAGCAGTTACATCCATAGGATTCTTGCCAGCTCTTGCTTCTTATGGGCGCGATCATACTGGAAACGCATCTAGCAAATGGATTGCTGGAACATTTGCACTCCCTGCTGCAGGTTTTTACTATGTTCTATAATGTTATTATCTGAACAAATTACCCGATGTTGATTTTTGTTTTTGGACATTTGTGCATTTGTGAAGTCTTTTAATTTGTTTTGTTTTAATTTCTTAAAAGCATACATGCTTCAAGATCAAGAAGCATATGCAGCAGAGGTTATACATTCTTTTACTCTTCTCTTGATATATATTTGAAGCACAGTTGATGATGATACCTTTTATTTATTGTGCTGTTGAAGCGCACTTTCATTGCTATCAAGCTAGATGGTGTGCAAAGAGGACTGGTAATCTAACCACCATTATTTACATGCACTTTAGACTTTTTAGTTACAACAATAAATAAGAAGAGAGTTTCTTTTTTGTGTCTTTTCTTGATTTTAAAGTTTAAACAGTTTTTCATTAAGTAAAACGTCTTCTTTTGGCAGATTTCAGAGATCATAGCTCGGTTTGAACGAAAAGGATTCAAACTTGTGGCTATAAAACTTGTAACCCCTACAAAATCCTTTGCTCAGAAGCATTACCATGATAGTAAGGAAAGAACATTTTTTATGGGCTTTGTGACTTCCTTAGCTCTGGTCCTGTTCTTGCCATGGTAATTAGTTAAAACAAATTATATATATTTCTTATATATGCATCGAAATCCCTTATTTTGATCAATCATTAATGCATGTTTTGGAAGGAGAAGGCGTGATTAAATACGGACGTAAATTTATTGGAGCCACTGATCCACAAAAACAGAACCAGGAACAACAGGGGTGATTTGGCTGTTGTTGTAGGAAGGTACAAACAGATCCACAAACTATTTGCCCATTTATAACAGTTATTTTACAAAATACATGAGTTTTAATTTGATATAAGTCAAAATGTTACGTGACTTGTAGTATGATGAGTTGATGATCGCTATATTGTGGTTTGTAGGAACATCATCCATGGAAGTGACAGTCCAGAAACCGCCAAGGATGAAATCAAGTTATGGTTCAAACCAAAGTAGTTGAATAATTACACAAGCAACCAAGAAAAGTTGGTCTATGGAGTCAACTAATGGAATGGCATGTGTGTGTTGTCTAGGCAAATTAGTTTTTCGAATGCAAGAATAACAACCAAAGAATAAACAAAAATGTTGTTTTTTAATTTAAAAGTGAGCGAAAACAGTATCAGTTTTGTAATTTGAATGATTCTCAAAGACCATCTTTATAGTCATTAAAGAAATAAGTATTTGGTTGATACAGGGTTGCTTTTACCTCTTTTGATCTTAGACTTTACTTTTTTGGCTTGTTTTCTTTCATTAATAGAAGAAATGTTTAAATTTCTTTTAGAGCTATACATGTGTTTGGTTTCGGCTGGGTTTTCAAAACAACTAAATTATGATTTTGGAGAATGACGAAAAAAACCAGTCGGGTTGGATGGGTCGGTTGGACTGTCTGGCATGACAGTTTACACTGATTTTTTTCAAAATCATTAATCTGCACTACCAAATGTTTAATGATATATTTGGTTTATGAGTATAATACATACACTTTAACAACATATTTCAAGTTCAAAACCGGGTTTAGCTGTTAAGATGATAAATCGTCAAAGTCGAACAAAGAAACCCAACAATTTGTATCTAAATGGTAGCTTACATGATCTATAAAATCTACTTTTAAAAGTGAATATATTATCTAAATATGTGCATGTGTCCAAGTGATGAATGGTTGGAAAAATTTTGTGAATGATATGACATTATGAGCATGGCAATTAGCAGGAGTAGTTTAACCCAATTTATATAAAAATGAGACCTTTTGGCTAACAAGAGAATGAATGAAACAATTTAAAATTCACTCCAAAATATAATCAAATTCCTATAGCATTCTAAATTGCTTTATTTGCAAAGTTGCATCACACTGAGTTGTATTCAATGTTTTTAAAACCAAACAACATTGGCCGGTCCGACCGTTTGAATCGGGACTCGAACGAAGAGGCACTACGATTTATTATCTTTAGAGCATTTCTGAATTAACCGGCCGGTTAAAGGCAATTTCCAGATGAACCGGTAAACTGCCATGCGTGATTGAACCAGATGGATTCATCGTTTTTTAGGATTTAGAGAATTTTATAGAAGTGTAAAGAGACCTTGAGTTATAGCTTGAGCTTATTTCAATAGGGGATTGGATTCAGTATATTATAGGTCTTTAATCCAAATTTGTGTTTTTACTACTTCTCATTTGTTTAATCGCTTTTAAAGTGCTTTGATGACGGATTGATTAAAGTTTGATCATGGCTCGATCCTGGATACCTTCATACAAGTTTCTTGACTGGACTTTGGTCAAACTCATTGTATGTTACACGTTATACTAGCATGTGATATTTTATTACAATATGAACAATTTGACAAATTCTTAATTATATCCACAAGGATACATACAAACTGGGCCTAAAATTGTCTAACAATACCATTTGGAAAAAAAAACATATGGTTTAATAGTTAATTAGTACGTATACTGCTATATATTGTTGCATCTCTAACAAGAATGTACATGCAGGACTAAGGGAATGGTTTGAGCAAAACTTTAGTGTTGATGTTGCTGCTACAACCAGAATTATCTATAGAGGTATCTTTTATGCTATTTTTTTTTTCCAAAAAAAGACTAATATGAATCACCAACGAATGCTTGGATACACTTTTGAAATTGCTGAACATTCACAATCAAATAATCAACGGTAACAAAATGTGTTACATGAGATGGTGTTTGGATATGCTTAGTTTTTGAAGTTCTAGCAGTTTTTTGTGTTATCTCTTCATTAATGTTTGTTTTTTGTGTTATTTCATGTCCATTCTTTATCAACCATCATGTTGATCCTCAACTTGGTTTGTTTATGATTGAGTTTGGGTCCAACGATCAAGTTATTTCCATTAACTTTTTGTCATCGTTGGGTCTAAACGTGTCATGTTAAAAAAATCAGACTGATTCCGCTCAGAATGGGTCGGGTCAATCACACAATATTGGTTCGAAGTAAAATTAGTTCAGGTCAAAACGAGCCTTTTTAAAAGCACATCAATTTTGGTTAAACAAAAAACATCAATTTGGGTCAAACAGTGGTACTTGTTTGATGATTGCAACGTATTTAGGTTCATATATTTTTTTTACATTTTTGAGTGATCATACATACTTCAAAAAAAAAAACTAAAAAAAAACTATGTCTTTTACAATATTGAAGAAATTAGTGGTTGCTGGAAAGACTAAATTTAAATATAGCAAATGCGGGTACCATAACAAACCGAAAAATACCAACTGAATTCCCGTTACGTCCCCGCCGCGGGCAATTTTACTAGTATATATATATATATATATATATATATATATATATATATATATATATATAAGATTAGGATCATGTGAGAAAATATATATATAAGATTAGGATCATGTGAGAACTATTTTGAAATTGAGAACTTTGAGAACCATTTTAGACTACAAAAACACTCTTCTTAAAAAAAATAAAAAAAATTAATAAAAAAAATATCGGTTTAACAAAATTATACACATATGTATAATACTTATTTATTTAATTTTATACATGTTTTTTATACACATATGTACAATTTAAGGTAAATGATAATGTACATATGTGTACATTACGTAACTAGAGTTTAAATGAAATTATACACATGTGTATAATACGAAGTTTTTTTTATGAAATCGGAATGAAATATAAGAATTTTGATTTTTTTACCTTTTAAAAATTTTTGTTATTTTTTTGTTTTATAATTTTTTTAAATATTTTTTCTAGAGGTTTTTCTATTGGTCCAAAATGGTTCTCAAAATTTTTAATTTTCAATTGATTCTTTTAGGATCCTTACCATATATATATATATAAAATCGACAAGGGTTTTTATAATAAAGTGTTTAAAAATATATAATATTAGGTATTTTATAAAAGATGTTATATACTTATCTAGTAATTATTTAATTGTTATTTTAACTTCAAAAGAAACCTCTATTTATAATAACGCAAATGTATTCTTTACATAAACAAATATTTACTAATATATAAATAAAAATATATATATAAAAAATAATAATATTCTTAATGAAAATGGTTTATTTTATTTATGTAATCTTTATAAATTAAACGATTATACAAATTGTTTAAACTCTCGTTTTTCCGTCTCAAATACCCTTTAATTTGGTTGGACCATTTGTAACTCATAATATTTCTCGATTATACTACTTAGTGATTTTCCCGTTGATACATCTCGAGCGTGACGTATATCCTCTTACTACTCTTAACGCAATTATTCTTTTGCTATGGTGAGTACCACATTCCCCATATTTTTACTCGTTTTCTTACGTTTTGGGGACTTATGCGTAAATTGTATTTCTCATATATACTTATACACAAAACTGCAATTAGTGTCTTATGCGTTAACAATTTATGCCTTACTTATTTATGTGCTTATATGCTTTACGTGAACTGCATTCGGAGAGGTCCAACATAATCTCAGAATAGTATGATCATACAACAGTCGTTATAGCCTTTGTGCTTCTCGACATGTCAATTATACTTGCTCATTTGGTTAATTTGTTATTCTCATATGACTTGTTGCAATTACTTATTTTTATATATACTATATGTACATTTAAACTGGTGTGTTGCTCACTCAACCTTGTGCTGACAAAACTATTTTATTTTCAACGCATATGCAGGTCATCGTATGATGTGAAGTAATTGAAGTTAGAAGATCACTTAAGGATTTATGCTAGAAGAAATTAAATGAGACAACATTAATTATGATTTTATATTTGTTTGATGTTTTATTTGTTTTTGGTATATTGTAATGAATATTCGTTTTATTTGAAATTATTAAATAGATATTGAAACTTATAGTGTTGCATAATAGTAACCTTGAGAGCTGTGACAATCAGTTCACGCCCCGGCATTTCCGCCGTAGGTTGAGGTGTGACATGTATGATGCAAAATATGGAGGTTATGGCACATATGGTGTACACCACCAAGTAGTGAACTAAATGGGTGGTCCAAGTTCGATCAATAAGAGGTTATACGGTTAACCGTGGCTACATGAACATGAATATGGATAGTATAAATGTATCACAATTTGTGTAATGTATCAAATTATGATCCCTTGCGTGAGGGTTAAATTATTTTCAGTTAGTTGGTTAATGTAGTGATTTTGGTGAAAAAACAATTTGTTTTTTATTTAATTCACAACTTTTACTAATCAAAACTCAGTGTTTCAATTTAGGTTTAAAAATTCAAGACAATTATGTGTTTTCAGTGTGCTTCTTTGTTGCCTCGTTATTACAAACAAAGGTGAAGAAATGGATGAAAGAAAGTGAAAAGAACATTGGAGAGACGGAGAAAAAGTCTGATGTGGGCATAAACAACGAGATTGAATTAAAAAAGGTGGTCGATATGATGAACGAAACGCTGTAAATACACAAAAGGTGAATATTATTATTTTTGTATATTTTTGCACGCAAACGCCAGAATATTTTTTTTAGAACAAAAATAATGGAGCTAACTACGTTAACCAACTTTAATTAATGAAAATTTTACACACAAATTAAATAATTTCCATTAACATTTTACATGTTAAACAACACCTTTTAATAACATTTTAAATGAAAAATGACACTTCTCATTAAAGTTTTACATGCGAAACGACATTTTTAATTAAAATTTTAGATGTAAAACAACATTTTTATTAGTGTTTTACACGTACAACAATATTTTTAAGTTTTACTTAATGTTAAGCAACAATTTTCATTAATATTTAACATGTAAATCATACAACTTCTATTAATATTTTACATGTAACACAATACACTTCATTAACATTTTACATGTGTATAAGATAATTTCTATTAACATTTTATATGTAAAACAACATTTTTCAATAACATATTACATGTAAACCAACACTTTTCGATAACATTTTAAATGTATACCATCAATATTCATTAAAAATTTACATGCAAAGCAAAAAATTTCATTAATATTTATATGCAAATGACACTTTTCATTAAGCTTTTACATGTAAAACACGCTGTTCATTAATATTTTGCATTTTAAATAAGTTTCAATAAAGTTTTACATGTTTAAAACCAATTGTCATTAAGATTTTACATTTGAAACATGTTTTATTAAATGTTAACATGAAAATTAATAAATTTTCATTAAATATATACATTTAGAATAACAATTTTCATTAAATTTTTATATGTAAATTTAATTTTCATTCACATTAGATGTAAAACAACAATTTACAGTAATATTTACATGTAAGATAATTAGTTTTATTAAAAATTACATGTAAGACAACATATTTCATTAAAACTTTACATGCAATTTAGAAAATTTTTATTAACATATTAAATGTACAAAAATACTTTAAATAATATTTATATGTAAAACAACACTTTTCTTTTTTACTTTCAATGTAAAACAATACTTTTCAATTTATTACATATAAAACAACACTTTTCATCAACAATTTTCATGTAAAAAGTTTTATTAAGATTGCACATATAAAACAATACTTTTTGTTGGTCCCAATTATATCGCTCAATCACTATGTTGTAACCCACACATTAAGTGTCAACAAGAAGGTTAACAACTTGCTAATTTATGAAAGAACAATAGAGTATTAATGGCGGAAACACTAACACACTAAATGTTGCTTACAAGACACAAAGGTAACAAACACACAATGTAACTCAAAAGATTTTCATTAATATAATGTCAGAAATAATCAGAAATCAATTAGGGTTTCAGAATGGAATGTTTGGATTTTGGCCAGATTTCCGTACAACAATATGTCAGCCGTCAAAATCACAATCAGGTGTAAGGTCTAGCCGTCTAGGTGTCGTGTGTCATAGGCGTGCCCTAAATTATTCCTTTTATAGGCCTGCTCTGACACCTGACATTCATTCTAGAAACCCTAATGATAATAACATTACATATTCAATCAAATACAAAAGATTCTAAGTGTAAACAGGTCTTCAAGCAAGCTTTGCAGCTTTTGTCTTCTTCGAGCAAACCTGGTAACCATAAACTGTGCTGGGGAACAGTACTCTGAGTAGACTTTACTTAGGATATTTTCCTTAGAAAATATTTATCTAGCAGACTTCAATCTTCTTGACCATATCAAACTTTGCTCGATATAGTCCTATGAGCAAACTTTTTCTTTAGAAATCCTTTAAACTCTTTGTTAACTTTAACTTATTGAGCAACCCAAAGTGTGCTGGTAACACTGTAGCTTGTGCTGGTAGCACAGTAGCTTGCTCGGAGTTGAACCTTGCTAGAAGAAGTCCTTAGTATATTTCTTTGTCAACTTCCTTCAAGCTTGCTGGGATCACTCTTTATTAAGAATAAACCTTGCTAGATCTTCCAAAGGACTTGGTATCAGCTTGGTTTAGCCAAGGGTTTGCTCAAAAACAAACCTTGATTGACTTGAAGATCAACCTTGCTAGACAAAGTGAAGTGTGCTTGAAATTACACTTAAGAAGACTTTAAGAAGATAACATTGCCCGAAAGAAATACCTTGCTAGATTAAGTAAAAGCTTGTTGGGAGGCCTAAGTGTGCTCGGTTTCCATACTTAAGCCATTTTCAGAGAGGTTGAGAAGATTCCAATCTTCATTATGTCTTTTCCTCATCCCAACAGTCTCCCCCTAGATTGAAACACCTCGGCTGTACCAAAACACTTCTAAGGTTACATACACTTAGCCAAAATACACATCAAATTTCAAAAGAGAAATTACATAACATAATCAAAAATATTACAAGTTGGAATTATGTCCCATGGACATTAGCCTAAGCTAATAAATAATCTCATCTTCTTGAGCTTGAGGCTTCCTGTCTTCTATCCAACCTAACAAATGCAGCACTTTCTTTAAAGATGAATAACTGACTGTGGTTAGGATGCTCAGAGGGCAGATTCCATCTACTTATATCCATAAGGTCCTCCACATGCAGAAATTCTAGATTCGTGTCCTCCTTGATGATGCCTAAGGCCAGTCCATCAGAGTTTCTGAGAATGAAGGATCCATCTTTTTTCTTCAAATTCAGTGCTTGCAATCCTTCCATTTCTCTTGACTTCATAATTGGGCCTTGTCATCTGCCGCCTCATACTTAAGCATTCCATCATATTAGCAACAGGGTTCTTGTTCTTGGTCTTTGACTTGAATGTTTCTTCAATGTATCTGATCTCCCTCATCTTCTTTACTCTTTTGTTCCTTTCAAATTCAGAGAGTTTCCGTTTCCTTTTCTTGTTCAGCATGGGGAATCCCTTCCTAGATTGGACCCTAAGATGTTTAGATAAATCATTTTGTTGTCTTCCAACAAACCTATGTCTGTTGTGATAATCATACAGATTCATAGTTGCCATCACAGTCAGCTTCTCCCTCTTGAAATCCAAAAAGTCATATCTAAAGATCATTTCCTTCAGCTCACCACTAGTCATAATCACTTTGAGTGTCTTAGTTTGTGAATCAAAGAATATCCTCTTTGGTAGGTCCACATCAGAAGGTGGCCTTTGTTGTCTTTGATGAGAGGCTCTAGTGGTAGGAATTGGGACACTTACAACTCAGGGACTAGAAGTAGTTTTCTTCTTAGGTGCAGGGGCCCTCACATGCCCATATTTCTTTTCAAACAAGTCAACAATTTTCTCCCTGGGCAGCAAAATCAGCTTCTAGTAGTTCTCACCTTCTTTTACCATAGCGGTAATCATTCCCATTATCTCATCATCAGTTGGACCCATAGGTATAGATCTTTGATTTGTAAGAATTTCACCCTTAGGGCCAAACTAGAACTCCATCAACTTCCTTTGCTCAACCTCAAGCTTCTCCCACTTAACTTTTTGTGTGTAAAATAAGTCTTTCAACTGACTTTTACCAAGGTTGTCAAAAACACCTTTAGCCATCCCTGTACTAAGCATCATGCCATTGAGGGTCTTAATCTTGTTCTCGTCTTCTCATGGCTCCAGGTGTTCCACTGGTTCCTCCTTTACAACCACATCTAGAACCTTTGATAACTTATTCTTATCAGTCTCATACATTGACAATTTTTCTTTCCTGCTCAGGCCTTTTGTTTCATCACTTATGCCATTTGCCTCCATTATCATGTCAAATAAAATAATCTATTCATTCTCCCACAACATCTTCTTCTTCTTCTTCTTCTTCTTCTCCTGCTCAACCAGAGTAATGACTCTTGGTCTCTTTGTGGTTCTTTCAAATTCATCTTTTCTTGAGAACCTTTTGAAATGTGTTTCTATTTGTTCATTTGTGAGACCGTCTGCAATTTCAAAAGATATTCCATGGTCTACCAAATACTTAACATTTCCACCATACTTATTGAACAGTCTTTCAATATTTTCACTCTGATTTGTTTCTCTTTTCAATCTCTCCATCTCATCATTCTTCACTGCTTCTACAGTCACGATATAAGCATTTTGAAGTTCATCAAATTTCATGTGGCTTAATGGCTTCTCAAAATATCCATGTAGTCTCAGAAGATCTCTAAATTTCCGAGAGTCTTTATTCTTCCTCTCCATCCTCTTCTTAATGTCTTGTAATTCTCCATCCAATAACTCCTGCAGCTCTTCATCAGACATTGGGGACAGGGTATCAAACTTGTAACCATGATTAATGAGTTTTAGGATAAGTGGATTATTCATTTTAGCATCATCTAAACTCTGTTGTATACTTTCCCTATGTTCATCAGTTAGCTCAACATTTGGGGAATTAGCAGTATCATCAACATCATCAGAAAAATCATCTAGAGCCTCTATTCTTGGTTCATTCACCTCAGGCTCATTATGTGTATCATCAGGCTTAACAATTTGGATAGGAACAGCCTTCACAACACTTTCCATCTCCTTGGGACTTTCAACAGTATATTCAGTCTTTTGATTGTCATTCTTAACAAGACTTTTCATCAATTTGGGACTCTCCACAACATATTCAGCTCTTTTAGGATATGCACTCTTGCTTCTCCTAAAGCATTTCTTTCCATATTTGCCCCATAATTCAGGATCCCACTCTTCTGGATTTTTCTCCAAGTCTTCCTTTACCTCTTTAATCTAGGCTTTAGACACAATTCTAGTCACTGACTCTCCAGCTTCATCAGTCACCAAATGCTTATTTGAATTATCATTAATGTTAGTACACAGTTTTGCGTCTCGAGTCTTTTTATTTAACATTAATGTATTTGTTGTTTAATTTATGTAATAAATTATTAAAGTATTAAGTTAGTTCGTTAAATGTAATGTCTAGTTCGCTAAGGATGTTTAGCGAACTAATACCTAAGTTAATTATCCTCCTGATTCGTTAAGGATGTTTAACGAATCAGGGGGTGATTCGTTAAGTGTTATTTCGTTTTAATGTATATAACGAAGTGGACTCTAGTTCGTTAGGGTATGTTAACGAACTAGGTCCATCTTCTATTTATATGTGAACACTGTTCACAGTTTATTTAAGTTTTGAGAATATATTATCCAACCTCTGTCCAGATCTACTCTCAATCTTCGTTAAAGTATTCAATCTTAATATTATACATACACATATATACAACTAACACTAATATTAATATATAACATATAATCAATAGCATCATGAACTAGATCCGTATAATCGATTAAAGTAATCTTATATCTGAGATCGATTTAGGCGTTCACAAGTGGTATCAGAGCTTTCGGTCGTTCGATTGCTCTTGATTTGTGTATTTAATTGTAATTGGGACTGTTTTAGTATAAAAATTGGTATAAGTTTGATTAAGGTTTGAATTTGGTTCAATTTGAGCTTGATTTGGATTGGTTATGAATCAAGTGGATTGAATCTGAGGTTGTTAAGGTATTGGCGAGGTTCGGTCAGAAGGAATTGGGCCTTGGTTTGAGTTTGAGGTAATTCGTATTGTTATGGTTTGGCCGAGAAACAGGGGATTGGTTTTTGGTCAGATTGAGTTTGATTTACAAGGAATTGTGGTACGAGATTGATACGATTGGTTTCGTGTGTAGTTTACGAGTATTTTGGTAGTTTATTTGTGCGATTTGGGTGAAAATTGGGGTTGTATTACGAATTTGATTATGGGTTTAGTGTTCATATGATTTCCAGATTTCTGGAAATTACGTTTGAAGATTTGAAGATTCGTTAATTTTTTGATCTGTTGGTCAATTCGTTAACATTGTTCGTCAGATTCGTTACACTGTTCATCAAATTCGCTACCCGATTCGTTAAAGTTTACACTAATTCGTTATGCGTTTTGGTTGATTCGTTAACTAATTCGTTATACTCTCTGATTCGTGTCAACCAATTCGTGTGACACGTGTCATACCTCAGAAACTGTGTTATAACAACTTTTGCCACATGGCATTTGTTGTTAGAGTTTGTTACAAACCGTTGTAACAACCTGATTCGCTATCAACTATAGCCTTTTCGTTATCTAATTCGCTAGGCCTGTCTTAGTGATTTGTTAAAGATAACTTTCTGATTCACCAACGCAATACTTTGTGATTCGTTTAGCCAATACGTTAGTTGACTTATTCGTTGACCATCTGATTCGTTAATCAATTCGATAACTTCAATTCTGATTCGCTACCTGATCAATCTTAACTTCGTTAAGGTGTAGTTCGTTACATTTACTATTCACAGTTCGTTACCTAATTTTAAATCTTGACGTTTGAGAAAATTGATTATTTAGCAAACATGGCTGGTATGTATGCACTAGCTTCTCAAAACATTTTGATGCAACAAATGTTGCAACTTGATACTGAGATCGTTTCACATTCGAAATGTCCCCGTTTAATGAAATTTAGTGATTTTGCTAAATGGGAACCCCGTTTCCGAGCTCATCTAGGGTCAGTTCATCCTGATTGTTCATACTGTTTGGATGAGGTTTACACCGTTCCAATGATTGGGGATGAGACTATTGGTTTTACACCTAAAGCTATCTCTCAATACTCGGTTGAAGAGAAAAAAAACATTAGAAATTGAGACAAAAGCTTATTCTACTCTTACTATGGCTTTACCTGAAAACATCTTTCACCAAGTAGGAAGTATTAAGATTTGTGCTTCTTTATTCCAATATATTCGTATGAGAAGTATGGGAAACACCGCTGAAAGCAAAAAGGTTAGGCTCAAGTTTCAATATAGAAACTTTAACCTACTGAAGGGTGAAACTGTTGAAGAAATGACAACACGATTTAATCATTTGATATCCGAGATGGATAAGATGAAATTGGAGATATCTGAATTTGACAAGATTGATACTATTAAAAGTGCTTTGCCAAGTTCTTATTCAACTTTCCTTATGGTGTTGAAGGAGAATAATTATTTTAGCAATGAGGATTTGACTGCATCTGAATTTCTGTAATAGATCGAGCTCGAGAATATGATCTTAAATGTCAGAAGTCTTCAAAAGATAATCAAGATCCTGCATTTTATGGTGGAAGCATGCCATTAAGTTCAACCATTTCACCTATCACTGCTTTTCTCACTCAAACTGCAAGTGAAAATGCAACAACCATCTATAGTGATCCACGTGCTTGTTTCTACACAGCTGGAAATACTAGCTCATCTGGAGGATCTGGGAGTTCGTCATCATCAAATCAATTCTCATCACAACCAAATGTAAACATGAGAGAAGCTGAACAAAATTTTTCTTTCTTATCTGCTTTCATGACTTCATATGAGAATTTGGTTAGTAGTAAAATTGCTACAAGTTATTTGACTAATGAAGATTATGATTAAATTGATCCTGATGATTTAGAACTGATGGATTTGAAGTGGAATATGGCTATGATAGTCAGGAAAGTGAAAAAGTTCATGCAGAGAAAGGGAAAAGATCTTCCATCGTTGAACAAGAATTTGGGGTTTGATAAATTAAAGGTTAAGTGCTACAACTGTCAAGAGTTTGGTCACTTTGCCAAAGAATGTGATAAACCTAAAAAGGAGTATACCGGTCCCAGAAAACAAGATCAAAACTAATCGGGAAAGAGTGGTAATGATATAGGAAAGTCTTCTGGAGGTAAACCTTCGTCTTCTGGATCTTAAGCAATGTTAGCCAATGTAGATGGAGATGACTGGTCACAAAGGTTATTATGTGGTAACAATTAAGCAAATCTTGCAATGTTTGGATTTCATGAGTACTTTCAAGATGTGAGTGGAAGTGAAATTTCTTCTGATGCTGATACTGAGTCTGAGGATTCAAGTGAAAAGCTTCCAACTACTTTCGCTTGTATGGCAAAGATCATTGATTCAACCACATCTGCTTGCATGGATAAGCAAAATGAGGTTAGTAATTCTTCTTCTAACGTAGGTATTAAACTTTCATGTGTTGATTGTGAAACCATTAAACCTAAGTTAGATGCATTGAAAGCCCATAATGATAGTTTAGTTAAGGAGATCGCTTCGTTGAAAGATACTTATAGGCAATCTTTAACCTCTCAAATGAAATCAAGAGAGAAGATTGAAGCATTGACTATAAGTAACCATGATCATAAGGCTGAGTTATCGGTTAAAATGACTATCAACGATCAAAAATTTCAAGAAATCTTAAAACATAGATCAAAGATAACCGATCCTGAGAATGAGGTTCTTGAGTTAAAGAACAAATTGGGAAAATTTAGAAATTCTTCCTTTTTGCTAAATGAAATAATTGAAGTATTTGGTAAACAAAAAGATTCAAAGAAAGGAATAGGTTTTGTTGAGATTCCACCACCTTTTCATATTGATTACAAACCAAATCCTTTTGCTAAACAAGAAGAGGATGTGATTGTTAAAGAATTTGTGATTCCTGAAAAGACAAAACCAGTTAAACCTGACAATGTTAAATCCCAACATTCAATTCAGAAACCTCATGTTCAAAGCAATAAAGTCTTTGTTGAAAATGTTGACAAAGTTATCATTGAGAATGTGTTTGAACCTGAAATCATACACAAGAACAAGAAAATTCCAAGTTCTAATCACATACTTTGTGAACCTCATGAATTTGAGGAGGCTGTGTATGGTTCGCACACAACCAAGGTGAAACAAGATGTTCATGTTAATGTCAAACCAGTATGGGCCAAGAAACCAGAAAAACCCAAAATTTCTGATGAGGATTTGTTGCGTTTTATAAATCCAACTGTTTCCAAGCCATATACTGGTAGGGTATTTAAACTAAAGGGGATAGACACGATGTTCACTGAGAAAGACATTCCAATAAGTATCATTAAACCAGAACTTATTGAGAGTGTATTTCACAATGAAACTTTCAAGATTCAAGATCTTGAACGTCGATATACTCAAGCAATAACATCAACTTCATCTGATCCATTGACTAAAGCAAAGTAAGTGTTAAAACAAGCCAAGAAAGTTCATTTTGTAAAGTCAACTGGAACAGATACTTTGCAAAGCTTCTCAAACTGTTCTAATTTAGACTTATACTTGAAAAAGAAATCTAAGCTATCTGATGATTTTGCTAAGAGCATGACCAAAAATGTGAGTCATCATCCATCTTCTGTGTCACATGTTCCGACTAATTCTCAACATCATCATGTTGACTTGCGAAGCAGTTTCCTTTGCGGTCAACAAGGTCATGTAGTAAGAAATTGTGGCCAGAAGAACTATTAGAATCTTCATCCTTTTATCAAAGACCATTCCAAACCGGTTCCTTTGGTAAAGGAGATTCTGAAACGACCTGTGTCGTATGCTGATGATACTCATATTATGTTCTCTAATGTGCATCCTCGAAAAGTTGTTCATGTGAATGAAACTCATGGTTCTGTTAAACCAAAGTTTGTTCCAACTGAACCGTTATGCGAAAATGTTAATTCAAATGTGGTTCAAGCTACGTATCTAAGACGAAAGTCTAAGAAACCTGTAACTTATTCTCAAGTTGCTGAACAACAATTGAATGCAACTAAGTTTACCTTTTCTCATTGATATGATATAAAATATATATATATTATTATATAGATAATTCCTACACTTTTAAACATTTTGAGCTAGATTTTTAATGAATAATATTCTTAGTTGGCTCATATATAGGTTTTTAATTTTTTAGGAGATAATGAGTTAAAACTGGGTGCTTTTACTAAACTTGAGACAATAAGCTAATATGGAGTATTTTTATTTAAACCTGATATTAACGAGTGAATACTCTAATATATTTTATTATTGTTATTTGTAGCTATAGTTTATTATTACCATTATTAATATTAACAAGAATAATATATATGGTGCAAGTCATACATGCAAACGAATAGTTAAAAAAGAATTAATTTGTTTTGGTATTATTAATTAATATGTGAATGTCTTTTGTGGCCAGGGATTTTTAAACAAAGATTATTATTACAACATCCGTAAAGAAAAGACATGGCTTATCTATTGGGCTGCAAGAAAGAATTCAAGTATAATCAATCGGCCCACGTAATTATGCATTTAACCGACTCATATCTAGTATATATATGGTGAGGGCATATTTGAAAAAAAAAAGAATCCCTACGCACGCAAGAGTCATCAGCTAATCGTAAAAAAAAGAGAGGGATCCCACTGCCGCAAGGAGTTTTAAAGAAATACAACTTTTGGATCGAGTTCAAGTGGAAATCATTTTGGTTCAACACCTACCCAACCAAGCATCATCAATATTCTGTTTGAATTTATTATTTTAGTCATGAGCTTGGTTGTTAAACTTAATTATTTTTGTTTCTTTGATTTTAAGACGCTAGGCTAAACTTTTTATACTACCTAGGCTTGTGATGAATCTTAATTCGGTTTGATTTTGATTTGGATTTCGTTTCGTTATGGATTTTATGTTCTAAGTAAACGGTTGAGTTTGATTTAATTAATGCGTATGATTGCTTGGTTTTGTTTACTTGAATTTATTGTTTCACATTGCCCTTGTTGATTGTTTCATAGGATAGGGTTTTGTTAGGCCATTTACTGTGTGTTCTTGGCTAGTTTGTGATTAATATGCATTAAAATCATAGAAACAATAAAAATCAATTAAATAGATAAAAGTGAACTGCCAGCCTAGAAAGCTGTAAGGTGATAGGTTGTTAATAGATCTTTGCTTGTCGGGATTGCTAGATTTAGTTCTTCGTAAGGAGTCTGTCTAGGTTTAATTGTCAGCTTAGTCTATTAAGTTAATTGAGTCTGCTTTGCTATCTTTGAATTCCGCGCTGTAAGGTAGGTTTTCGTCATAAAATATACTTAGAAATAAGCGATTAAATAACCGTAAGGAAGTTTAATATAAAACTGGTGAGTCTTAAAACTTGTTAGAAATCCATAGGCGTCTTCTTGAAATTCAGGGGTTCTGTTCGGGTTTTCTGTCAAGGGTCTATTTTATGATCTCAGTTCCATAACGTGAGTTTTCCATTTATTTAAACACTGTAACTTTGGGGATTCCGGCCTGGGTAGTTATCTTTATCATCTGAATCAATCTAAGTTTTCTTAATTGTTTATTAGTTTAATGTAATTGAGTTTAAGTTTAATTAATTAATTAATTAGTTTAAAGTAATGATTATGTTTTATTATTGTTTTATTAATTAGATTTTAATTTTAGTTTATTAATTATTAGTATTAAAATCCCTCCCAAATATTATTAATAAATTGTCGTGTCTTGTAGTTGAGTCTAATTTGCTAGTTTCGTAATTTAAAGAGTCTCGTGGGTTTGATATCCGGACTTACTTAGCTTAACTAAAGTCGATCGGTTCACTTGTCGGTTAGTAGTTTAGTCGAGTTTTAGAGAGTCTAGAGTATTACTTAGTGTCTAGATTAGCGTAATTTAGTTATTAATTATTAGACTACTTTTAGCACATCAAATTTTTGGCGCCGTTTCCGGGGAGTCTTAGCGATTGCGTTATTAGCTGTACTTGGATTTATTTGCTACATACGTGCTATTTGTTTTATTTTCGTTTGAGTCGTAGGAGTCTAATTTTTAAGTTTTAGTTTATTTTATTTTATTTTCGAATCTTTTATTAGAGTCTACTCATTTGGCCTGTTGCATTTTTCAGGTTTATGCCATGTCTTCGTTCGCAAGGACTGCCGTTGGAAAACCTGGAATTTTCATCGTTGAAGACTGAGGCTAGCTCGTCAGCAGAATAGCAACTGTCAGAAGCCAGTTCTACACCAAATTCGTCACCACACAGTTCACCACCAGAAAGTCCTAGAGTCCAACCACAAGTTCAAATGGCCGACCCAAGGACAATTGCTGCTCAAGCCTTCGATGGCTTAACCGGAAACCAGTCATGCATCGTCGTTCCCCAGATCGAAAACCCCAACTCGTGGCAAATTCCGTCATACGTCATGAACAACATCGTTCAAATTAATCAGTTCACGGGGCGGGATGACGAGGATGCACCCGCACACATTAACCGACTTTACCGCGTTTTGAAAACTTTTAATTTACAAGGTGCTACCGAAGATGCTATTTTCTTACATCTGTTTCCGTTTTCACTTGCAGGTAAAGCAGCTACTTGGCTTGACACGCAGCCACCCGACACGTTCACCACTTGGGAAGCACTACGTTCTACATTTCTTAAGAGATACTTCCCGCCGGCTAAAGCGGCTGTTCTTCGCAATCAGATTCACTCGTTTCACATGGAGCCGGAGGAGAAATATTGTCATGCTTGGGAGCGTTTTCAGAGCTTGTTGTCTCGATGCTCATAGAATGGTCTCACACCATGGGCTCTCGTGAAGAAATTTTACAATGGGTTGAACTACGAAACCCAAGTTCGGTTCGACACGGCCGCGGGAGGAAGTCTACTGACTAGGAAGAATGTCGCCGAATGTAACGAGATGTTCGAAAGCTTCGCTCAATCGGACCTCGCAAAAGGTCCACGACGCGGGAATTCCACTCCCGTTAACAGTACATCCTCATCTTCTCGAGGTGTACACCAGGTTAATCTGGATATTACTGTTGGTTCTGCTTTGGAATCACTAACCCGAGAAGTGAAGGAACTTAAGATTAAGGTGGACAAGTGTGAGTTTTGTAGAGGTGGACATGACACGTTGGAGTGCCCGGTAATGAATCAGCAAGTCGATTATGTTGGTGGTCAGAATAGGTTTCCCAGTAATAATTTCAACAACAAACAGAATTGGAACACCTACAAGAACCCAAATCAGAATAACTCTAACTGGCGTCCGTCAGGCGCACCGCCAGGCTATCAAAATTCTTACAATCAAGGAAAAGGTCAGTACAATAATACTAATAATAGCAATGGTACTAATTTTCAAAATAATGTGCACGATTCTAATGGAGGAATGGGACGTCTAGAATATATGATGAAGCAAATCTTGGAGAGGGATTAAGTTACACAGAAAAAGTTTGCCGAACACGATATGCTCATAAAGAATCAACAATCTTCTTTGCTTGACCTTCAAAGGTCCGTTGGTGATATTGCTCGTCGTCTTGAAGAAAGGCCTCAAGGACAATTTTAGGGTTCTACTCAGACGAATCCGGCCGCTCAACTGAAAGCGATTACTACTCGTAGCGGAAGGGTTTTGGGTCCCGAGGTAGTTAAAGAAAGGGTTGGAGTTGAAGAAGAAGTGGTGGATGAAGAAATTGAGATGGAGGCTCCGGGTAAGTCACAAATTAAAACACCAATTATTGAGCCACAAGTTGAGAAAAAGCCGGTTGAATTCCGGCCACCACCCGAAATTAATATTGCCCATGTTCCTTATCCCGCTCGTCTCAAGAATCAAAAGTACACGAGGGAACACGGGCACTTTCTAGATATGTTCCGACAATTAAAAATTAATCTTCCATTTGTTGAAGCCCTCCAACACATGCCAAAGTATGCGAAATTTTTGAAAGATTTACTCAAGAGGAAGGATCGGTTGGGAGAGGTTTCGTCTATTCCACTTAGCGGGGATTTTTCAGTGGTTGTGTTGAACCGGGTTCCGGAAGCGTTGTCGGATCCGGGTGTGTTTACAATCCCGTGCACTTTCGGAAGTGATATGATGAGTCAAGCGTTGGCGGATTTGTGTGCGAGTATTAATCTTATGCCATATTCGTTGTTTGAGAAGTTGGATTTGGGTGAACTTACACCGACTCGTATGTCGTTGTCGTTGGCGGATCGTTCGGTTAAGTATTCGCGAGGTATTATTGAGAATTTGTTAGTGAAAGTTGATAAGTTTGTATTTCCGGTTGATTTTGTGGTACTTGACATGGAGGCTGACGAGAAGGTCCCCATTATTCTTGGTCGGCCATTTTTTAGAACGGCTAAAGCTCCTATTGATGTGTATGAGGGGCGGATCCAACTTCAGGTTGGTGATGAGAATGTTACTTATGATATTGCGAAGTCGATGAAGCACCCAAGTGATAGTGATGATGTTAGTGGTCCATGCCATTCGGTATATTTTCTTAATTCTTTTATTCCGGGTTTTGATAAGTGTCTTGATTATATTTGTGGGACCGATTTGGTTGGGATGAAGTTGGATGACGAGTTGATGGATATTATGGAGGATGATAAGGAGGAAGTGGCAGATGAAGTTTCTTGTTCGGCGGATATTATGGAGGTTAGGGAGATTATTTGTGAAAAAGAGGTGGAGAAACCCGCCCCATTGGAATTAAAGGTACTTCCGTCACATTTAGAGTATGCGTATCTTGAAGAGGGCTCGGATTTGCCCGTTATTGTGAGGAAGAAAAGTCAAAGTTGATAGAAGTGTTGAAGATGAATAAAGGGGCGATTACATGCAGACTTTCAGATATTCAAGGTATTAGCCCCGCTTATTGTACCCACCAAATTTTGATGGAAGATGAGTATAAACCGGTGATTCAACCCCAAAGGCGTTTGAATCCGAATATGCAAGAAGTTGTCAAGAAAGAGGTGCTTAAGTTGTTAGATGCCGGGGTCATTTATCCGATTTCGGATTCTTCATGGGTAAGTCAGACTCAATTTGTTCCAAAGAAAGGGGGGATGACGGTTGTCATGAATGAAAAGAATGAACTTATCCCTTCGCGTACTGTTACCGGTTGGAGGGTTTGTATTGACTACCGGAGGTTGAATGATGCTACTCGCAAAGATCACTTCCCGTTGCCGTTTATTGATCAAATGTTGGAGCGTCTCGCAGGTCAGCAATTTTATTGTTTTCTTGATGGTTTTTCAGGTTATTTCAGATTCCTATCGCACCGGAAGACCAAGAGAAGATGACTTTTACGTGTCCGTATGGTACATATGCGTATCGTCGCATGCCGTTTGGGTTGTGTAATGCTCCGGCTACCTTTCAGCAGTGTATGGTGGCAATTTTTCTAGATATGATAGAAACGTCCATGGAAGTTTTTATGGATGATTTTCGGTGTACGGTAATTCTTTCTATCATTGATGGGTAATCTTGAGAGGATGTTGAAGAGGTGCATTGAAACGAAGTTGATGTTGAATTGGGAAAAGTGTCACTTTATGGTGACGGAAGGGATAGTTTTGGGCCATAAAATTTCAAGAGACGGTATAGAGGTGGATCGGGCGAAGATTGACATGATTAGTAGACTTCCTCCACCGACAAATGTTAAAGCTATACGAAGTTTTCTTGGTCATGCGGGTTTTTACCGGTGGTTTATTAAAAACTTTTCATAGATTACCCGCCCGATGACCCGATTGTTAGAGAAAGATGTCCCGTTTGTGTTCGATGAAGATTGTTTAAAGGCGTTTAAGTTTCTGAAAGATCAACTTGTAAGTCCTCCTATTCTCGTGTCACCGGATTGGAATTTACCGTTTGAGCTCATGTGTGGTGCGAGCGATTATGCGGTTGGAGCGGTTTTGGGGCAAAGGCGTGGGAAACATTTTCACCCAATTTATTATGCAAGTAAGACGTTGAATGGTGCCCAAGAGAACTACACCACCACCGAGAAGGAACTTTTAGCCGTTGTATTTGAATTTGACAAGTTCCGGTCTTATCTCGTACTTTCAAAGACCACCGTTTTTACCGATCATGCAGCGTTGCATTTTCTCTTTCACAAGAAAGACGCGAAGCCCCGTCTCATACGGTGGATTCTTTTACTTTCCGAGTTTGATATAGAGATTAAAGACAATAAGGGGGCAGAGAATGTTGCAGCGGATCATCTTTCTCGTTTAGAAGATCCGAAGAGAGAAGAGATTTGCGAGGAAGAAATTGGTGATAGATTCCCGCACGAGTCGATTGATTTTTTTACGGCCGAAAAGCAAGGTTTTCCATGGTTCACCGATTTTGCTAATGTTTTATCTATGGGCCTTGTGTTGAAGGGGATGACTACTCAACAAAAGAAGAAGTGTTTTCGGGATGTTAATCGGTATGTTTGGGATGATCCTTTTCTTTTCAAGATTGGTGGTGACCAAATTCTTAGAAGATGTGTGTCGAAAGAAGAAGGGTTAAATATTCTGAAGCATGTTCATGAAGGTTTAACGGGCGGTCATCATGGAGCACATGCCACGGCTCAGAAGGTATTTGATCGTGGTTTTTATTGGCCGTCGGTTGTAAAGGATGCGGTGGAATTTGTTAAGACTTCTGATGCATGTCAACGCACTGGAAATATTTCATCGAAAAATGAGATGCCTCAAAACCCCATACAAACTCTTGAAATATTTGATGTTTGGGGCATCGACTTTATGGGACCGTTTCCCGTTTCCGGTGGTCAAAAATACATTTTAGTGGCGATATATTATGTTTCCAAGTGGGTTGAAGCCCAAGAATTAGCCACAAATGATGCTAGAGTTGTCGTGAAATTTTTAAAGAAGTTGTTTACTCGGTTCGGAACTCCACGGGAGATTATTAGTGATCGAGGTACTCATTTTTGTAATTCCGTCATGGAGAAGGCATTAGCTCTTTATGGAGTTACTCATCGCACCTCTACCGCTTACCATCCTCAAACGAATGGTCAAGTCGAGAATGCTAATAGAGGGGTGAAGAGAATTTTGGAGAAGACGGTGGGAATAAGTCGGAAAGATTGGTCGGAGAAGTTGGATGACGCATTATGGGCATTCAGAACCGCGTACAAGACACTGTTGGGTACTACACCGTTTATGCTAGTTTACGGTAAAGCATGTCATCTTCCCGTTGAGTTAGAGCATCGGGCGTTGAAGACGGTAAATGTTGATCTTACTGAGGCCGCTAGAAAGAGGTATTTTCAAATTCATGAGTTAGAGGAACTTCGTGATGCGGCATATTCTCGATCGTTGGATATCAAGGAAAAGACGAAAGTGTTGCACGATCGACGTTTAAGGGGAGGTAAAAACTTCAAGAAATGTGATAAAGTATTGTTATTTAATTCTCATTTGAAGTTATTTGCAGGAAAATTGAGATCGAAATGGACGGGTCCATATGAGGTCAAAGAGGTTTTTCCGTATGGTGTGGTGGAGCTAGAGAATCCGAACAATGGAAGTTCATGGAAGGTGAATGGTCATCGTTTGAAGCTATATCTAGGAGGGCCAGAAGAGGCGATCGAGATGGAGGAAACTCCACTCGAACCATCATCTCAAATCACCGCATAGATTCTTGAGTGAAAACTCAAGTGTAGAGTTTGTATTCCTATACCGTTTTTATTTTAGTTTTTTTTGTTTTTATTTTTGAATCGCTAACTTAGTTTTTTGTAGTTTTTTGTTTTTTGTTTTTTTTGAGTTTTGCTGGTTTGAAGTTTGAGTGAGCTAGAGAGACGATCCCCAAGGAAGAGTATATTGCAAACGATAAGTGTGGGGATGATGGAGCAGCTGAAACGTATACTTTATATTTATTAGTTGCTGCTAATTATTCATGATTTATTTGTCGGTTGATGTGAAACACTTTAATTGCTTAATATCTATCATTATGATAAGATACATTTTTAGATATGTTTGTTTTGTTTTGCCGCTTACGTTCGTGAGAGAAGGAGTTATTATTTTCTGAGCACGTTCGTAGTTGGAGGGCATTCATGGAAGAAGACTTTGACATCATATTTCATGCGCATATTACCAGCTAAGTCTTTTTCTTTATCTAGCTTGTTAATTTTTTTTTCCGTTTTTAATTTTTAGTTTTTTGTAGTCCGACTTTATTTTAGTTTTATTTTTATTTTAGGTCGTCCTTATCCTTGCATTGAGGACAATGCAAAATTTAAGTGTGGGGATAGGATATTTGAGTCGTAGTTTAAATTGAGTTTATGTAAAAAAAAAATATAAAAAAAATTTTAAAAATGTCCCTTAAATCTAGTTTTTTGCGTTAAAGTGGGAGATGATGATATTTATCGGAAATTGGTTTTTCAAACTACTAATAATATGAGATAAATAAAAGAAAGCGCACTTAACTTGGGATGTGTCGGTAGGCTCAACCTTGAAAATGAAAGGGCAATTTGATAAAATGGGTCGGAAATCTCTTGTGGGTAAAGCGTTTTGTCCGTAGAAAATAAGTAATGAAAGATCGGGCCGTACTCAAGCCTCAATTCTTGGTATAAAAAAAGTGGAAATATTTTAAAGTTTAAAAAAAATTGAATACGTTATAATATGATGCTTGGGTAGGTTTAACGTTAGAGTATGCCGTGTAGCCTGTGATATAAATCTTAAACTGCTTAGTTTTTGTGTTTTACGCATCATTGGCGTATGGTTTTATAACCTTAAATCTTGTATTGTTGGGATGCCCCGGGTCCGGAGACCATGGGTCTGTATGCCGACTATTCATCTGGGTATTCACAATTCCAAATGGGGTTGTGAATATTTAAAATAAAGCAAAAAAAGAGCAAACCCGCACTTTTCTGCCACTTAAGTCTTTAAACATGATCACAAAAAGTACAAAAGTACAAATGCATTACAGACTTGATCATCCACACTGTTAGCCATGTGGGGTCCCCTTGCTCGCGTCTCATTACCATTAAGAAATGGACCACAAGGGACACGCCACATGTAAGCCCTACAGATGAAATTTTGCATACTCACCTATGGTGATGGTTCGGTGTATTGCTTGATAAAGGGGGTATGTCATGTTGTGGGGAACACTAGCTATTAATTAATTGAACCTTAATAATATATAATGGCTGCTTGGTAGACTTTGTTGCTTAAGCTTAGGTGGATAAACAATACCCTTGATCGTCTTAACTATTCATGAATAAAAAAAAGAGCAACAAAAGTTTTAAATCTGCTAATTTTGAGGTTTAAGTCAAGTTGGGGTGGCCTGGTCCGGTAAAAGCTGAAAATAAGAGGGTCTTAATTATGTAAACCACTGAGAACTATTATTGTCGGATCATATTTGTCCCGGTAAAGATTAAGGCATGGGCTTAAGTGGAAAACAATATCGGTGATCGCGGTTTTTGCGTTTTTCTGAGCTTTAAAAATTAACCTATATGTTTTTAAGTGTATTTTCCGATTCTGATCCAACTTCATCAAACTTTTTCAAGGACGAAAAAAGAGTAAGTGTGGGGACATTTGATGTGATCTAAAATATATATATTATTATATAGATAATTCCTACACTTTTAAACATTTTGAGCTAGATTTTTAATGAATATTATTCTTAGTTGGCTCATATATGGGTTTTTAATTTTTTAGGAGATAATGAGCTAAAATTGGGTGCTTTTACTAAACTTGAGACAATAAGCTAATATGGAGTATTTTTATTTAAACCTGATATTAACGAGTGAATACTCTAATATATTTTATTATTGTTATTTGTAGCTATAGTTTATTATTACCATTATTAATATTAACAAGAATAATATATATGGTGCAAGTCATACATGCAAACGAATAGTTAAAAAAGAATTAATTTGTTTTGGTATTATTAATTAATATGTGAATGTCTTTTGTGGCCAGGGATTTTTAAACAAAGATTATTATTACAACATCCGTAAAGAAAAGACATGGCTTATCTATTGGGCTGCAAGAAAGAATTCAAGTATAATCAATCGGCCCACGTAATTATGCATTTAACCGACTCATATCTAGTATATATATGGTGAGGGCATATTTGAAAAAAAAAGAATCCCTACGCACGCAAGAGTCATCAGCTAATCGTAAAAACAAGAGAGGGATCCCACTGCCGCAAGGAGTTTTAAAGAAATACAACTTTTGGATCGAGTTCAAGTGGAAATCATTTTGGTTCAACACCTACCCAACCAAGCATTATCAATATTCGGTTTGAATTTATTATTTTAGTCATGAGCTTGGTTGTTAAACTTAATTATTTTTGTTTCTTTGATTTTAAGATGCTAGGCTAAACTTTTTATACTACCTAGGCTTGTGATGAATCTTAATTCGGTTTGATTTTGATTTGGATTTCGTTTCGTTATGGATTTTATGTTCTAAGTAAACGGTTGAGTTTGATTTAATTAATGCGTATGATTGCTTGGTTTTGTTTACTTGAATTTATTGTTTCACATTGCCCTTGTTGAGTGTTTCATAGGATAGGGTTTTGTTAGGCCATTTACTGTGTGTTCTTGGCTAGTTTGTGATTAATATGCATTAAAATCATAGAAACAATAAAAATCAATTAAATAGATAAAAGTGAACTGCCAGCCTAGAAAGCTGTAAGGTGATAGGTTGTTAATAGATCTTTGTTTGTCGGGATTGCTAGAATTAGTTCTTCGTAAGGAGTTCGTCTAGGTTTGATTGTCAGCTTAGTCTATTATGTTAATTGAGTCTGCTTTGCTATCTTTGAATTCCGCGCTGTAAGGTAGGTTTTCGTCATAAAAGATACTTAGACATAAGCGATTAAATAACCGTAAGGAAGTTTAATATAAAACTGGTGAGTCTTAAAACTTGTTAGAAATCCATAGGCTTCTTCTTGAAATTCAAGGGTCCTGTTCGGGTTTTCTGTCAAGGGTCTATTTTATGATGCCAGTTCCATAACGTGAGTTTTTCATTTATTTAAAAACCGTAACTTTGGGGATTCCGGCCTGGGTAGTTATCTTTATCATCTGAATCAATCTAAGTTTTCTTAATTGTTTATTAGTTTAAAGTAATTGAGGTTAAGTTTAATTAATTAGTTTAAAGTAATGATTATGTTTTATTAATTAGATTTTAATTTTAGTTTATTAATTATTAGTATTAAAATCCCCCTCAAATATTATTAATAAATAGTCGTGTCTTGTAGTTGAGTCTAATTTGCTAGTTTCGTAATTTAAAGAGTCTCGTGGGTTCGATATCCGGACTTACTTAACTTTACTAGAGTTAATCGATTCACTTGCCGGTTAGTAGTTTAGTCGAGTTTTAGAGAGTCTAGAGTATTACTTAGTTTCTAGATTAGCGTAATTTAGTTAATAATTATTAGACTACTTTTAGCACATCACTCATGAAAACCAAAAGGTGCCCAAGACTGAGGCCTGGGCTGCCTTTTTGAACTAATCATTTTCGTTTGTGTGTAGGGTACATCCAAGACCATTTATGGTGAAAACTGGATCATGGATAGTGGATGTTCGCGTCATATTACTGGGAATCTCGACCTCTTAAAAAATGTAAGAAATATTCAAGGGGGTTATGTGGCGTTTTGCTGGGAATTCTGGGGGTATGATTACACAAGAAGGTGATGTTTCGAATGGGCATATTACTTTTGAGAAGGTTAACTATTGTGATAAAGTGGACCATAATTTATTGAGTGTGTCGCAAATCTGTGACAAGCAATACACTACAGTATTTACAGATAAAGAGTGTCTGATTTTAAAACCGGGGTATGTGATTCCCGAGGACATGGTTGTCATGCGATCACCTCGATCAAATGATATTTATGTCTTGAATATGAGTTCTAAAGTATCAACATCGATAGAAACATGTTTTGTCTCGAAAGAAACCGAGAAAGATTCTATAATATGGCATCGTAGAATGGGCCACATACATGTTCGTAAGATGAACTATCTAATGGCAAATGACTTAGTTGATGGTGTGTCTTTGAAGAATTTTAAGTTATCCGATCACTGTGTTGCTTGCAAAAAGGGCAAACACAAGAAGAAGTCACATCCATCTAAGTTATTAAATTCCATTGATACTCCACTTGAACGACTTCATATGAATCTATTCGGTCCAGTGAATCGTGCGAGTATTTCTGGAGATTGGTATTGCCTGGTAGTTACTGATGATTATTCACGATACTCATGGGTCCTGTTTATGAGTTCGAAAGATTAAACACCGGTTCTCGTTCAAAAGTTAATCACTAAGATCGAATCACTATACAAACAGAAAGTGAGGAGAATTTGAAGTGACGGTGGTACTGAATTTAAAAATACTGTATTGGATTTATTTTGTTTACAAAAGGGAATTCATCGAGAATACAGTGCCCCATATGTACCAAAACAAAACGGTGTTGCTGAACGAAAGAATAGAACATTGATTGAAGCTGCTAGAACGATGCTCGCTGATTCAAAGCTTCCTGTCCAGTTTTGGAATGAGGCGGTGAATACTGCTTGTTATACACTCAATCGAGTTCTAACTGTTAAGAGACTCAAGAAGACAAGTTATGAGCTGTTGAATAATCGTAAACCTAATTTAAAGTACTTGGAGCCGTTTGGGTGTTCGTGTACGATGTTGAAAAAGGATGTGGGAAAGTTTGATGAAAAAGCCATTGAAGGATATTTCTTGTGTTATGCTTCTCCTAAGAAACGGGTATTTAATTTTATGTCTGGTTGTGTTGAAGAATGGTACCATGTGGACTGTCAAAAGTACACTACTCCTTCTCAAGGGAAAGGTCCCGACTGGATGTTTGACTATGATGGTTTATTTAACTCGTTTACTCCAACAACTGACAAACCAAATGAAGATTTAGTCCGTGCTTATTTTGAAGAACAATTGGTAATTCCAAGATTTGCAAGTTCTAATGATGTTGAAGTTCCGATCGTAGCGCCAACAGAAGAACATGATAATGAGTTTCCAGTTCTCTTCGACAACGCATCTACTTCATCTGATGACACTAAAGTTGTTGATCAAGTTATCGAACTTGATAGTGATGTTTCATCTCACGATCTGGGTGAACATTACACTAATTTATTTGAAACTGTTGATGTTCCTGAGAATCCCACTTTTAGGATTCATAATTATCATCCGAAACAAAACATTATTGGAGAACTTGATGTGGGAGTTCAAACACGACATCAAGTTGTTTCGTCAGGTGAGAATAATATATTGTGTGCTTATGCTGACTTACACTCGTCTGGGATTGTAAATCTTGCTAAGTTCACTTGTTTTCTATCCCAAGTTGAGCCAACGACTCCTCGTATGGCACTTCAAGATCCTTCTTGGGTAGAAGCCATGCAAGAAGAATTACAACAATTTTCACGTTTGGGTGTTTGGGATCTTATCGACAAACCTGCTAGAGTCAAGAAGGCGATTTCGACTAAGTGGGTATATAAATGTAAGACAGACGATCGTGGGGTAATTGTGAGAAACAAGGCACGTTTAGTGGTGCAAGGTTTTCATCAGCAAGAGGGTATTGACTACACTGAAGTATATGCTTCAGTTGCAATATTAGAGTCTATTCGAATCTTTCTGGCGTATGCTACTTACAAGAACATTAAAGTATATAAAATGGATGTCAAAAGTACTTTTCTCAATGGTGAACTTCATGAGGAAGTGTTCGTTTTACAGCATCCAGGTTTTGAAGATCCTGATTATCCTGACTGAGTTTACCATTTAAACAAGACATTATATGGTCTACATCAAGCCCCGAGAGCTTGGTATGGCACTCTCGCCGACCATCTGACGGATAATGCTTTCAAACGTGGAATTGTTGACTGCACTTTGTTTTATAAAAATATTGGTGATGATCTTCTCCTCGTCCAGATTTATGTCGATGACATAATCTTTGGGTCAACAAACGACACATTGTGTAAAGAGTTCGAGAAATCAATGCAAACCAAGTTCGAGATGAGTTCGATAGGAGAGATTGCAGGTTCATCAGTCTGCGAAGGGAATCTTCATTCACCAGAAAAAGTATGTGAACGATGTCTTTAGCCGATTCAAGATTACTACCTGAAAAATCCCTTCTACTCCTCTTCCCGTGGGTTACAATTTATCACCGGATGAATTTGAGGATATCGTTGATCTAACCCTCTATCGAGCTATGATTGGTTCTTTAATGTATCTAACTGCTTATCGACCCGACATAATGTTTGCTGTTTGTTTATGTGCTAGGTACCAATCTAGTCCCCGAGTGACTAACCTGGCAGCGGTCAAGCGTATTCTGCAATATCTTAGGGGAAATCCTGACATCGGGTTATGGTACCCCAAAGACGATAATTTTGATCTTACCGCTTATTCCGACTCAGACTATGGAGGATGCAAGATTAATTTCAAGTCTACCACAGAGGGATGTTCTATTCTTAGGAAACCGGTTTGTTTCCTGGCAGTGTAAGAAGCAGACAACGGTCTACACTTCAACTGTCGAAGCTGAGTATGTTGTAGCCTCGAGTTGCTGTTCCCAGGTTTTGTGGATACAACAACATCTTTGCGACTACAGTTTGAAGTTTCTTACTACTCCCATCTTAATTGATAACTCTGCTGCTATTAGCATCGCCAAAAATCCCGTACAACACTCGAAAACGAAACATATCGAAATTCGATATCATTTCATACGGGATTGTTATGAAAAGAAATTAATTAACCTGGAGAAATTACATACAGATTTTCAAAAAGCTGATTTATTCTACAAATCATTTGATAAAACGCATTTTCAATTCTTGCTTGGTTTAAATGGCTTGAAAACCCTTGCTGATATTCTGAAACTAGGATAATTATCTTTATGGTTTAGTTTTGGTTGTTCTTTTAAATTTTATTTTGGTTTTGGGTTTTAGGGGGTGAAATAGAAAATACAAAAAGTTTGTGTTTTTCGTTTGTATAGATAAAATCCAAAACCATTGAAAAAATTTAAAAACTTCAAAAATAGTGTGTTTTCATGTCTTTAGTTCTTTAATTTTTTTTTTTAAATTTGTAAAACCCAAAAACATTAGAAATTTTTGAAAAATCAAAAATACTGTGATCTTTCTTGAATTTAGTTTGAAAAACCAAAAACATCTTAAAATTTGAAAAATCAAAAAGATTGTGTTTTCAGTTTGTACAGAAAATTTTGAAAAAGTCAAAAAGATTGTGAATTTCCTGTTTATAAAAAAAAATCCGAAAAAACAAAAAGATTGTGTTTTTAGTTGGTAAAGAGAAAAACCAAAAAGATTTTTGCTTACATTCGTTGAAAATTATGTCATTTACTTCTATTTAAGGACATATACTTGTATATGTTTGGTCATGATTTCTTGTAAATATTCGGGTTAGCCATTCACCTGACAATGGAAGGTATTTGGGGTGTTTAGTTAAGTTTTCTACTTTATTTTCTCGCTGAAAATTATGCCGGTTATTTAAGTATGTGGAGCATGCTTGCTTGTTTTGGTCCTATTATCTACTTGTAGATTGATAAGATAACCATTAATCTATAGACTGAAAGTAACTGGGGCGATTAAAGTCATTTTATTTTATGCTCCTCAAATTTTGAGTTTTTGAAGCAAAAAGAGAAAATGATAGTACATTGATTATTTGACCCCAAATCCAGTAAGAAATAAGCTTAAAAGACTGAGTGATTAATCATTGGTGCATTGATAGGTCTTAAACAAGCTGTTAGAGTAATGTATGTGATATAAACCTAAAGAAAAGCCAAATTGAAAGATGTGTTAGTCTCTAGCAAAAGTTTCGGTTAGGATGGCAGAAATGTAATAACCGGTCATACTCAAGCCTTATAGATGTTGATCACCCAAAAATATAATAAAGCAAATAACAAGCGTTAGGATTCTGGATACTGTGAGTCTTTATGCGGCTTAATCATCTGGGTATTCATATGCATGAATATTTCACTCGCTTTTAGAGAAAACCCAAAGTCATTAAACTTGATCACTGTTGTACTTCGTACAATCCAAATTACTGACTTGATCAAAAATCCACTGTTAGTCATACAATTGTTCCTCCCTTGCGCGCGTCTCAATACCAATAAGAAATGGACCACAGGGGATACAATGTATGTAAGCCGACAGATGGACTCGTGCATACTCACTCACAGTAAAGGAAACTCGATGCATTGCTCTAATATTCCTAAATCTTCAAAATTTTGATCAACATTATAATGGTTTAAGTCAAGTTGGGGTGATTTAGCAAAAATCAAATTTAGTTTGAACCGAGATTAGGGGCTGATAGTTCTGATATTCTGTGCGCTAATTGAACCTTAAATCATATCACAAAAATGCTCAAAAACTTGTTATAAGATTTAAGTGGACAGCAATATCAATGACCGACCTAACGCCAGTCATAATATCGCTGAAATATAAAACTGTGATGGAAGGGCATTTTGGTCAATATGATTCTCTGCTCAAACTCAACAAAAATACAAAAATATGTACTACTTTTGAAAAACATAGAAAACCACAAAAAATATTGTCTATTTCTTGGTTCGGATATTTTTATGTAAATACATTCTTTAATTTTTTTTACAAAATACCAAAAATATTCTAATTTTACATACTATTTAAATTCTTTAAATTACGTTTCAAAAGTGAGAAACGTTTAAAGTTAGTCAATTATCAAGATAAAGGTTCTCGGTAATTCATTTAAGTTATTTAAATAATCAATTTAATTTATTATTTTAATTCACTTATTTATTTATTTGATTTATTTATTTTAATTAAAGTTAAAATTTAATTAGGCATAATTCGTTATTTATGGATAACGAATTAGGTTGTATTAACGAACTACAACCTAGTTCGTTCCCTATTTCGCTCCCGCTCTCTGTAACGAAACACACCTAGTTCGTTATGCATATTTAACGAATCAAGACACGAATCAAACCTAATTCGTTATCCCACGTGTTCAGTTCGAATAACGAATCAGCTGATTCGTTATTTCAAATTTCAAACAAATTAGCATGATTCGTACATTGGGAAGCGTGTAAGGACAGTGTATAAAAGACGGCGTGAAACGAATAGTCCTACACTATTCACTCATCTTCCTTACAACCAAAGTTACCCTGTTCAAATTTTTTGTCACACCCTCAAAATCCACTAACAGAGTTTTACCGTCAGAGGGTGTGAACTAACAGGATCGGAATCATTAGTTATAATCAAACCATAAAAACGTTTAAATGAAAATAAGTGCGGAAGCGTAAAACCATAGAAACAATGTTACGTCACGCAGGACGATTTAAAACCAATGATAACAGTTAAAAGTAAGTTTGCATAGTTAAAAGTTTATCAAGCAATGCATGTTCCTAAACCGCGCGCCCACCTCGGCTACCTCAGAATAACATACTAAAAGTGTCAACACAAGGTTGGTGAGTTCACAAGTTTAAATAAAAATAAAGCGTTCAGCGTTTGCGTTCAGCGTTGTGCGTTACAGTGTTACAGCGTTTTGCGTTACAGCGTTTTGCGTTACCAGATAGTGTTATGTCAATTATATATCGATAGGTAGCTAGTCTATACAAAAAGTATTACTAAGTGTTCGACACCGAAGCTGAATTGTTTAATAAGTGCCTTGTCACCAGGTCCTCCAGACCATGGTACGTGTTAGCCAAAATTACACCCGCTCGACCTCCAGTCGAGTTTAGCGTTGGGTGGGGTTTGTCAAACCCAGTAGTACTACTCAACAGTGACTCGCTATTCAAAATATTAACCGGTTCGATGTGTAGGACTTCAAATGTTTCGTTTGCCACTTAGCCTTTACAAGTGATATATAATTTATAACAAAATCTTAAATGCGTTGTGGAGTATGTTATCTCCCCCAAGTGAAAAGCGTTTGAAAACAGTTTAAAGAGGGGAAAGTGAAACTCATTGTTTGCGAAGAAATTCCCAAATTAAATCACCAAGATGCGCGTCACAAAAAAACTCTCTCTAGCGTTCTAAAACAACAAAGAGATTTTTCTAAGTGTCGGAATATTATCGAGTCTCTAGACCCGGCACATAATACCTATGCACATAACATGTTTCGTGTTTCGTTTGTGAATCGTGTGTGACTTTAACAAGTGTTTTTGTGACACATTACATGTGTAAGCAATCATATACGTGTCATGTATTCATAAAGTACATCACTATCAATTATTCCCCGTAAGGGCATTTTGGTCAAAAAATAACAATTAACTAGCCATTATTCCCCATGAGGGCAATTTGGTCAAATCATGGCAATCAATTAGCAATTATTCCCCGCAAGGGTATTTTGGTCAAAACAAAACAATTATATAGCAAGTATCATGTTTCATGCATTTTTACACAACTCAGCAGCTAGTTTCACCGAGACAGAAATCCTACTAGAAAGATTGTACTATTTCACCGAACATAGCATCTCAATTAATTTACCAAAAATCATCACAGAAACACATATGTCTTAGATTTCCAGAACATATTTAATTATATTTTTATTCCACATAGGTTTCTCACAATAATCAAATCATTACAGCAAACTCATAACAGTCAAATTCATGCGCAACAGAATGTTATTTTCAATTCCTGTTAAACGAAAAATTCAATAAATTCAAGACCACTTGGGTTAAGTTCATAACTCAATAAGTCAACTTCTAGAAGTGGAACCAACCCAATTGGTCTCGTAGTTCATAAGATATAACATTTACAACACAACCTAACAGCAGGTCTAACAGCTCAGCTTTGCACAATGTTTTTGTAAAATCATAAAAGTTAACCTTTACTTGTCCAAAAATTACAAATTTATACTCTATAGAAACTAGACTCAACCTAGTTTACTGTAGTACCAATAACCTCAACCAATTGTCATCTTTACACTTCGTTACAGTCACTTAACATCAATAACACATTCTGTCCAGAAACTGTTTGTATCCAAACTCAACATATTAACAATCTATGAACTATCATGCATTCATATAACCCTCTAGACTCCATAAACACCATCCATGCACATCAATTACACATCACATACAAGATTAGGGTTTTTTTGTTTGAACTCAAATCAAAGACACAACAATCAACATGTTACAATATCAATTCTACTTATCAATTCATTATCCAATCAACAACAAATCATATTAACTATGCATACATGAAATCGGTCAAGCTAGGGTTTTCAATTAACCCATTAAACATCAAAATCAAGTAACAAGGATGTAAAGGATGATCAATTATACCTTCCTAGCACCTAGTTCTTCAATCAAAAGCTTGAATTGAGGGTTGTATGTGTGTGTATAGTGGACGGCAGCCAAGGGAGCAAGGAGGAAGAGGCCGATCGGAGCTTGTGGGGTTATGATAATAAGTTAGGGTTAAGTTATTAAGGCTATATTTATAAACATACAAGTTACACTCAAGTCCCTCTACTTTCAATTGTTGTTTTTCTAACTTAACTAACTAGTTTACATCTTGAGTTAATGTTCATAACCATGTTATCACGTAACACATAAGTCTAACACATAATTATCACATAATTACTGTTTTGACGTTTTTCGCTTATTCATCAATCGTTTGCGTCAACTTGTTTGCGTTTCGGTGCAAATCCCGAAAGACTACACATGTAGTACGTGTTAAGCGTCATTTAAACCCTAGTTTAAATGTAATGAAGTGTGAGTTATAGATTTAGTGATCTTAAGTTTGAATTGACGGAGTTGAGTTAACGGAGTTAACCTGAAATTGACGATTGTCACATCATTCCCATGTTAAAGAATTTTCGTCCCGAAAATTTGAGTCAAGTCGTGATGAGTGTCTGAAAAAGTAAGAAAAATTTTCATTTTGTCATATCATCCCCTAGTAGAAAGAAATTTCGTCCCGAAATTTAATTCATACCTCCGGTGATGTCTGACGGTTTGCCGGGTTTCGCTGTTTTCTGTGTTTGGTTAGCCCTTCAAAAAGGTGAGGATACTTTTTCATCATTTGATCCTCGCGTTTCCACGTGAACTCCGGTCCACGTCTCGAGTTCCATCGAACCCTAACGATTGGAATCTTGCTGTGCTTGAGTGTTTTGGTTTCCCAATCCAAAACTTCGACTGGTTCTTCAATGAAGCGTAGCTGTTCATCAACTTTCAGTTCCTCCAAAGGGACTACTTGGGTTTCATAAGACAGGCATTTCTTCAAATTGGACACGTGGAATACATTGTGTACGCCACTGAGTTCCGTTGGCAGGTCCAGTCGGTACGCCACTGGACCAACGCGCTCAGTTATCCGGTAAGGACCAACATATCGTGGGTTGAGTTTGTTTCGCTTCCCAAAGCGAACCACACCTTTCCAAGGTGAGACTTTGAGTAACACTCGATCGTTCACTTGAAATTCGAGGGGTTTTCGGCGCTTGTCGGCGTAACTCTTTTGGCGATCTCGTGCTGCTGCCATGCGATTTCGGATTTGAACAATCTTTTCCGAAGTTTCGAGTACCAGTTCTGGACCAGTGATTTGGCTGTCACCCACCTCCGCCCAACAGAGTGGTGATCGACACTTCCGTCCGTACAGCGCTTCAAACGGCGCTGCTTTAATACTTGCGTGGTAGCTGTTATTATATGAAAACTCTACCAAGGGAAAGAGGGGTTCCCAACTTTTTCCGAAATCCAATACGCAGGCACGCAACATATCCTCCAGGGTCTGAATAGTTCGTTCACTTTGCCCATCCGTCTGAGGATGGTATGTTGTGCTCATATCAAGACGGGTGCCTAGTGCGCTTTGCAGCGACTTCCAAAAGTGCGAAGTGAAACGTGAATCTCGATCAGAAATGATTGAGACAGGCACTCCGTGTCTAGACACTACTTCCTTCATGTAGACGCGAGTCAGTTTTTCCATTTTGTATGATTCCTTAATCGCTAGGAAGTGTGCAGACTTAGTCAACCGGTCAACGATCACCCAGATGGTATCGCATCCCGTCGGTGTCTTAGGTAAACCCGTAATAAAATCCATTGAGATGTGTTCCCATTTCCACATTGGGAGTTCCGGTTGTTGCAGTAGGCCAGATGGTTTCTGGTATTCTATCTTGACTCTGGCACAAGTCAAGCATCTGCTCACGTAGGTGGCAATGTCGGCTTTCATGTTCGGCCACCAGTAAAGTGCCTTTAAATCGTGATACATTTTATCTGAGCCAGGGTGGATAGAATATCGGGACTTGTGAGCTTCGTCCATCACTAGTGTCCTCAACTCTCCGTATCGTGGAACCCAAATCCGGTTCTCAAAATATCGGACCCCGTCCGATCTGGTTTCAAGTTGCTTGTTCATGCCCCGCATGAGTTCCGATGGAAGATTGTCATCTTTCAAAGCTTCAAGTTGCGCATCGCGAATCTGATCGGGCAAGTTGGCATGAATCGTGAGTTGCAATGCTCGCACTCGTCTGGGTTTATCTGTTTCTTTTCTGCTGAGGGCGTCGGCCACTACATTGGCCTTGCCAGGGTGGTACTTGATGGCACAATCGTAATCTTTGAGCAGCTCGACCCAACGACGCTGTCGCATGTTCAGCTCTTTCTGATCGTAGATATGTTGGAGACTCTTGTGGTCGGTGTAAATGGTAAACTTGGTACCGTACAAGTAATGCCTCCATATCTTAAGAGCAAACACCACAGCTCCGAGTTCCAAATCATGGGTCGTGTAGTTCTTCTCGTGAACCCGTAGTTGTCGAGAGGCATAAGCTATAACCTTCTCGAGTTGCATCAGCACACAACCGAGACCTTGTATAGATGCGTCACAGTGTACCTCAAAATTTTCCCTTCCCTCGGAGAGGGCTAGAATAGGGGCGCTGCAGAGTTTGGTTTTCAACAGTTGAAAAGCGGATTCTTGCGCGTCACCCCAATTGTACTTAGTGCCTTTGTGAGTCAAAGCGGTGAGGGGTTGAGCAATCTTTGAAAATCCCTCGATGAAACGCCGGTAGTAGCCGGCCAGTCCCAGGAATTGCCGCACCTCAGTCGGAGTCTTAGGTGCTTCCCAGTTTTTGATGGCCTCTACCTTACCGGGATCGACATGGATACTATTCTCGTTGATCACATGTCCTAAAAAGTGAACCTCGCGAAGCCAAAATTCACATTTCGAGAGTTTAGCATACAATTGTTCCTTCTTCAGCAATTCCAGAATTACCCTTAAGTGCTCTTCGAGGTCAGCTTCGTTCTTGGAGTAGACGAGAATATCGTCAATGAACACAATCACAAACTTGTCGAGGTACGCCTTGCATACTCGATTCATGAGATCCATAAATACAGCTGGTGCGTTGGTTAGGCCAAAAGGCATAACCGAAAACTCGTAGTGACCATACCGTGTTCTGAAAGCCGTCTTTGAAATATCTTCCTCGCGCACTCTCAGTTGGTGGTAACCGGATCGCAGATCGATCTTCGAGTAGTAACTCGATCCTTGAAGCTGGTCAAACAAATCATCAATTCGCGGTAAAGGATAACGGTTCTTGACCGCCACCTTGTTCAACTCCCGGTAGTCGATGCACATGCGGAAAGTCCCGTCCTTCTTTCGGACAAACAAGACAGGGGCTCCCCACGGCGATGAGCTAGGTCGGATAAAACCCTTATCCAACAAATCTTGCAGCTGAGTGGACAACTCCTGAAGTTCCGCCGGTGCGAGCCGATACGGGGCTCGTGCTATGGGTGCTGCACCGGGTGTCAACTCGATTTGGAACTCGACTTGTCGTACAGGAGGGAGTTCGGGCAAATCTTCCGGGAAAACTTCCGGGAAGTCTCGCACAACAGGGATATCTCCAATTCGTTTCTCCTCCGCGGGTTTCTCAATGATCTGCGCCAAAACTGCCGGATGACCCTTTCGTAGGTACTTCTGCGCCTTCGTAAGGGAAATGACGCTGGTGGTCATGCCGCTTCTCTCACCTCGGACCGAAATGATCTCGCCGGAAGGGGTAGAAATGTGAACTATCTTGTCGTGACATAAAATCTCCGCTCGATTCTCGGATAACCAGTCCATGCCGACAACGACATCGAAACTACTAAGCGTAAAAGGAATAAGGTCGATGTCAAAGACATGACCTGACAGTTTTAACTTGCATCCCGCAAGTACATGAGTCGTTACTATAGTCTTACCGTCAGCTAATTCAACAGGAAACTTAGCATCTAACGGAGTTGGAGTTAAGTCTAAGAGTTGACTAAAGGCTTTCGACACAAAACTCCTATCAGCTCCAGTGTCAAACAATACAGAAGCAAAACAATCGTTTACAGGGAACTTACCAGTCACCACGTGCGGATCATTGCGGGCTTGACCCGACCAATTACAAACGCTCTTCCCTTGCCATTGCTTCCACCATTACTGCCACTTCCATTACCCCCATTGTTGTCGTTCTGTTTTAGCTTGGGACAATCCTTCCTGAAGTGACCTTCCTGCCCACATTCGTAACATCCCTTCGTCGTCATAGGTGGTTTAGGAGCACCCTTTGCCGCAAGGTCTCCTCTACATTTTTTCGCTTGGTGACCCATCTTTCCGCATCTTTGACACTTGACGCGGTCACATTGGCCAACATGATGATAGTTGCACCTATTGCACTTTGGATATCTCCCAGCATATCCGCTCGAAACCTGCCCGCTACCGTTGTTGTTGTTGTTGTTGTTGTTGTGACTCTGAGTGCTAAAGCTCCGAGCGAATTCGGGCTTACGGTAGTGCTGTTGCGGTGGGAGGTTCGAGGATGAAGATCTGGTGTTGTCAAACTTCCTTTTTCCGCTGCTCGGGTTGCTGTTGCTGTTGTTGTCGTTACTCGGGTTGTCACAGGCCTTAGTGGTCGAACCCCTAGGTGGTAACGCACCTTGGGTCACAGCCTGATCCGTCAGTTTGTGAGCTAAACGGATCTCTTGTTGAATCGTGGCTGGTCTGGAAGACGTCACCATGCCCTGAATCTGCGGTGCTAACCCATCAATGTACATTTCGATCCTCTTGCTCGGCGGACCCACCATCCGCGGACACATCACAGCCAACTCGTGCGAACTGGTAGTGTAGGCTTCAATTTCCGAGCCCACCATCTTCAGTGACCAGAACTCTGACTCTAACTTCGAAATCTCTTCTCTCGGACAGCACTCCTCTCGCATCATATTTTTGAACTCCTCCCAGTTCATAGCATTAGCCAGTTCCAGTCCAAGGATCTACACGTTCGAATTCCACCAAGTGAGGGCAGAATCCTCAAGTGTTCCATCAGCGAATTTGACCCTACTGGCAGGGGGACAATTGCACATCTCAAATGCCGACTCGGCCTTCTCAGCCCAACGCAGGAAGCCTATAGCTCCCTCAGTGCCCTTAAACGTACTGGGCTTGCAGTCAAGGTAGTTCTTGAAGGTACACGTTCCACTTGGACCTCCAGCTTGATTCTGAACGTGTGCGGCTAAAGCGGCCGCTGCATGGTCGTTCAGCAGAGTTTGGAGTTCAGCTGCAGTCAAGCTGATGTTACCACGTCCACGTCCAGCGTTTCTTCCAGCCATTTCCTAGAATCACAGTATAAAGTGTTAAACATGAATTTTTCTTTCATATACAACACACCATACATGTAATAAAAAGATAGGTAAGAAAGAAATAAGAAACAACATCACATCACAACCACATATTAATCTAAATAAAAATTCATGATTAAAACCATTGTATTCGCTACAAAGTATTTCCAATCAATCCTTAAAATCATAGAAAAATAATAGTTCGGATGGAGACAACCCCTCCATCTAAGTGTCATCATCACTAGATGTCATCGTCTGAGGACACCTCTGAGTGTGCCTCTTCCTCAGCCGGTTCTTCTTCGAGTTTCTCCTCGGGATCCTCCTCAGGCTCCTCTTCGGGGTCTTCTTCAGGTTCCACTTCAGGCTCTGCCTCAGGCTCGGCCTCAGGTTCGGCTGCGTTCTGAGCAAGTTGCATTTGTAAGACATTGCAACGCTCTAGAGCTATCTCGGTTCGGGTCCTTGCTTCTTGGAGTTGCTCTTGCAAGTCTATCATCTCAGCTTGCATCTTCATCTGTTGATCACTAGCCTCTTGCATTTCCTTCATTGCCGCTGCCATGCGGGCAATCTCCTCCTTAGTCTCGGTTCCGTCCTTCAACGGTCCGGAAACGTTGGCTCTCGTATAGCGCATGTAACCCACGTCACGCTCCAAGCATGAAACAACAGCTGCGAGAACTCGCTCTACAGGTTCGGTTATGGGTGGTAGGGTGTTGGGATAAGCAGGGTGGTTCGGGTGAGGTAACGGGGGAACTTGTTCGCGATAGACCATACGTCTGATCATGTTAGGGTACCAATCCCAGCAAACGTCGTTTTCGTATATGCCTCCGGATAGGCGGTACCTTTTCGGTGCGGGAGCTTCGAGTTCCGGGACTACACGGGGTGGCGATGCGGTGGGTAACTGTGGTTCCTTCCCATGAGCGTGCGTCAACGAATCGGATGATGATGAGGGTGGCGTCGACATTCCTACAGGTAAGCCGTGTATGCGCGCGCGTATGAGTGAAAGAGGTAAAGAGATAAGATTTCAAGACTACACAACCCTATCCAGTGCGTATCATTATAACTAATGGGTCGTCGCGGTTATAGTCTAGTATGCATGCAGCTTCTAGTTCGCTATAACCAATGGCTCTGATACCAATCTGTCACACCCTCAAAATCCACTAACGGAGTTTTACCGTCAGAGGGTGTGAACTAACAGGATCGGAATCATTAGTTATAATCAAACCATAAAAACGTTTAAATGAAAATAAGTGCGGAAGCGTAAAACCATAGAAACAATGTTACGTCACGCAGGACGATTTAAAACCAATGATAACAGTTAAAAGTAAGTTTGCATAGTTAAAAGTTTATCAAGCAATGCATGTTCCTAAACCGCGCGCCCGCCTCGGCTACCTGAGAATAACATTCTAAAAGTGTCAACACTAGGTTGGTGAGTTCACAAGTTTAAATAAAAGTAAAGCGTTCAACGTTGTGCGTTACAGCGTTACAGCGTTTTGCGTTACAGCGTTTTGCGTTACCAGATAGTGTTATGTCAATTATATATCGATAGGTAGCTAGTCTATACAACAAGTATTACTAAGTGTTCGACACCGAAGCTGACTCGTTTAATAAGTGCCTTGTCACCAGGTCCTCCAGACCATGGTACGTGTTAGCCAAAATTACACCCGCTCGACCTCCAGTCGAGTTTAGCGTTGGGTGGGGTTTATCAAACCCAGTAGTACTACTCAACAGTGACTCGCTATTCAAAATATTAACCGGTTCGATGTGTAGGACTTCAAATGTTTCGTTTGCCACTTAGCCTTTACAAGTGATATATAATTTATAACAAAATCTTAAATGCGTTGTGGAGTATGTTATCTCCCCCAAGTGAAAAGCGTTTGAAAACAGTTTAAAGAGGGGAAAGTGAAACTCACTGTTTGCGAAGAAATTCCCAAATTAAATCACCAAGATGCGCGTCACAGAAAAACTCTCTCTAGCGTTCTAAAACAACAAAGAGATTTTTCTAAGTGTCAGAATATTATCGAGTCTCTAGACCCGACACATAATACCTATGCACATAACATGTTTCGTGTTTCGTTTGTGAATCGTGTGTGACTTTAACAAGTGTTTTTGTGACACATTACATGTGTAAGCAATCATATACGTGTCATGTATTCATAAAGTACATCACTATCAATTATTCCCCGTAAGGGCATTTTGGTCAACAAATAACAATTAACTAGCCATTATTCCCCATGAGGGCAATTTGGTCAAATCATGGCAATCAATTAGCAATTATTCCCCGCAAGGGTATTTTGGTTAAAACAAAACAATAATATAGCAAGTATCATGTTTCATGCATTTTTACACAACTCAGCAGCTAGTTTCACCGAGACAGAAATCCTACTAGAAAGATTGTACTATTTCACCGATCATAGCATCTCAATTAATTTACCAAAAATCATCACAGAAGCACATATGTCTTAGGTTTCCAGAACATATTTAATTATATTTTTATTCCACATAGTTTTCTCATAATCATCAAATCATTACAGCAAACTCATAACAGTCAAATTCATGCGCAACAGAATGTTATTTGCAATTCCCGTTAAACGAAAAATCCAATAAATGCAGGACCACTTGGGTTAAGTTCATAACTCAATAAGTCAACTTCCAGAAGTGGAACCAACCCAATTGGTCTCGTATTTCATGAGATATAACATTTACAACCCAACCTAACAGCAGGTCTAACAGCTCAGCTTTGCACAATGTTTTTGTAAAATCATAAAAGTTAATCTTTACTTGTCCAAAAATTACAAATTTATACTCTATAGAAACTAGACTCAACCTAGTTTACTGTAGTACCAATAACCTCAACCAATTGTCATCTTTACACTTCGTTACAGTCACTTAACATCAATAACACATTCTGTTCAGAAACTGTTTGTATCCAAACTCAACATATTAACAATCTATGAACTATCATGCATTCATATAACCCTCTAGACTCCATAAACACCATCCATGCACATCAATTACACATCACATACAAGATTAGGGTTTTTTTGTTTGAACTCAAATCAAAGACACAACAATCAACATGTTACAATATCAATTCTACTTATCAATTCATTATCCAATCAACAACAAATCATATTAACTATGCATACATGAAATCGGTCAAGCTAGGGTTTTCAATTAACCCATTAAACATTAAAATCAAGTAACAAGGATGTAAAGGATGATCAATTATACCTTCCTAGCATCTAGTTCTTCAATCAAAAGCTTGAATTGAGGGTTGTATGTGTGTGTATAGTGGACGGCAGCCAAGGGAGCAAGGAGGAAGAGGCCGATCGGAGCTTGTGGGGTTATGATAATAAGTTAGGGTTAAGTTATTAAGGCTATATTTATAAACATACAAGTTACACTCAAGTCCGTCTACTTTCAATTGTTGTTTTTCTAACTTAACTAACTAGTTTACATCTTGAGTTAATGTTCATAACCATGTTATCACGTAACACATAAGTCTAACACATAATTATCACATAATTACTGTTTTGACGTTTTTCGTTTATTCATCAATCGTTTGCGTCAACTCGTTTGCGTTTCGGTGCAAATCCCGAAAGACTACACATGTAGTAAGTGTTAAGCATCATTTAAACCCTAGTTTAAATGTAATGAAGTGTGCGTTATAGATTTAGTGATCTTAAGTTTGAATTGACGGAGTTGAGTTAACGGTGTTAACCTGAAATTGACGATTGTCACATTTTTCCTGATTTTTCGACCTTAGAAATTCGAACTTTTGAATATACCATTGTGTTTGTAAGGTATAGATGGTTATTTCTTTGTGATTTTTGTCAAAAATAACGCAGTTTTGATAGGGTAATTATATGATTTTTATATCAGGGTTTTACGGTTTTTGAAACCCTGCTTAATCGATATAATACTATGTTAATAGACTTAAACTTGATTTTATTTTGATCGGAATAGAATTCCGACACCCTTGGTGGTCTTTAATCGCAACTTGATTGACTGATTGTCGGGTGTATAATTATTGGTAGTTTTAGATGTTTGATGTGGGTATAATGATGTTCTCACAACTAAGCTTTAAATTTAATAAACAAGACTCCTAAAGAAACCACACAAAACCGGCAAGTGTACTGATCACTAATAGTATTGCACTAAGGAAGTCCGAGTATCGAACACAAGGACACGTGAAAACGTTTTTAATACTTAACCCTAACCAAGACTCACCTAAGAATATTTAAATGATTTTTAATAATTAACTAGTTAACCTAACTTACTTTAACTAAATTAACTAGACTTAACTAAACTTAATGAAACTCTTAACGAAACTTGGAAGCTTAACTGCAATCGAAGAAAACGTCTACCTAGGTAAGAATCATATTGAAGGTATAATAAGCTAATGGATTGAGGATTCTCACGACACCGGTTCCTAAGGATGACACAACTAAGGTTCACTCAAGAAAGCTAGATCACCTCTCAGTCTCACTAACAAACTCTAACTTACACTTAGTTGATTTTAAAAACAAACCGGGAAACGAATTGTTAAAGTGCTCTAATGTCGACTCTCCTCTCGGTCTCACCGACACACTACCCTTATGGAGACGAATACTACGCAACCAAGGATAGAGGAAAAATTTAGTTTAACTTAAACTAGATCAACTAATCGCTCAAAACCCAAACCCGACAAGAACCAAACCCGCTCTCGCACGATCTTAATCCTAACAAGTAAAAGCTATGAGACGAGTTTACTTCTTATCACCTCTTGGTCTCTAAGAAGGTGCCTACCTACTGAATATAAACAATTAACTTACCCACTTAAACCCTACGGTTGTACACCTCGCAAACAAACCCTAAACACCAAGTAAAGAGTTCTAACAAGCAACAATCAATCAAAACATATTCAATCAATCTAAGCAAGAGGTATATGAGTGTAATTAACAAATTCACAGCCACTAAACACAACCTAATTCAATGTTATTCCAAACTTTTCATTAACAATTCAAGCCATGATGATCAAAAATCCATATTACTCATTAAAACCTAACAATAATCATCTAACCTAGGTAGAACTAACAAGTTTAGCTACACATTAATTTTGGATAACAGCACATACTTATTGTAACCATCATATTAATCACCACAAACATAATAAAAAGCATCCAAAAATCTATCAAGATCATACACAATTCAAACTTCAATACAATTGCAAAACAATTATATTTAAAGAACAAAATCAACGAGTTGTGAACCTTGAATAATAAAGCAAAGTTTATGGATATTTACTATCAATTTGAAGCTGAGTTTAGTGATGAGAAACAACCCGAGCTGCTGTCCACCGACCTCCTTGGCTGTCTTCTTCTTCCCCTTGGATCAACACTTGCAAAAATTGTTTTATATATATATATAGGTTGCCGATCGGAATCTGCTAGGATGTTAGAGTTTAGGTTTCTAAATTAATTCTTTTTTTCTACTTGTGATCTGAACACGTGAGGTGTGTTCATAGCCACACAAACAATTAATGTTTGTGTGCTTCCTTAAAGCAAAAAAAAATAAAACCTTCCTAGCCGTCACCTTCACAGACAAACTTTTTTTTAACTTTCTTCTTCTGTCCGATCGGGATATTAGGGTTAAGGTGCTTGAGTTTTTTTTTGTTTTAAGTTATGTTATAAATTAAGACATGTAAGGCTTTCTCTAGCGGGCTTGGGTCGGGCTTTGAGCTTTGGTCTTGTTAACTTTATCATAAACGCCTCCAATATCTTCAAAAACCCGAACCTTTTCTTTTTTAAAACTCGTCACCTACACCAAATAACAAACTTTGTAAGATCATATAAAAACAAGCCATAATTATTATTTATTATACGATTAAGCACTTAAAACATGATAAAAAGGTACGAAAAACAAGTGTGTTTTACAACACATCAAACATCCCCACACTTAAGACTTTTTCGTCCCTGAAAAAGTAATCTACACAGGATCATAACCAAGTGAAAAACAACAAACTCTCAGATTGTTAATCATTATTAAAGCACAAGAAACAACTCGACATATTGACCGCGATTGCCGATATTGTTGTCCACTTAAACCCAGCCACCAGCCAATCAAGCCCCCCTTTTGCATTAAACATTTAAAGTCCAAAAATTAAGGCTACACCTACCCCATCTCAGACAAAGAGAGCTAGAAGAACTAGAGTCGAAGCAAACTGGCTCGACAAATCACTATAAGCCATGGACTCGTTGATGGTACTAGTTAGATGCACTCGGTGAAATTTTGATGGATGAATGGTCATGTGGAGGTCGTACGAGCTATTCTTAAATATTATTGGACTTTGTCCTATAAATTCCTAATTTTTATTTATTGACTAAGAACCTTCGAGCCCCAAATAGTGTATCCTCAGAGTCACCATCCCCAAGGTAACACGTAAACTCTCAATCCCGTCTAGTATGTGCACTTTGGCCTCTTTTACTAACTTTAAAGAATGCTCATTTGGCATTTCACAATACATAACTCTCTTCACAAGCAGTTTGCTTTTCTTGAACAACTTTTGAGAATACACAAACATAACTTTCAATAAATATTTTTCTTTTTTTTTCTTTTCTTTTTTTCTTTTTTTCCCTCTCTTTTTTTTTCATTCTATTATATCACCCTAAAATATATAACTATTTCTAAGCTCGTAGAAAGATGGACATGTGGTGTATGCTGTTTTGAGTGCATCTAAGTATAACCATCTCAAAGTTTTCAGATTATGGTAATTCTCCCTAAGCATCGAAATTCGGTTTCACCGTTTTCAAATTATTATATATATAAAAACTGCTAAAGAGGATTATCAAAGCTAGTTGGGCCTACCGACACATCCCAAATCAGATATGCAAACCATATCTTATTTTATTATTATATTATATTTTTCAAAAGTTCCGAGAGTTTGTTAACACAATGGTAATAATATCATTTCCTGCTTAACGTAGAAGAAAAACAATTTTCAAGGGACATTTTTTCCTTTTAAACTTTTTTTTAAATATTAACTCCCAAGATTTTCAATATTCTTTTATTTTCTTTAAAAATTAAAACATCAGTTCCCCATCCCCACACTTAAATTTCACATTGTCCTCAATGTGAGACAAGGAAAAGACTAAACTAAACATAAAGAAAAATAAAGTGGAACAGACTCCCCTGGTATATGTGATCATGAAAGTGTCTGATGAATCATGTTCCTCGCTCTCCTATTCGAACGCAAGCTTAAAACTCCAGTGCTCTCTATCAAGCTATCATTAACGAATGAAAGCGGAAATCCATATGCAAATTGCATCCCCGCACTTGTTTAGAACTCTAGCTCATCAACCGTCATCAGCCAACCAAGGAATAACCTGCAAGTAAGAGAAGAGACACCCGGCAAAACTCGGAAATAAAAATAAAATGAAAATAAAATAACAAGAAAAGATATTACCGGGTTGCCTCCCGGGAAGTGCTAAATTTATTGAATAGTCTTCAGCCGGACTCGCTCCCGAAACCTCAAATAGGAGGCTTCTCCTTTATCCTCTTCCCATCGATGCTCCTCAATACTCTCCTCTTACAATTGGTCGGGAAGAAACCAATTGCACAGCTCTCATGGGCCCGACCATATGAATTAAAATTGACCCACCAACTCTTGAATTCCCCAAAAAATGGTTCAATGAAGTGAGACGGGGAAGTCAGTCTATTCCACACTACGATTTATTCACCCAGAAATCCTCCTTCTAGTTCCTTTAGCCAAACTTTTAAACCTTAACACGTCCCGAATAGAGATTGAGTATGGTTCGTGTTTTGGTTTTTCACAATCGAGGTGAAGTGTCGGAAGGACCAAATCACTAACTACCTCATGGCTCTCCTTAAAAAGCTCCTTCTCGATCCCCACACTTGGCTCATTATATATTAAATCTTCAAGCAGCTTTAGATCACCAAGTGGGTCAAACTCGCCTTCATCCGTAGTAGCAAAGTCCATCAACTCTTCACCAAACTCATCCTTAAATTCTTCCTCCCAAGAGGGAACATACTCCTCTATTCTCTTCTCCTCCATTCCGGTATCTTCAATCTCGCTCAGGGTTTCAAACAATGGTGGATTCAAAGGAGGAACATATTCCAAATCATTTCTAATAGCAAACAACATATCATATATTATTTCCTCCAATTCTGGGGTGGGCTCTAATATATTCCCTGACAAATCTTTATACCCTAAGAAGTTCCCCATTTGATCATATGCAAATTGGTATGGAGGAGGCTTTGCCAAAAGTGATTCCCATGTAGCTTTCCGTGCTTCGACTTCTATATTTCTCCTCTCATAAGCATCATGCACCCAGTGATCTCCGCTACACACTTTGCACCATGGCGCTCCAACCTGTCGTCCGAACATATTTCCTATAAATAACACTCAAAAGAAAAGGATCATGGGCACCGGATAAAGATAGAATAAAATACTAAAAATAAAATTAAACTAAAACTAAACTAATTAAAATAACTAATCTAATCTAAGTATACGAAATACAATAGGCAAGTCTCTAACTCGAGTCGTTCTCAATACGCCTCAAACCGTGTCCCCGGCAACGGCGCCAAAAACTTGATGTGGGTATAATGATGCTCTCATAACTAAGCTTTAAATTTATTAAACAAGACTCCTAAAGAAACCACACAAAACCGGCAAGTGTACCGATCACTAATAGTATAGCACTAAGGAAGTCCGAGTATCGAACACAAGGACACATGAAAACGTTTTTAATACTTAACCCTAACCAAGACTCACCTAAGAATATTTAAATGATTTTTAATAATTAACTACTTAACCTAACATACTTTAACTAAATTAACTAGACTTAACTAAACTTAATGAAACTCTTAACGAAACTTGGAAGCTTAACTGCAATAGAAGTAAACGTCTACCTAGGTAAGAATCATATTGAAGGTATAATAAGCTAATGGATTGAGGATTCTCACGACACCGGTTCCTAAGGATGACACAACTAAGGTTCACTCAAGAAAGCTAGATCACCTCTCAGTCTCACTAACAAACTCTAATTTACAGTAAGTTGATTTTAAGAACAAACCGGGAAACGAATTGTTAAAGTGCTCTAATGTCGACTCTCCTCTCGGTCTCACCGACACACTACCTAATGGAGATGAATACTACGCAACCATGGATAGAGGAACAATTTAGTTTAACTTAAACTAGATCAACTAATCGCTCAAAACCCAAACCCGACAAGAACCAAACCCGCTCTCGCGCTATCTTAATCCTAACAAGTAAAAGCTATGAGACGAGTTTACTTCTTATCACCTCTTGGTCTCTAAGAAGGTGCCTACCCGCTAAATATAATCAATTAACTTACCCACTTAAACCCTACGGTTGTACACCCCGCAAACAAACCCTAAACACCAAGTAAAGAGTTCTAACAAGCAACAATCAATCAAAACATATTTAATCAATCTAAGCAAGAGGTATATGAGTGTAATTAACAAATTCACAGCCACTAAACATAACCTAATTCAATGTTAAACCAAACTTTTCATTAACAATTCAATCCATGATGATCAACAATCCATATTACTCATTAAACCTAACAATAATCATCTAACCTAGGTAGAACTAACAAGTTTGGCTACACATTAATTTTGGACAGCAGCACATACTTATTATAACCATCATATTAATCACCACAAACATAATAAAAACCATCCAACAATCTATCAAGATCACACACAATTCAAACTTCAATACAATTGCAAAACAATTCAATTTAAAGAACAAAATCAACGAGTTGTGAACCTTGAATAATAAAGCAAAGTTTATGGATGTTTACTATCAATTTGGGGCTGAGTTTAGTGATGAGAAACCTCCTTGGCTGCCTTCTTCTTCCCCTTGGATCAACACTTGCAAAAATCGTTTTATATATATATATATATATAGGCTGCTAATCGGAATCTGCTAGGATGTTAGATTTTAGGTTTTTAAATTAATTCTTCTTTTCTCCTTGTGATCTGAACACGTGAGGTGTGTTCACAGCCACACAAACAATTAATGTTTGTGTGCTTCCTTAAAGCAAACACAAAATAAAACCTTCCTAGCCGTCACCTTCATAAACAAACTTTTTTTTAATTTTCTTCTTCTGTCCGATCGGGATATTAGGGTTAAGGTGCTTGGGTTTTTTTAAGTTATGTTATATATTAAGACATGTAAGGCTTTCTCTAGCGGGCTTGGGTCGGGCTTTGAGCTTTGGTCTTGTTAACTTTATCATAAACGCCTCCTATATCTTCAAAAACCCGAACCTTTTCTCTTTTAAAACTCGTCACCTACACCAAATAATAAACTTTGTAAGATCATATAAAAACAAGCCATAACTATTATTTATTATACGATTAAACACTTAAAACATGATAAAAAGGTACGGAAAACAAGTGTGTTTTACAACACATCAATGTTTAAGCTATGTTCATAACTTGACTTTTCTGTTGGTTTAGTTACTCCTAAATGGTATTATTGGCTTCGCAATTAGTTTCCGAGACTTATTGAGTCATTTGTTCTGCTACTCATTGTCAATTATGGAGTAATTGATCTTCGATTTGCTACTTTGACCGACTGTGTTCTTGTTAATTTGACTTTGACCATGAGAGTCAAATATTAAGTCGAATTTTGACCATTCGTTAACCCTAGCGAATTGGAACTCCTTCGTGTCCAATTCATTAAGGATTCATACTGTAGGTTCCCTGCCGGATCTATACAGGAGTATCTCGTAACACAAGGGTGCAGAATCCCCACGTATACGATACGAGTGTCGAAACGATTAACACGTTGAATAGGTATGCAAACACACGAGAGAATACTGTAAAATTTGATGTATTGTAATAGCCAACACGTGATACACCAGATCACCAAAACACGTCGTTCAGAAAAAAACTTAAAAACAAAATACCCGAAGTTGAGGTATATATACACCTCGACAACTTCGCCTAACATGCTAGGCGAAGTTGTCATAACTTCGCTATGTCCCCAAGTTTGCCTAAATCCTAAGCGAACATATACTAAACAGTATTCAACACAAAACAAACAAACTAACGATTACAGACACAGACAAAACACATGATACTGAACTACTGACATCATGCACCAACAGACTCCCCCTTGGCAGTAGCTTCATATCTCTATCTTCTTTCTCGTGTCTTGTAATCCCAAAAATCTCGTACCCCTCGTCTTCAAGCATGGACGCCCTGCCTTACACAGACAGAGACCACCCTCTGGTACTTCTTGGCTTCATCCTTCCATGCAGGAATGTAGAATATCTTCTTATCGTTCAGTACCTACAAATCAGCTTGAGACAAATTAACCAAGTGCATGGGATCATACACTCTCAGAATCTCCTGTTCGTCCTCATCTTCCATAACAGCTTCAGCAGTCTGGCAGTCAACATACCACCACTTGAGATTCTTTAACACATCCTTGGGCATCATCTTCATTGGCACCTCTTTTAAACACCGAAACGGCTTATACTTCATTACCATCCAAGGCTTGCCGTCAGCTCTCATTCCTCTTTCCTTGTCTTCAACTAACTTCCCTTTTGTGGCCTTAGCAACTCAAACTTCTTCTCTTTCACACTTTCTTTCCACACAATCCTTCCAACCCATCTTGCAAAATTGTGATCACATCGATTAATCAACCTTAAATGAGCTAAATCTTTCACCTCACATTCAGGCAAAGTGTTAAGTGATCTCAATGCCTTCTTAAAGTACTGAATCACATCATAACGCTTAATCAAAAACAACTTTAACTGCTCGTCATACAGCCAGCAAATGATACCTTTCTTTGACTCAGCGTACCCCTTGATGTTGTAACTCTTTTTAAAGATGGTTGGTACCGCGGGCTTCTTTGTCTTGAAGAACCACTGAGCACAGCCTTCTTTCCATCTCTGCTGTTCTTCCCACTCAGACTCATCTGACACATTTGCATCCTGACTCAAGTTCACCTTATCAACATTCGGAATATCATGCTCTACACCATCATCAACAATCTCCCCTTCTTCTAACTCACTATCAATCTCTATCTGTTCCCCAATCTTTTCAATCTCATCAATTGTTAACACATCATCGACTAACTTATCATCGTTTCCTAACACTTTCTCATCATCCACAACCACCACATTCTCACCACCTGTATTGCCTGACGGATCAACAGACCCCCCCCCCCCCCCGAGATGTGGAAGTCCTAAGAGTTTGTTCAGTTCTTGGCAACTCACCACCTGCACCTTTCGATGCATTGGGATCATCGTCTCTGTCTTGCCTCTTCTTAGTTCTCAACTCATCACCCTTGCAACTCGTCTCCCCCAGAGATGCTAAGAACTGTTTAAGAGCATCAAAGAGTTTACCATGTTCAACGAGGAGGGACGATTGTATCTAATTTTCTGCCACAAGTGGCTGGATAGCTTGAGTCTGGATGAGATTGATTCGTGACTGTTCGGCAACTACCCGTTCAAGAGCCGATATCCTCTCAGAGTCAGACAGAGTAGCATCAAAATCAAACCGCATGTGAGAAATATCTTGAGCATACGGTGGAGGAATTCCCAAACTAGCTGGTATATCTGAGGTAGACTGAATAGTAACCGCGGGTGGTATTGAAACAGGTAACCCCACATTAGCAACCAACGTCGAGTCAACAAATCACGCAACAACCTCAGATGGAGTAAGAGTAGGAGGTGGCAAGGATAATATCTCTGGAGCAGTAAACTGAAACGTGGTTGGAGGAGTACCAAAAGATGACGACGTTGTCACCAAAGGAACATTTGTGTCTATCGGCAGTGTGACAGTCGAAGAAGCTGGAAACAAAGTCATACCGGATAATGAGGGTGGAGAAAAACGAACAATTCTCGAACTTTCACCAACTCTTGAACTTTCACCAGCCCTTGCCTTCTTTGATCTTCGTACCATCCGATATAAGTCCTCCTCATAATCAGATTCACTATCATCTGAATCTTTCTTTCTCTTGCCATGTATTCTTTCTTGTCTGGCTAGAATTTTTGGGCTTCAATGATATCATCAATAGAGGAGTCAGAGTCAGTTCTCTCCGAATCCGCCACAGAAGTACTGACCTTGGAAACATTTACCCCTGACGCCTCAGCTACTGAGGCTTGAACTTCAGCAGCTGGATGAATCTGTTCCATGTCAAAGAACACTTGTCCTCCAATGGTAACTTCAAGATCAACCTGTTCTTTCGGAGCGGCAACAGGATCAGCAGGCGGTGCTTGTTGTACCACTGGTGGTGGTTGAACCACAGGAGGTGGTTGAGGAACATTTTTCTGTTGCGGTGCCAGATCATGAAATTCATCACCTGGAAGAGCAACATAAGCAGGATTTACTAAGTACCCAAACAAGGTCGTGTGCCTTGGACGTAATTCTTCCCTGCTACGTGCACTCGAAGATTTACATTGAGCAAAGATTCGCTTGGAAAAACTTTCAACAAAGGAAATGGGACATCGTTGTGGCAGATTCGGAGCCACATGATTGAGTATCATCTGTAAGAATCTCGAATACATCAAAAACCTTTCCCGAGTAACTGCACGCCTCTGACGATCAATCTCATAAAATATCATCTGGCTGAAACTATAAGGCTTGTTGTAGGTTAACGTAGTCATAGCCGATTGCATCGTCGCACCCATACCATCTGTACCAGCTTTACGACCAGACATGCACACTATCATTACGTGCATTAGAAACCTCCACTGGTCTAACAAAAATCCCTTCCTTCTCTGAGAATCCGCCAAAGGTCCTGAATACCCCATACGAACGAACGCACCATTATGGAAAGTGGCCGAAAATTCAGTAGGATCGTCAGTAGTTTCAACCCCAAACTGTAAAGCTACCCTTATCTGTTCGGCTGAGAACTGTACCACTTGATTGTTAACTGTAGCGCGCATAACCGGAGGATCAACCCTACAGTCATATTCAACGGTTCTCCAAAGGTTTTCAATATTTGGTAGTGAAATTGGAAGAGTAGTCGTGATGGAGTGAAAAATACGTGACCGAACGAGAAATGAAATGATCTCACGATAGTCGTCAATTCCACGAGCATCCGGATCCAAAGTGATATACATGTTGTGACCCGGAAAGAACTGTCGGTTATTATCTCCACCTTCATCACCACCAGCACCACCAGCACCTGCCACAACAGCCATACCTGTACAACAAACTACCCAAGTCAGATCTGATGTACCACACGCTACAACTTCTCTCCGCATGGTATAGGCGAAGTTATAGCTTCGGCGATGTTAAGTGACTGGCGAAGTTATGTTAACTTCGCCTGAAACCCTAACTTCGCCCCACCAAGCGGCGTATGTTATACATCCAGTTTAAGTTGAAGGATGAGAAATTCGACGACGATCGACTGAATATGAGTGAGCGATTAAGTGAATAAAGACCAATTAACATCAACGAAACCACCAAAAAATCATTACCCAAGTTTCAAGGTGTTAAGATAATAGACCTAATTAAAACAGGCAATTGGAGCCAGATTCACACACAAAATATCTGAATTAGATCATAATGAGGACCAACGAACCTTAAGATTTGATCAGAGACTATTAAAAACCAAGTGTGATTCAAAGAATAACTTCGCCGAGGGTTTACGATTGAAAGGTTTAAAGGTTTTGACCCAACTTGACCACCGTGTCCCTTTATATACCATGAAAACCCATCAGCGAAGATAAGGTTAACTTTGCCCTTTTTATAACTTCGCCTATTTTATAACTACCCCAATAGTCAACCACTTAGTCAACTTCGCCTATTTTGCTCACAATTAACTTCGCCATTTAGTTAACTTCGCCCGTATTAACTTACAAACAGAAACATATAAAGTTGATCAAAGGGAAACTTGCTTTAAAATTCTCCGAAAAAGATTCAAACTTAACGATCAAAGAACCAAGTAACAAAGTTTTAGAAATTTAAACCATAAAACGAAATACATAACAAAAATTTGAATAATAGAATAAACGGGATCAAATTTCAGTCTTGACAAGAGCCTGCATGTTTTAGAAAAGATCCGAACATGAATCATACTAATCAAGTGGCTGTCACTCAGATCCATGTTCAGCGTTATTATAACATAAAGAAGCAGGTTGTAGGCAGGTATAAAACTTAGTATGGTTTTCATCGCTTCTGTGATACGGATTAGGTTCAATTAAGCTCAAAATTTAGATGGACATCACATGAGAGATTGTGATGCCTCCTATCTATTTTCAAGGTGTATTTGGCTTTCCCCAAGTCACCCCGAGTTGACTTCGACCCGTAGTGTCTGATTAAACAATGAGCACACGTCTATCTTCGGAGTCTTCTTCCCGTTCTTTCTTATACTTGAAAAGTTCTTTCTAGCCTCTTTTTAGATATTTGTAATAACATAAGCTTCAGAAGGCTTAATAATAATAACTAGAGAGTTTTTTATTTTATTTTTTTTATACTGATACAAATAAAGACATTAATACAACTTCAAATTGAAGACAACTGCAAGTCCCGAATCTGGATCACAGCAGGTACTTAACACTATCTTCTAGGGAATCAGAACACTCACCGGCTGGTGTATGACTGGGTAATCACTTTTCTGACTATTATTCGGAAAGATGTATATGGAGACATGCACAACTCTGAATGATTCTCCACATTAAATCGAGAAGATTTAGTTTGTATCACTTCTACTTTTACGCACCATAGAAAGCTACCATAACATACAATGACTGTTCTAGAGTCTTTTAGGCCTAATAACTTCACCAGTTAAGCACACAAAATTAGTTTATCTATCACTTTCCAAGGTTGGATCAATTTTCAATTTAAACACCATATTGAAACTTCTTTACGAAGTTATAGACTTGAAAAATTATATCATCTCCCATAAAAAAAATTTAAATTCTATCGCCCCTATCAAGTCAAAGTCTTTAGGTAAACGGCTGTCCTGAAGATCCGATGGATTAGCCGGACCGACCACATACGAGTACGTGTCCTTCTAACTAAGTATGAACGATTAATTTTAAGCGAAAGGATAAAAACCCATCATAAACCGCCCCGGTCACTTTCATTCATCTGGTTAATGGGTATCCTTATAATCTACAAGTAGAAGTAAGGACCAACCATATCCTTAGATATGTCCTTCAAACCTGAGCAACCGACATAATTTTAAGCGAAAGTGATGGTTTTTTTTTTTTTTTTTTTTTTTTTTTTCACTGAAAAACAGAAAACAAGGTTACTCGGGATTGATCATCTCATTAATTTCAACAAGATTATGAAAACGGGATCGGTCAAACGCTTTAGTAAAAAGATCGGCAAAATTATCCAGTGAATCAACCTTTTCAAGCACAATTAATTTCTTCTCAGCACAATCCCGTATAAAATGATGACGAATGTCAATATGTTTAGTTTTACTGTGTTTAACGGGATTGTTAGTTACTGAGATTGCAGCAGTGTTATCAATGCAAATAGGAGTTTGAGTGAAATTCAGACCATAATCGCGCAATTGCTGTTGTATCCATAAAACCTGGAAGCAGCAGTTTGATGCTGCCATATACTCTGCTTCGCAGGTGGAAATGGCTACTGAGGTCTGCTTCTTGCACTGCCACGGCACCAATCTTCCTCCGAGAAACAGACATCCACCGGTTGTTGAATTCCTGTTCTGATTGCAACCTCCATAGTCAGAATCAGTGTAAGCTACCAAATCTAGTTCTCCCCCTTTCGTGTAACGTAATCCCAACTTAGGCTTTCCTTTGAGATACCGCAAGATTCTCTTCACTCCCTTCATGTGAGATTCCTTCGGGTTTTCCTGAAAACGAGCACAAAGACAAACTGCAAATATAATGTCAGGTCTAGATGCAGTTAGATACATTAGAGAACCTATGATTGCCCGATATTGAGTTGGATCCACATCTTCATCACTGTCGGAATCAGCACCAAGTTTGTGGTTGACGCAGATTGGAGTGTCAAATGGTGCACTATCATCCATCTTGAAGCGTTTTAGCACATCATGGACATATTTCGTTTGATGAATAAACCTACCATCTTTCTTTTGATCAACCTGCAATCCCATAAAGAAAGTTAATTCGCCCATGGCGCTCATCTCAAACCTCTTTTTCATGACCGCTTCAAATTCCTGACACATAGTTACTCTTGAGGCAACAAAAATGATGTCATCGACATAGACCAGAACGAGAAGAAAATCTCCCCCTTTTCTCTTGAAAAACAGCGTACTATCAATTTTTCCTCTCTCGAACCCATTCTCTATCAAGTAGTCAGACAGTGTGTAGGTTCCCTGGATGGATCGCACGAGATATCTCGATCTACTCAGGTGCGGAATCCTTGTGTAGATCGTTACGAGTATAGAACACGAATCACACGAACACACGAAACGAACACACGTTATATAATAACTCGAACACGTGATACGATATCACTATTACAGACACATGTTACAGCTCTCGTAACAACTCGAACAAACTAACACGAACAACTGATTCCCCCTCACTAAGCCGTAAGCTAGGTATATAAATACACGACAACTTCGCCTGGCATGTTCAGGCGAAGTTGTCCATAACTTCGCTTGACTAACAAGTTCGCCTAAACAGCGAACTTGTCAGTAACTTCGCTTAATACATATATAAAACATAATTAACATTACAGACTCGATTACAGACACTAGACTATGAACTACTGACATTATGCACCAACAGACTCCCCCTTGGCAGTAGCTTCATGTCTTGTTCTTCAAGCACGTGTCTTGTAACCTTCAATCTCTTTGTCTTCATGCATGTACTCCTTCTCTCACACATACCGTGACTACTCGCTGATATTTCCTCGCTTCGTCTTTCCAAGCAGGAATATAAAATATCTTCTTTTCATTTAACACCTGCAGATCAGCTTTCGATAAATTAACAAGATGCATCGGATCATACACTCTTAGCACTTCTTGTTCGTCTTCGTCTTCCATCACGGCTTCAGCAGTCTGGCAATCAACATACCACCATTTAAGGTTCTTTAACACATCCTTGGGCATTGTTCACAATGAAGTTCAGAACTTACCTCAGAGAGCTGATCGTTCACTTCTGCCATGTATGCTTGATCTTCCCCCATCTCTCTCTCACTTCCTCCAGTTTCAATGTTTACCAGATTTTCCTATTCGAACACCTCCTCAACTTGTATGTTCCAGTTGTATCCACCGTTCTGTTGAGATACCATAGCCCTATTTTCACTACCACCCCCATTTTGTTGAGCAGGCCTGTTCTTACTTCGTTCGACTCTTTCATTTGTACATTCCTTAGCAAAGTGACCATTTTGTTGACAGTTATAACAGCGAATCTTTGATTTATCAAACCCTGGTCTTTCTCCAACGAACTTTCTACCCGTTTTCTTCATGAATCTCTTTACCCTTCTTACTATCATAGCCATCTGCCACTACAGATCCATCTCTTCCAAATCATCAGCATCGATCTGATCATAGTCTTCATCCAAAGTTGCAGGGTCGACTATTTTACCTTTGATGTAATTCTCATAAGATGCAATGAAGGATGCATAGAGAGCAAACTGCTGTTCAGCTGATTTTACACTCTTGGGCATTTGTGAGTAGTTATTTCTTGGAGCATTGGATGAGAAATTTCCAGTTGTAGTTTGAGGTTTTGAGGACTTACTACCTCCTGCTACGAAACATACGTCTCCATCCATATTGAGTATCACATGACCATCTGGAATGGAGTTTGATTCCCCCTTTGAGTAGTAGGCAGTGGATTCTGATTTTGAACTTGATTTTGGAGTGACTTTCGCACCATACATTCCCGGATCCTGAACCTGATCAGTCGGTGTCTCCTTTCGAACCATGTTGAGTTCAAAATTTCGTAACTTATTGACCACTGTTTCCAAATCAATATTTTCAAAGTCCTTATCTTCTCTCATCAGAACAGTGTACATCTCCCATTTTGGTGGGAGAGCATCAAAAAGTTTCTCTACTATCTCTTCTTCCTTGTATTCAATGGAGTAATTATTTAGTTCGGTCATCAAATGATAATATCGTGTGATGATATCATCAAGTGATTCGTTTTTCAGATACTTGAATACGGAGAATTGGGTTTTTAGCAGCTTTGTCTTGGAGGTACGTATCCCAACATTTCCTTCATATATATTCTCTAGTGCTTCCCATAGCTCTCTAGCAGTATGAAGAATCTCTTGTGAAAGTGCCATTGTAATATGTCAGGTCCCACTCGTGAAGGTCGATTCGGCTTGGATCTTTAATCAATCATGTCATAACTCGCACAAAATTAATCGTGTTGACAAGAGAGTTAATGACGGGTTACTATATTTAGAAAGATGACCGTTTGTTAAAGGCGGAATCAATAACAAACATACGGTTGCAATGAATATTCAAGGACAAAAGGCACACACCGGATTCACTCAAAAGATTTCCTTTTATATAATGTTAATCATACAAAGGATAATCGATTTAGGGTTTTCTAGTGTATCTCTCTCGTCTCTTTGGCGGCGTGCCCTAAATATTCTATTTATAGGTCTGCCAACCTAAGACAGCTGTCATTCCTTCTAAAAACCCTATCCGATAATACATATTCAAATTACATATTAAAAAATAAAACTAAGTGTAAAACAAGTCTTCCGGGTAGGCTTTTTCATTAAACTTCAGTCTCCGAGTACGCAGTGTACTCGGCCTTCCTTCAGACTTGGTAAACATAGAAGTGTACTCGGAATCAGTTTCCGGGTAGACTTTACTTAAAGAATATTTTACCAAGTAAAATATTCACCGAGTAAACTTCAATCTTCTTGGACTTATCAAACTTTGCCCGACAAATCCTTACGAGCAACCTTGTTCTTCTATGGTCCTGTTCGGCTCATTGTCAGGCGAACAACTTATTGATAAGGCGTACTCGGGAGTACATACCTTACTTGAGCAGAACCTTACTCGAAATAACTTAGAGATATTATATTAACTCATCAAGTATACTCGGACCATAATTATTAAAGAATACCTTGCCCGGTCTTCCAATTACTTGGCTTCTTGGACTTGGTTGACCATACCTTACTCGGAAGAGTAAAATACTTGGTCTTGAAGAACAACCCTGCTTGACAAAGTGAACCTTGCTCGGATATGCCAAATCAATGATCCTTACTCGGGAAATCACTAAAAAGCATACCTTGCTCGGATATCCACTTAAGAAGACTATTTGAAGTAAACCTTGCCCGGAAGGCAAAATCTCGTACTCGGCTAAGTAAAAGCTTACTCGAAGGTCCAAGGTGTGCTCGGATTCAATACTTAGCAGTTTCTGAGGAGGTTGAGAAGATTCCAATCTTCCATATTCTTCGTTTAGGTCAAATCTCCTCATTTGGGTCAAATTCTTGACCCAACAATCTCCCCCTAGATTGGAACACCTCAGCTGACCCAAAACACTCTATGGTTACTTACACTTAGCAAAATACACATCAAATTAAAATCAAATTTCATAATCAAATTACATAAGCAAAGGTTACATAAGCAAATCCTAAACATTCTTCAATTTATCCAAAGATGCTTGTTTAGGCATGGAAAGTCTAACTTTTCTTGCTCTATCAAGAATCTTAGCAATTCTGATGTCTTAGCACTTGTAGGCCTTTGCCTTTCCTTACAATCAGCGAGATACAGTGCTGCAGTCACAGTCAGTTGCCATATATTGAATTTTCTGAAGTCATTTTTAGAGAAGATCTTCACAATCTCTCCATTTTCCAACATAACATTCAGATGTTCAGTCCTGGAATCATAGAATATTCCACTTGGCATAACATTGTGGTTGACTGACGGGTTTTTGGATTTTTCAGCAGCATTTTCAGTGGGTTTATCCATCTTCAAGTGCATTTGCTTTGGTTTTTTCTGAGTAGATACAGACATCTTCCTTTTCTTTGTATTGTTCTGTTTTAAGGATGTTGTCTGTTTGCAGAATTTCTCTACATTGAATTTCCCCTTCACTGTCATCCTTGATAGGTCATCCATCTTTTTGGACATTCCTTTGTTCTTACCAAACAGAGACTGAGCGGCTCCCTTCTTCAAGTTCAGCTGTTGTCCTTTCATTTTCTTGAAGTTGCTCAAAATCTATTTTCTTGTCATTACTTTTACATATTCAAAAGGAATTCCATTCTTAATCAAAAGTTTTGGTTTACCACCATATTTGCTTAAGAATTTTTGATTTTCCACTTCTTGTTCCAAATCATCTGTCAATTTCAAGCCTTGTAGTTTCTTTTCTTGAACAGTCTTTTCTTCACTCAGTGTTTTTGAAATTTTATCAATAACAGTATCTAGTTTCTCTTTCACTTCTGTCTCTGGTTCTTCTTGTTTAATCAACCTGAGTAGAGATACTAGTACACCATTTGGAATTTCTTTATCATTTAAGCAGTTGTCAATTACTTCTTGTGGGACTTCTCTCTGTTTATTCATCACTTCATCTCTTAGCCTTTTCTCATCTTCAAACATTTTCAACAAATTTTCTTGTTCTTCAAAGTATTTGTCAGACAACATTTGACTCAGAAATTCTCTGTCATGAATTTCTGTCATTCTTTGTACATAGATTCTTTTTGCTTCTGATTCAGATTCATTCATTTCTAAGTCCATTGTATTTTCTTTCTGAGAATTTAAAGTCTGAATTTTATCATCATCTTGAGCAATTTCCTTCCCTTTCAATTTCTTTCTTTCCTCAAGATCTTTCTTTTCATTTTCTGGAACACTGTCAGCTTCATCGTCTGAGCTGTTCTTTTCATAAATTGAGAGAAGCTTCAGCGAATTCTCCCCCTGATTCAGTGATTTCTCCCCCTGTTCTGGGGCAGCTGAGATCTTCTCAACCTCAGACATTAGGGTTTGAACACGTTGCAATACTTTCTTCAGTTCTTCAGAAAGATGATGTTTGTAGGAATTGTAATTACTTGGAGTTGGATCCATTGCTGATTTTCTGTTATATCAATAAACACACGATTATCAGTTAGATCTCAAAGTGATTATATATATTAAGAATAAAAAATATAAATTATATTTCAATTCAAACTGTTGTCTTGAATTATATAGAAATCTGCACAAAAACACAAATGTGAGTTACTCTTGAAAAGTGAAGTTTCAATTTTGAGTAGCATATGCAGGTCTTCCTTTAATGAGAGTTAAGACAGATGGAAGGTACATATCTGTAGCTTTATCAGAAAAGAGTTATGAATAAAGGTCTGCATATTTTGCTTTTCTTCAGCATTTCAGATAAAGTGAGAATCTTTAAAAATGCTTTGTCTTTTATCACCTAACTTTCTTATCTATTTCAAGAATGGTTTCGTTATCTATTAAAAAAAATGTGTCCAAAAATGGTAAAGTATGCAAAGATAAAGTTACTTAAGCATTTCTCAATTTCAAATTAAAACTTATCTAGCATGAACCCTAAGAAGAATCATAATCAATTTTATCATACTAACTAACATATTCAATCAACGCATTCATTCAAGTATGAATATAAACAATTTCATCATACCAACTTACATATTCAATCAACGCATTCATTCAAGTATGCTTGTATACATAGTGTGCTCGAGCACTCTTTTAGTGAAAAGTGTGCTCGGACAACAATCTTATGTAAAGTATACCTGAATAACTTTCATATAGTACAAAGTGTGCTTGAAAAGAAATTCTAGCAGACAGTGTACTCGGAAAGTTAAAGTTTGAAATTATCAAGTATATTGAAGGAACACAAGTGTACCCGAAATATAAAGTGTGCTCGGAAAACAAAGTTTGCTCGAAAACACTTGTAATTTCAAAGAAATCATAAACACACATATCACAGAGCATGCTCGGAATGAAATTAAGCACATAAGCATTTAAGTGTGCTATAGTCTAAAATTTCATAGAGCTTGCCCGAAAATCCTAAGTTAGCACTAAGCTCGCTAGGATAAGCACATTCAATCATCAGGTATGCCCTTTCTCGAGGAAACTCAACATTTCAAACCATACCTGAAAAATGACAAACTTAAACAGTAACATCTAAGCGTGCCCGGAAAGATTAACCGGTATTTCCTAACAACGTATTCACACAAAGCTTACTCGGTGTACTCACTTAAGTTCACAAAGTTTGCTTGGAAACACAATTAGCATATAACATGCATAGCTTACTCGAAACTTGCATATAACATGCACAGCTTGCTCGAAACAAGAATTTCTTGTTAAAAGATAGCTATTTCAACACATAATCATCTCAAGACTTCAAGCGTACTCGGGAAAATGAGTGCAACAGTGTACTCTGCCCGAAAAGTGTAAACACTTCAAATTATGCCCGAAAATCATAAAGTTAGTCAGAAATGACTAAACTTACTCGGAAAGTTTGAAAATTATCAACCTTACCCGAAACAACATATTCACACATAATCAACTGTTTTGTACTCGGAAAAGTTTTAAATCATTAACCTTACCCGAAAATACATATTTAAACAGTTTGTGCCCGAGAAGATTATAAAGCATCAAACCTTACCCGAACTCACATATTCAACATATTTTAGGCAAAATGCAACACTTTTTGACTTAAACCACTTGTCAAAGACGTTTCTAATTTATGTATCATTTCAGAACATAGTTTAGGAGCAAATGGTGCATTCAGAGATCAAATTTCAGTTATAATTCATTTCAAAACAATATCTTTATTAAACTGAAATGATCTCAGGAATGGGATCATATTGACTAAGTAGCTATCTCATTACTTCACTCTCAGCATTATTATGACAACTTAGATAGGTTAACAGCAGGTATAAACTTAGCATGATTTTCATCTCTTTGGTAATATGATTAAAGTTCAATTTGAGCATAATGCATTAATGATCAACACTGTGCTATGATGCCTCATATCACTTCTCAAAGCTTATTTGGCTTTCCCCAGATCACCCCAATTTGACTCCAACCTCCTGTATTTGGTCAAAAATAGTTTTTGTATGACAGAACTTATTGTATTTTTTGTATTTTTAGATTCAAATATATGTAGAGGTTGAACGTTGGACTTACAGTTAGCAACATGCCTTTCATTCAAGATGAGACAGATTTTGCCAACATCTTTGTAGTTCTTGCTGTAACCCTCTTGTTTGATAAAATATTTAAAACACTTATCAACTTTTGGTTGATTTATTCATTTTTCCCTTTGTTTTTGATATTTTCTCAAATTTTCTTAAAGCATGTTCTTTGTCATATTTAAAAATGTTTCATGTTGGTTGACCAAATAACAACAGGCTCGTGTATGACTGGGTAATCACTTTTCTGCCATATCATTCGGAGAGATCTATCTTGAGACATGCAAAACAACTATGTATCTCCACATAAAGATTAGCATATTCATTATGTTTATATCACCTTAGATTTTACATCATCATGGGAAAGTAACCATACATGTTAATGACCATACCAAGGTCTTTTTAGCCTAATAATTCCATATGATCAGCTAAGTAGTCAATGTACTATCATTTCCCAATAAATACAGTTTAATATTCAATCACCCCAATATCTCTTTCTTATCAGGTTAATGGCTATCCTGTTTTGACCAAAAGTGGTCAACAGGACCAAACATACATGTGAATATATGTCCTGTCAAAGTCAGAGTTATTGACCTAGTTTTAAGTGAAGAAATAAGAAACAAGTCATAATTGCCCCAAATGCATTCAGTTTTCAGGTCAATGGCTACCCTTTAATTCTATAGAGATTTAAGGACCAAACATACACAAGTGCATGTCATTCCAACTGGGCAAATGACATAATTTTCAGCAAAAAATAACTACTTGAGACTTTTCCCTTTAAAAATCCTTCTTTTAAGCTTCTTAAAAGCTTGAACTGAATAATCTTATCATATCTCTACACCATTAATCAACTTGCTCATGTTTTGACCAAAATATAGTATTTATGCAAAATTCATTATAAATTTCATTGAATCACTTAATTTTGACACAAAACACATTTTGACACAAACAGTTGCATCACACACTCAAATCTTAATCATTCTTAACATCATCAAGAAAAACAGACTGTACTCTCATTCAATGTCTATCCTGTCTTAACAACTTCAGAAGATCAGATTAGGAACATATTCAAGTAACCATAAACATTGATTACTCATGACATCACATAAGCATTCAATTTCACCTAAACAGATCAAACTGCTTATCATAACATCAGATCAGTTAACATGATAGTCAAGAATTACCATCAATTTCAAGCAAAATTGCACAGATAGTTACTTAAGCACCTATCAGTTAACATCAAAACAGCGACATAATCAAAGCATATTCAATCAACATTTAGTTGAAACATAATCAATACGTGTTATCTCTAATAAGATAATCAGTTATCACAGAGAGACACACATAGAAACAGTTAGGTCACATAACATTTAACATATTCAGTAACATACTCAGTAACATATTCAGCAACATATTCAGTAACATACTCAGTAACATATTAAGTAACATATTTAGCATGTGTGACCTCTTCTAAAATATTCAAGTAGCACATAGAGGTACCCAACTAAGCACACATCCTTAATCAGATTTCATCAGAGTTGATCATCCCCAGGGCTTTCAAAAGAAAGTTGAATCTGGTTCTGTCAAGTGGTTTGGTGAATAGGTCAGCCAAATTATCACTTGTATCAACTCTTTGCATTTCAATCAGACCTTTTTCACTGCAATCTTTGATGAAGTGATGTCTGATTTCAATGTGCTTAGTCTTAGAATGTTGCACAGGATTCTTAACAGTAAAATATGCAACATTATTATCAATCAGAATAGGGGTGTTTAGAAAGTTCATACCATAGTCCAGCATCTGATTTTGAATCCAGAGAACTTGTGCACAGCAGGCAGATGCAGCAACATATTCAGCTTCTGCAGTGGATATTGATACTGTAGTCTGTTTCTTGCATTTCCATGACACTAGCCTTTCTCCCAAAAACTGGCATCCCCCTGATGTTGACTTTCTACTCATATTGCATCCATCATAATCACTGTCTGTATATGCAATCAGATCAAAGGATTGGTTCTTTGGATACCAAATCCCTAAGTCTGGTCTTCCCTTCAAGTATCTGAATATTCTTTTAACAGCATTCATGTGGGAGACTTTTGGATTTGACTGGAACCTAGCACACACACACACAGCAAACATGATATCTGGCCTTGTTGCAGTCAGATACATCAGAGATCCAATCTTGGCTCTGTATTCATGCTCATCAACTGACTCCCCCTTTTCATCAGCTATCATCTTTTCTTTGGTGTCCATTGGAGTTGAAGCAGTCTTGTAATCATGACAGTTGAACTTATTCAAAATGTCCTGCATATACTTAGTTTGGTGAATGAAAATCCCTTCATCCTTTTGCTGAACTTGTAGCCCCAAAAAGAAGTTCATTTCTCCCATGGAACTCATGCTGTACTTGGACTTCATCACCTCTTCAAACTCCAAACACATATTTTCATTTTTAGATCCAAAGATGATATCATCAACATAGACTTGTAAAAGCAGCAAATCTGACCCTTTTTGTTTATAGAAGAGTGTCTTGTCAATGGCTCCCCTTGTGAAATCATTTTTAAGTAAATGAGTTGACAGCTCATCATACCATGCTCTAGGAGCCTGATGCAATCCATAAAGGGCTTTGTTTAACTTATACACCCTGTTTGGATACATGGGATCTTCAAAACCTGGTGGTTGAGTCACATACACTTCTTCATCAATCTTTCAATTTAGGAATGCAGATTTAACATCAAGCTGGAATACTCTTATGTTCTTTGAGGCAGCATATGCAAGGAATATTCTTATGGCTTCCAGTCTTGCAACTGGTGCAAACACTTCCTCAAAGTCTATTCCTTCTTCTTGAAGACATCCCAGTGCTACAAGTCTTGCTTTGTTCTTAATCACCAAACCCCTTTCATCCCTTTTGTTTCTGAACACCCATTTGGTTCTAATTGCATATCTGTCATGTGGCTTGTCTACAAGATCCCACACGTGTAGATCTCTAAACTGGGCCAATTCCTCTTGCATAGCCTCTACCCAACTATTGTCTTTTAAGGCTTGAGCAATATTCTTTGGTTCTAATTGGGATAAAAAGCAAGAGTAAAGACAGATGTTTGCTATCTCAGAATGACTCCTTGTTACTCTTTCATGCAAGTCACCAATGATATTTTCAGCAGGATGATTCTTTTCAACAGTAGGAGTTTGTATTATCATATTTGTAGACAGATTTGTGTCAAGATTTGATTCATTAAGTTCAGGTTCTTCAATGATCAAATCAGCTTCTGCATCATGAAACTCTGGTGCTTCATCATTGGTTTGTCCTGAAGTAGATGCACCATTGTTTCCCAGATTCAAGCTTTGAAACAAGTCTTGAAATCTTGCTGTGGAAGCATTCTCATCTTCATTTGATTGGTTGCATGTGTCACTCCCATTCTGAAAATGATCATTTTGTACATTTGGAAAGTTCTGATTGTTTACTTCTTGATCTTGTTCAATGGCATTGTGAGAAGCTTTTCACAAAAGTGTATTCCTTTTCTTTTCTTGCAACCTTTTTCCACAATTCTTCCAAGTTCAGTTCTTTCTTCTTGTTCTTTTCAACATGTGTACTGGTCTTGTTGAATGAATCATCAATGTCTTCAGAATAAATCTTGAATGACTTAATTAACCTCTCATGATCAAACAGCCATGTTGCACCACTGACTGTGTTGAATTGATTTTCATTAAAAATGATGTCAGATGACTCTATCACACTCATTTGATCTCTCACATATACACTGTATGCCTTTGAGTGAGTAGAATATCCAACAAAGAAACAATCTAGTGACTTAGTTTGAAACTTGTTCAAATAATCTCTAGTGTTCAATAGAAAACATTTGCAACCAAAGGGCTTGAAAAACTTGATGTAAGGCTTTCTGTTATTGAAAATTTCATATGGAGTCTTGTTATGCCTTTTGTTTACAAGTACCCTGTTCTGAACATAACATGCTGTATTGATTGCTTCAGCCTAAAAAGTGACAGGCAGATTTGATTCAGCCATCATGGTTCTGGCAGCTTCTATCAAAGTTCTGTTTCTTCTTTCTGCCATACCATTTTGTTCAGGAGTTCTAGGAGCTGAGAATTGTTGAAATATTCATTTCTTTGTGCAGAATTCTTCCATAACTCCATTTTTGAACTCTGTACCATTGTCACTTCTCATCATTTTGACTTTCTTATCAGCTTGTTCTTAATCATTGTAACACAACCCATAATCAACTCAGCAGACTCATCCTTGGTACTTAGGAAATAGACCCAAGTATATCTAGAATAGTCATCAATGATCACCAAACAGTATCTTTTCTTTCCTATACTTGGCACACTCACAGGACCAAAAAGATCCATGTGAAGTAACTCAAGTGGTTGATCAATTGAGTTGATTAGCTTTGTCTTATGAGTAGACTTGTGTTGTTTTCCCTTTTGACATGAGTCACAGTGATCGTCTAACTTAAATTCTCTTGTAGGTAAACCAATCATATGTTCACCCTTGATCAGTCTATTCATGTTCTTTAAGTTTACATGACACAATTTCCTATGCCACAATTTTGATTCATTTTCAGTGGCTTTGGAAACAAAACATGCACCACCTCTTGAAATGGCTTCTTTCATATTTAACTCATATAAGTTGCCATTTCTGGGTGCCATCATCATAATCATCTCAGGTGGAATCACAAATTCAGGTTTTAAGATGAAGCAATGAGAATCATCAAAACTAACTTTGTAACCTTTATCACACATCTGTGATATGCTCAGAAGATTGTATTGAAGTCCCTCAACATGAAACACATTATCAAATGACACCTTTCCATTTGTCAAGATTCCTTTTTCCACAATCTTTCCACCATTTTCGTCACTCCCAAAGGCAACAGGACCTTCATATTTCTCTTCATAGTTCACAAGTGACCTCTTGTCACAAGTCATGTGCCTAAAACAACCACTATCCATATACCATATGTCATTCAAAGGAGTGGCCTGTTCCTGCACAAAGAGAAATTTGAATAGTTAAGTGATGAGGTGCAAGTTTCATCAACTTGCAACTTATCAGTGTCAATTTCAGTGGCAGCTTGGGAAGTGAGTGTTGTAGGTTTTGGATCTGCATGAGTGATCTCCAGATTATCAGAATTGTCAGTTTCATATCCACATTCTCTTGCTGTTTTAACAGGTGAAACTGAACTTTGAGGCTCGACTGAGTTAGTGACATTTTCTTTCAAGACATAGTCCTTTGTTTCTGAGTAGTCTCTTACATCAGCCACAACTTCAATTTTAGTTTATGCTTTAGGTTTCCAAGTGAAACCTTGTGGTTCATATCCATGTTTCATCAAGAACTTCTCATCACCAGTAAGTTCAGTTGATTTCATTCTCTGATGAGTATCTTTTCTTCTTGTCTTTTTACTGTTTGATGATCCTTGAGAGTCATCAGACTTAACTGATTGAATGTCTTGATTAATCTTTAATGACTGATTTTTCTTCTTTGTCATCTTCTTGTGCTTCTTTGGTGACTTACTTCTTCCTACATACTCAGTCACGTGTTTCTTTCCTTTGATTTCAGCATTCTCTTCATTACTTGTCTTCTTTCCACACAGATTTCCTTTTCACAAATACATTTCATACTTCTCTTTGTACAGAACAAAGTCTTGACCATACTTCTCTTTCTCCCTCTTTCAGCAGCTTGAATTTCCTTTTCAGTAATTTGATCATTTAAATCACTAAGATCATCTTGGTCCAACTCATCTGAATCAAAGTCATCCTCAGAGACTTGAACTCCAATTGACTTTTCCATTTTCACTTCTTTCTTAATCACAAACTCTACATCTTCATTCACTTATACCTTTTTGTATAAATCAACAAATTCTTCCCTGTCTTGAAAGACATCTTTGAATTGTTGTAAGTATGCATCTCTCTTCTCTTTGTCAACTTTTGGCATAAAGTTGTTGTTGAATGGAGGTGGAACTGTTTTATATTTGTCTTGATCTTTTACTTGATTCAGAATTCCACAAATGTTGCCAGTTGAGACCAAATTCTTAAGAAATTCAGTTTCAACCTTTAGTCTTGTGTTTTGCACCTTTTCTTCAATCAACATTTTTTTAAACCATCAATCTCAGTGATGTATCTTGTTTGAGATCTATAAATGACCATACAATCATCTTCAAGGCTCTTAATCTTTTCATCACTTATCATTTCACTTGCCTCATACTCATTTATGATACTTTATTTTCTGAAACACTCACCTTCCAGCTTACCTACCTTTGTTTTTAGTTCACCAATAAGTTCATTTAAATCAACTGTAGGAGCAGAGTGTACCTGAGAGGAGGTTCCCTTTTCTTTCTCAATTATGGCCATGAATGCCACATTTGCCTTTTTGATGTCATCAGCAATATCCTCCTCATGATTGCTCCAATCAAAACTTCCTTCATGTTGAGTAGTCACTGCCACATTTCCTTGATTTCGGATCTGATTTTGATTTGCTGGAACAGTGTTGTTTTGACTACTTTGAGTTACTTGAAGGTTTTGATTGTGATTCATTTGAGGTTGAAAGCCTTGAGTCTGTTGCATATTCTGTTGTTGATTGTTCATTTGAGACTGAAAGTTGTTGAAGTTTGGTTTGTAACTTTGTTGTTATTGAAATTATTCATCTGATTGCTATTATTGTTGGATCTTGGCTGATTTTGCTGGTAATGTTGTTGACCTCTAGATTGATTGTGTTGATATTGAGGTTGACTTCCTGGTTGTTGATTCTGATATTGATTCATCTGAAAATTTCTTGGTTGATTGTATTCTCTTGCAAAATGACCAGGTTGCTGACAATTGTAGCATATTGCTTTTGACTTGTCAAACCCAATCCTGTCATTTGGACCAGAAACCAGAGATCTACCAGTTCTGTTGTACAGCCTTCTACTTCTCAATCCCAACATGGCAGCTTGCCATTTCAAATCCATATCTTCTAAGTCATCTGCATCAATCTGTTCTAAATCATCTTGAACCACACTTGTGTGAATCATGTTCTTTGCAACAAATGCATTATATGACTCAGTGAACATAGATAACAAAGCTTGTGTCTCATTGCTTTGAACATGTCCTGTTACAGGGTTAGTAACATTTCCATTGGACATAGAGGCAGAGTCAGAATCATCAATTAGTTGCACATTGAACCTCTGCTGATTTCCTTGAGTACTTGTACTACCCCCAATGAAAGACTTTGGAGTCACAACATTATGTTCATCAGGTTCTTCTATGATGGGAATTTATTGTTAGTTCTTGATGGACAGATTTCCCATTGGTGCAATCAAAGCATTTGAAACATTAAAACTTGGTCTATCTTCCTTGATCATCTCATTCTCAATCATTTCAAGTTCAGCAGCTTGAAGAAAACATACCACATCATCCAATTTCAATTCATTGAAATTTTGCTTTTGAAGGATGAATTTGCAGTCAGTATACCATTCTTTTGGCATTGAGTTGAGCAACTTTGTATTCAAATCAAAGTCAGTCATTACATAATCAGTTGTTCTCAATTCATTCACAATACTCAGAAAACATTCTAGTATTAACTTCAACCTTTCTCCATCTCTATACTTGAACCTTTCCAACTGTTGTTTCAATCTTTGCTTCTTTATGTTCTTCAGTTCAGTATTCCCTTCATACATTTCAAGAATGGCATCATACATTTGTTTGGCTGTTGTGTGATGAGCCACCATGGTTAGAATCTCCCAAGACAAACCTAGCTTAATCATAGCTAAGGCTTTGTCATCCACCTTCCTCATCTTTTCTCTTATAGCAGCAGTTGCAATAGCATTTGCACCCTCTTCAACAGTAGTTTGTGGACCATTCTTGATGGAGTTCCACATGTCAATGTCATTGTAGCATACAGCTGCTTCAAAGAGTACCTTCCATTTGATAAAGTTTTCCTGTCCATACAACCTAGGTATCTTGTTAGTAGACACCTCTTGTTCTTCATATCCAGACATTTTGAGAAATCAAAAATCAGTTTCTTTAAAAAAGTTTCAAAATAATCAGATCTGAAAACAGAATGCTCAGATCTGAGGTGTCTGATGTGATTAGAACAAGATTTAGATATAAAGATTTAAACTTTAATTGAAATAAGGATGAGAAAACACCGGTAGATTGTAGATCTGGAAGGAAAATGAAAAAAAAGGGCTGCTGACGTCACAAATCAATCGAACAGTGCCTGCTTACGTCATTCTTCTTCGAATCTTAATCAGCAACAATCTTTCTAAAAATAGCAGTAATCAAGCTCTGATACCACTTGTCAAGTCCCAACTTTTGATGGTCGATTCGACTCGGATCTTAATCAATCATGTAATAACTCACACAAAATTAATCGTGTTGACAAGAGAGTTAATGACGGGTTACTATATTTAGAAAGATGACTGTTTGTTAAAGGCGGAATCAATAACAAACATACGGTTGCAATGAATATTCAAAGATCGAAGACACACACAGGATTCACTCAAAAGATTTCCATTTATATAATGTTAGTCATACAAAAGGAGTAATCGATTTAGGGTTTATAAGGAATCCTAGGACAGCCGTCACACACAAAATATTCTCAATTAATGTGTCGTGTCCCGTGTTTTCCGTGTCTCTCTCTTTTGGCGGCGTGCCCTAAATATTCTATTTATAGGCCTGCCAACCTAGGACAGCTGTCATTCCTTCTAGAAACCCTATCCGATAATACATATTCAAATTACATATTCAAAAATAAAGCTAAGTGTAAAACAAGTCTTCCGGGTAGGCTTTTCATTAATCTTCAGTCTCCGAGTACGCAGTGTGCTCGGCCTTCCTTCAGACTTGGTAAACATATAAGTGTACTCGGGATCAGTTTCCGGGTAGACTTTACTTAAAGAATATTTTACCAAGTAAAATATTCACCGAGTAGACTTCAATCTTCTTGGACTTATCAAACTTTGCTCGACAAATCCTTACGAGCAACCTTGTTCTTCTATGGTCCTGTTCGGCTCATTGTCAGTTGAACAACTTATTGATAAGGCGTACTCGGGAGTACATACCTTACTTGAGCAGAACCTTACTCGAAATAACTTAGAGATATTCTATTAACTCATCAAGTATACTCGGACCATAATTATTAAAGAATACCTTGCCCGGTCTTCCAATTACTTGGCTTCTTGGACTTGGTTAACCAAACCTTACTCGGAAGAGTAAAAGACTTAGCTTTGAAGAACAACCCTGCTTGAAAAAGTGAACCTTGCTCGGAGATGCCAAATCAGTGGTCCTTACTCGGGAATTCACTAAATAGCATACCTTACTCGGATATCCACTTAAGAAGACTATTTGAAGTAACCCTTGCCCGGGAGGCAAAATCTCGTACTCGGCTAAGTAAAAGCTTACTCGAAGGTCCAAGGTGTGCTCGGATTCAATACTTAGCAGTTTCTGAGGAGGTTGAGAAGATTCCAATCTTCCATATTCTTCGTTTTCGGTCAAAACTCCTCATTTGGGTCAAATTCTTGACCCAACAACCGTCCATGAGGCCCCCTCCACCTAGTGATGTCTCTTTTATGAGAATTACATGTCCTTAGGGACCATTCGAGCCAGTTCAGCCATCTCTGTACAACATGCCACCACACCGTCAGACAGACATGCTTTTGAACCTTCTTCACTTGTATGAAAATCAAATGTCTGCTGACCGCCTGAATCAGGAACGCCTCATGGAGAATCAAAAGAAACTGATGGGATATGTCTCGTTCTGCCAGAAAGAAACGAAAGCCCTACGTGAGATTGTTACGTCTCAGGGGGTGAAAATAAAAGAGCGGGAGGAACTTATCCTACAATTAACTTGTAAGGATGATGCACTAAAAAGACTCAAGAATGATGATGAAGATCCTGATGAGTCTAGTGCTGGTGGTGAGATGAAACAAGCTCACGACTCATCTACAGGTGCAGGTACTAGTGGTGGTGGTGATTTAGATAAGCAGATTATTGTTTATCAAGACTATACAGCTGCCAAACCTATCGAGATGATAGAAGCTGATACAGTCATATTTGTTGATGGATCGGGGATGGTTAGGAGTATAGTGAACAGGAATGAGATTGAGGTTGGACAGTCTGTTGAGCGAGCCTTAATACGAGAGCAGACTTCATTACTGCTTGGTCTGAATGACGAACAGTTGACCGTGTTAGAGGCAGAACCGGATGTTGAGGTATTAAACGACGAAGATATCTTAAATGATCCAACTGTTGAGATAAACACGGATTATATTTATGAAGACGAGGAAGTTGAGGTTGAAGATGTCACTGCTGAGGAGTATCCTGACTTATTTCAACACACAAATGTTGATCAAGGTGCTCCAGCTTTCAATGAGCAAAAGTTTAAAACCGCTGAAGATGATTTGGAAAAGACGTCCAAGGGTAAGAAGGTGGTTGACACAAGATTCAACTCAATTGAGAATCCAATCGATGCTGATATTGAAAAGTGGTTCAGCTACAAGAAGGTGAGTAAGATTATAAAGGCTTATAGATATGTAGATCAAGAACAGAAGGATGAAGCTGCTGCTCGTGCAAAGGCAAATCAAATGACTTCATTCAAGACTGTATCTAAAGTTCAAGGTGACATTGTTTCTTGGCTTTTCGATTCTGAATTAAAGTTTGTATTGTTAAATGGGAAAAGGGCGTCCAATATTATGAAAAGATGACAGACGTTCTTTCTTTACCAAGATGGGATGTGAGGACATTAGCTTATTGTCCTTTCATTAATCGTGGGATAAATTGGCATGCAGAGTGGTTTCATCAACACCTGCTGTTCGAAGTCAATCATGGTATCAAGTTTTTCAAGCCCCAGGTCCCTACACGTAAATGTATTGATGAAATTGATCTAAGGACGGGCTGGAGGAAGCTTGTACTAAAGGTAAAGCCACCAAAAACCTTCAAGTGTGTGCCAGTAAAGACGCTGAATCAACACATGGCCAGTTCTTTCAACCGCTGGTATTACGATTATCGAACCGGCGAGGCCGTCATTGTCTTGGGAAAGGGTCTGAAGACTGAGCTGATTAAGATTATCGACCCGATGTGGTTGGTGAATTTAACCGAGACTGATAACGACGTGCTGCACAAGAACAAGATTTTGATTGAACGCAATGAAGACTATGATCTGGCTATGCAATTCCAACGCGTTGTGCGTGTATGTTATGAGAACGGGATTCATAGCTGTATTGATTGGTAGTCCAAGCGTTTCAAGTGAAGATCAAAGACAAAGAGCTCAAGACGAGGGGTGTCTGTTAGTACACGGTTTTGCGTCTAGATTCTTTGTATTTAACATTAATGTATTTGTCGTTTAATTTATGTAATAAATTATTAAAGTATTAAGTTAGTTCGTTAAATGTAATTTCTAGTTCGCTAAGGATGTTCAGCGAACTAAGACCTAAGTTAATTATCCTCCTAATTCTTTAAGGATGTTTAACGAATCAGGGGGTGATTCGTTAAGTGTTATTTCATTTTAATGTATGTAACGAAGTGGACTCTAGTTCGTTAGGGGATGTTAACGAACTAGGTCCATCTTCTATTTATATGTGAACACTATTCATAGTTTGTTTAAGTTTTGAGAATATATTATCCAACCTCTATCCAGATCTACTCTCAATCTTCGTTAAAGTATTCAATCTTAATATTATACATACACATAATACAACTAACACTAATGTTAATATATAACATATAATCAATAGCATCATGAACTAGATCCATATAATCGATTAAAGTAATCTTAGATCTGATATCGATTTAGGCGTTCACAATTAATGATTTCAGCAGTGGTTAGAGTTGGTTCTTCTTGTTCAGACTTTTTCAGATTATAGATGACAAGAGCAAGGGTCTTATCAACTTCTTCAATTTGTTTCAGCTTTATCAAGCTTTCAATCACTTCTTGGTCAAGCTCCCCCTCTTCATACAAAGTTTTAGTAATCTGAGCTTCCTCCAATAATTCTTCTTGTTGTTCAAACTCCTGCTCAGTTAAGGATTTTGCAATCCTTTCTCTCTCCATCATCTCCATCAATGTATCAACATGCCTTTTAGCGGCATGTTTAGCAGTTTCATCAATATCCAGAATAATTGATTTTTTATTTTGATTGTTTAGGGGCTGCAATTGCTCTTCATCTTCTGCAATTGGCTTTCCCTTAGCCTTCCTCCTCTCTTCATTAGTTTCCCTCAACATTTCTGGTTCACTAGGAAAATTGTCAATTTCATCCATCAAGTCCTTCATCTCCTCATCAACGTCATCACGTTTTTTCAAATTAGAGGTTATATCATCAACAATCTATTCAGTCCACACAATCTCCTTCTCAGTCACCTTCTCCACCACTTTCTTAATCACCTTATCATTTGTGTCATAGTTTTGTTCACCCCCATCAGATTCATCAGCTTCATATCCAATATCATCATCTTTCCTATCCTTACTATTATCTTCACTGCTTCCATATATAACACAAAGATTTTTTGATATATCTTCATTTACCACAACATCCTCCCTGTCCTCATTGACCACATGTGGATTCTCCCCCTGTTTTGGTACAGCTGAGGTCTTCTCAACCTCTGCCTCCAGGGTTGAATCTTGTGTAGTGCCTGTGCCAATAGAGTCTCCAACTCAGTATTTCTCCTTTTTAGGTCTTCGTTTTCCCTTCTTAGTCAACATTTTTCATAATAGCGTCCATATATCTTTCAAGTAAATGGTCATCAGGGGAAGGGGATCTAGAAGGAGTATCTAAGAATGGATCAGGGATATTGACTTGGGGTTGGATAGGTTCATGTGGTGGGATTATGGGTTGCTCAACAGTTTCTAATTGGATGTGGTCTTGGTTTTGGATTTGGGTTTGAAGTGGGCTTTGGAAAGGTGGGGATGGGATGTATGGTTCATTGTTTTGGTTTTAGGTTTGGAATGTGGTCTGGGGTGGTGATGTGTGTTGGTTAAGTGGCTGGTTTTTGGGTGAGGTTGGTGGTGTATGTATAGGTTGATTCTCCCCCTGAGTTGCATCATCAATGTTTTCATCAATAATGTAAACACCATCACCTCCTATCTCATGATCACTATTTCCTCCATGATCTCCTGCATCATCATCAAAACTATCATCACCATCATCTTCACTCTCCTCCTCCTCATAAGTCACATGAGGTGATTCTGGTACATGCATTATTTCCAAATTATTTTTCAATAACCATGGAAGTATATAAAATTCAACATCCGGGTTAAAGTTGCTTTGTGCAGCCAACTTCGCTATTCTCTAATAGGCATCTGGATCTTGCAATGTATGAGTAATGCCCAAGGTTGGCAAATCAGGTAATACCAGATTGAATATGATTTGCAGGAATCTTGGATAGACCAAGAATTTTTCCTTGTTAGGCTTCCTCATATTTGCAGCCAAACCTTCAAAAATCATCTTTGAAAAGTTGAATGACTATCTAAACACAACAGCCACAGTGGCATTTGCCAGATCACGACTCATCAAAGTTCAAGAGCCCTTCCTCGGTGCATATCCCTGAACAATGTGATGTATCAGAAAGCTATAAAGGTTAGCGAACATGCCCTTTTTAAATTGGCCTTCGTGTACATCACCCTAATATCCCATTGTCTCCTAAAAAATAGTCAATAAACAGTTTGTGGAGAAATGGATTGGGGATTCAAAAGAATCATTCAGTTGAATATTAGCCCGTATAATTTGTTCGGTGATCACTATCTCCTGCCGAGCAACAATAGCCTCAATCCACCTACCTCCGGCATCTTCAATCAGTTTGGCAGAGTGCCAGAAATCCAATTGATGATTTCTATAAATAACAGGGCACTCTGTTAACGACAATCGTAAATTAGATCGTTGTAGCCACCGTATCATCAATGAAACAGGTTGATTATCAGGAGTCATTTGGAGTAGAGCGCACATATTGTGCTTCTTCTCGAATGGATACATCAATTCTATCATAACTGTCAAACAAAAACACATTCAAAGTAAAAAATTAGTCAAGTTCACAACTTTGATATGTTTTAGGTTATGATTTGAATGAGAAAAGAAAGAATTTCTTTAGGAACCTGTTCTTCGACAAATTGTAAACCTACACAGAAAACAGAGAAATTAGTGAGATGAAATTAAAACTCTAATTTCGTACGAGCAATGTCGGAAAACTATCAATCGAAGCTTAGCGAGTCGGAATTGGAGGGCTGACAAATTAGGTTAGGATTATAGAAAAACGATTGAACTTCTGGTTATGAGCAAACGGCAATAATGTATTTAGTGGAAGGAGGGAGAAAAAGTGAAATGTAAAATATTCTAATCTCCCCCTTTTATAGTATATTCTTTTGTATTTTTAAAGTGGGTTTTAAAAGAATTTTGTCGTTTAGTGTGAGACAACTATCAAAGTATCCCAGTAAAAATATTTGTCTCTTTTAAAACCATGCTCGTTAAAGCACATCTTACAAACCTTTCTCGGAAAAGTTTATTCATGAAGCTTGCTAAGTTAAGTTGATATTCAAAGTTTGCTCGTCCCAGAATTTGTTCAAATATTATAAAGTGAATATACCTAAGTGAATAAGGTGAAGGAGGCTTACTCGAATATACAAGATTGCTCGAGAAATAAATCACAAGACAAATAATCAAGTATAAAACATCAAATAGGCAACCTTGCTCGGAATCAATAAAGAATCCAATATAACTTAGAAACATTTCTAATTGTCAATCTTGCTCGAATATCTGAACATTCATAAACCTTACATGATAAATTTATTAACAAATATTCATTCAAGTATATTTAAACATCAAGCTTGCTCGAATAAGTTAAACAGTCAAACCAAAACACCTAAGTTTGCTAGAAAGTTCAAATTCATCAAAGCTTGCTAGAAACACATATTCAGACATATTCAAGGCATCAAGATTGCTTGAATGAGTAGAAATGTCAAAAATCATCAAAGCTTACTCGAAATAGCATATTCAGACCTTTCCAAGGTAAAATGCAACACTTTTTGACTTAAACAAAATTTCAAACAATTTTATCATTTAAGATCAAGGTTTAAGAGCAAATGGTGCATTAAGAGATTAAATTTCAATCATTTTTCCTTCCAAAACATTTTCTTTCTTTTTGTAACAAGATCTCAACATGGGATCATATTGATTAAGTCATTTCTCAGTACTTCATTCTCAACATTATTATGATAGCTTAGGCAGGTTAATAGCAGGTCTAAACTTAGCATGAATTTCATTGTCTTGGTGATATGATTAAGGTTCAATTAAGTACATAATACAAAAGTGGATAACACTTATTGTGCTATGATGCTCCATATATATTCTCAAGGCTTATTTGGCTTTCTCCAGATCACCCCGAATTGACTCCGACCCCCTGACATTTGGTCAAAACTTTTAATGACATAACATATAAATTTATTTGATTTTTCTTTTCAAAACTTCAAACATATGTGAGGTTGAACGTTGGACTTACATGCCACGCAGTTCGGACTTACATGCCACGCAGTTCGGACTTACAGGCCTTTCATTCGAGACATGACAGGACTTAAGTTTATGCCCCCATCTCTGTAGTTCTATAATTAACTCTCATGTTTGGATTTTCTTTAAAATTTTGTGAGCATAGATCAACTTTTGGTTGAATTAAGATAAAAATTTTGTTCACAATTGTTCTTTGTCATATTCATAAGATGATTCATTTTGGTGACCAAATACCAACAGGCTCATGTATGACTGGGTATTCACTTTTCTGCCTATCATGCAGAAAGATGTATATTGGAACATGCATAGAAAACAATGTAACTCCACATAAAGTTTAGCATTGTCATTATGTTTATATCACCTCAGTTTTTACACATCATGGAAAGCAACTATACATAACAATGACTGCACTAATAGTCTTTTTAGCCTATTATATTCATATGATTGGCAAAATAATCAATGTACTATCATTTCCCAAAAGGTTGGATCAAACTTTTTGAGCTTCTATAAAGCTTTGAACTGAATAGTCTTATCATATCTTAACACCATAACAACTTGCTCTGTTTTATCAAAAATGTTTTAAGTAAAACTTTCTTGGACACATTTCATTTGAGCATGCAATTTTGACACAAAAACATACTTTGACACAAACAGTAAGTAACATATTCAAAGACAATCATAACATGAATGACATCATCAAAATAAGTAGACTCGACACAATGTACAATTAAGACAGATTATGCATAGTCTATCCTATCTTAATCACATCATCATATCAGATTATCCAAATAATCAAGACAACAGATAAGCAAACAAATAGATCATTTCAAACACTTATCATGCTATCACACACAATCACTGATATCAAACCTAAGTATCAAAGACACCTAAGTCACACAAATAGTCATTTAAAGCACATATCAATTAAGATCATGCACATATTCAAGCACACAATCATCATTCTTACACATAACTCACTCAAGACCATAAAGATAATAAGTTAGCATAGTGAGCACATATCATCAATTAGACTTCATCGGAGTTGATCATTCCTAAAGCTTTCAGGAGAAAGTGGAATATGTTCTATCTAGTGGCTTGGTGAATAGGTCAGCCATGTTGTCATTAGTTTCAACTCTTTTCATTTTAATCACTCTTTTCTCATTACATTATCTAATGAAATGATGTCTGATTTCAATGTGCTTGGTCTTGGAGTGTTGTACTGGATTCTTAACAATAAAAAAGCAGCAGTATTGTCAATAAAGATAGGGGTGTTCAAAAAATTCAAACCATAATTCAGCATTTGATTTTAAATCCAAAGAACTTGTGCATAGCAGGCAGAGGCAGCAATATACTCAGCTTCAGCAGTTGAGATAGACACTGTAGTTTGTTTCTTGTACTGCCATGACATTAGCCTGTCTCCCAGAAATTGACAACCCCCAGATGTGGACTTTCTACTTACAGCCATCGTACTCACTGTTAGTATAAGCAATTAGATCAAAGGCATTGGTCTTTGGGTACCATATCCCCAAATCAGGTTTCCCTTTCAAGTATCTAAAAATCCTCTAGACAGCAGTCATATGAGACATCTTTGGACTTGATTGGAATCTTGCACAAACACAGACAGCAAAATAATGTCTGGCCTTGAAGCAGTCAGATTCATCAGAGATCCAATCTTTTCTCTGTACACATGTTCATCAACAAGCTCCCCTTTTTCATTTGCAATCATTTTTTTCATTTGTGTCCATTGGAGTTGAAGCAGTCTTGAGGTCTTGACACTTGAACTTGTTCAGAATGTCCTGCACATACTTTGATTGACAAATGAATATGTCATCCTTCTTTTGTTGAACTTCACCCATGGAGCTCATGCAGTACTTAGACTTCATTACTTCTTCAAATTTAATGCACATTTGTTCATTTGTAGACCCAAAGATGATATCATCTACATAAAATTATAGAAGGAGTAAATTTCTTCCTCTCCTTTTTTAGAACAGGGTCTTGTCAATTGCTCCCATTTGAAAGCCATTAACAATCAGTTGATTTGATAACTCATCATACCAAGCCCTTGGAGCTTGATGTAAACCATAAAGAGCTTTGTTCATTTTATAGATTCTATGTGGAAAATCAGGATCCTCAAAGCCTGGTGGTTGAGCTACATACACCTCCTTTTCAGTTTTTCCATTTAGAAAAGCATATTTAACATCCAATTGAAACACTTTAATATTCTTTGAAGCAGCATAGGCCAGAAAGATTCTGATAGCTTCTAGCCTTGCCACTAGTGCAAACACTTCCTCAAAGTCAATATCTTCCTCTTGTAAGCAGCCTAGTGCAACTAGTCTAGCTTTGTTCTTTATAACAATCCCTCTCTCATCCCTCTTGTTCCTAAAAACCCATTTGGTTCCAATGGCATATCTATTCCTTGGCTTGTCTACAAGTTCCAACACTTGCAGATCTTTGAATTGAGCCAACTTCTCTTGCATTGCTTCTACCCAACTGTTGTCCTTTTAAGGCTTGATCAATGTTCATGGGTTCAACTTAGGATAGAACGCAGGAGTACAAATAAATGTTTGCAGTTTCAGATGCACTTCTTGTAACTCTTTCATTAATGTCTCCAATGATGTTTTCAGGTGGATGATTTCTTTCAACATAGGAAGTTTGCACAATTAAATCAGTAGACACATTTGAATCCAAATTTGTGTCATTGATTTCAGGTTCTTCAATGACCAAATCAGTTGTTGCATCATGAAATTCAGGAGCTTCTTCAGTAATCTCTTGTGAAGGAGATGCAACGTTATTTCGAATGTTCAAGCTTTGAAGCAAATATTCAAATCTTGCTTCTCTTTCAACATGTTCTTGACTATGATCTTGATGGTTGCTAGGATCTTCCTCATTCAAGAAATTATTATTTTGAACCTCTTGATTGTCTTGGTTACCATGTTCTTGATCTTGTCCATGATTGTGACCTTGGTCTGGATCTTGAACTTTATTTTGAACTTGTTCTTTATCAGCAGTTGAGGGATCCTTAATGAATCTATATTCAGTTCCTTTACCAGCAACCATGGACCACAGTTTGTCCAAATCAACCTTCTTAACAGAATTCACTTCACGCACACTTATTTTGTAAAATTTTCATCAAATTCCTTAGGATAAATCTTGAAAGACTTGATTATCTTCTCAAGATCAAACAACCATCCACTGTATTAAATTGATTTTCATTAAATATCACATCAGAAGATTCAATCACACTCAAATGGTCTTTCACATAGACTCTATAAGCTTTTGAGTGTGTTGAATACCCAACAAAGAAAAAATCCAAGGATTTTGATTGAAACTTGTTAAGATAGTCCTTGGTGTTCAATAGTGAACATTTTCAACCAGATGGCTTAAGAAACTTGATGTAGGGCTTCCTTTTGAACAAAATCTCATAGGAAGTTTTGTCTTGACTTTTGTTGAGAAGAACCCTGTTCTGAACATAGCAAGCAATATTGATTAATTCTACCCAAAATGTGACATGCATAATAGCATCTGCTAGCATGGTTCTGTTTATTCTTTCTGCAACACCATTCTGTTGAGGAGTTCTATGGGCACTGAATTGTTGAAGAATTCCTATTGCATTGCAAAACTCACCCATTACCCCATTCTTGAACTCAGTCCCATTGTCACTTATCATAACTTTCACCCTTACATCCAATTGATTCTCAATCCTAGTAACACAGTTCTTTATCAACTCAGCAGCTTCATCTTTGGAACTTAGGAAATAAACCCATGTGTACTTTAGAAATCATCAATAATCACTAAACAATATCTCTTTTTTCCAATGCTTGGAACACGCATGGGACCAAAGAGATCCATATGAAGCATTTCAAGCACTTGATCAATTGAGCTTATGAGCTTTGTTTTGTGTGATGATTTATGATGCTTACCCTTTTGACATGAAATGCATTTGTCATCAGGCTTGAACTCCCTTATGGGTAAACCAATTACATGTTCACCTTTAACAAGTTTGTTCATGTTCTTTAAGTTAACATGACAAAGATTTTTATGCCACAATTTGGTTTCATTTTCAGTGGCCTTTGAGACAAAACAAGTACCATCCCTTGAAATGACATCTTTCATATTCAATTCACATAAGTTTCCATTTCTTGGAGCCATCATCATAATCATGTCTTGGAGGAATCACAAAGTCAGGTTTGACCTTATAACCTTTTTCACACATCTGGGATATGCTCAATAGGTTATATTGTAATCCTTCAACATAGAACACATTATCAAAAGTAACTTTTCCATTTGTGAGTATGCCTTTCCCAACAATTTTCCCTCCATTCTTTTCACTTCCAAATGCAACAGGTCCTTCAAATTTCTCTTCATAATTTACCAGTGACCTTTTGTCACATGTCATGTGCCTGAAACATCATGTGCCCATACACCATACTTCATTAACTGGTGTGGACTATCCCTGCACATATCAAAGAAAAATGATCAGTTAAGTAATGAAGTGCTAGCTAGATCAACTTGCAAATCATCAATGACATGAACAATTATTGCATTAGGATTGGGAATAGATTTAGGTTCCTCATAAACAACTTCACAAGTATCAGAATCATCTGATTCATATACTTGGTCATTTGTGCTTCCCATATAAGGAATGATACTCTTGCATTCTTCAATCACATAACTTCTCTTCACCCTAGTAATAACAATATCACTTGACTTCTTTGGTTCTCTTTCCACTTGTGTTTCATTTATAGGTTTCCATAGGAAACCTTGTGGTTCAAACCCATGTTTCAATAAGAATTTATCATCACAATTAAGCTCTCTTGGCTTCTTCTTTGTGAACACATCTCTCTTCACCTTCTACTCACCTTTTGGTGACTGATCATTCTCATCAGACTTTACTGATTTTGAATCCTTCTAAGAATTAATTCTGATAGGTTGAGTGTTCCTTGGGATCTTCTTTGTCTCTTGGTGAACCACACTCTTTGTCACACCCCGACTTAGGGCATAGGCGTGTGACCAAAAGTTGGTACTTTTTTTGAAAATGTATCAGAGTTTAGCGTGAGTCTTTAGTTTATAATAAAATATTAATATATTTTTTTAAACATTAGTTTGTTTGTAAATCTTAATTTATTATTAATAAAACATTTTATTTATTTATAGAACTTCACAAATAATAAATATTTGAGTATTTGATTTATAAACCTTGTTTTGATTTTATAAAACTTGTTTAAATATTATTTTCAATATTTTAATAATTTAAATCTGAGTCATCTCTACCTTGCGAGCGTCTATCTTCTTGAATGGCTCTAATTCCTTGCTACATGTACAAACTTTATTTCCTGTAATAGGGGGGAAAATACGTCAGCGATATGCTGGTGAATCGTTGACTCTAAAAACATTTTTATAAAATCTTTCTTTGACTAACAAGATAGTTTTTTTGAACACACTCAGCAGAAACATCTATTTCTGGGATTTTTCCACGGCCATATACACACAATTTGCGGTTCTCCGGGAACTGACGCCCATCTGGAGAACTTATATTATAATCTCTAGTATGCGGCCACGTAGCCTTGATTGAAAAACTAGATTGATTATGTTTGGATCCAGACACATGTGTACTCGGTCTGAGTTACTTTTATTTTTTATCTTGTATTTTAATAGGGATCACGTAATCCCATAATCTTTATTTGACTGTCTTTGTTTAAGATTAACAACTCGTTTATCTTGACTGAAAAAGGTTTAACATATTCACTTATGACTGTATGTTCTGAATGATGTGGTAATCTCGTTTGAAATCCTTTGTGAATGAATGAATGATTAACCTATAATAAAATAGGTATATATATAAATACCCGGATTGTCTTTTAATTCGGCTACAGACCTTTACTCTGGTTTTGATAGCTTTAAACCTTGATTGATCTTTTGTTTTGAATAAAACATTTTGGACATGAATTCTTTCTCTTTATTTGCTAATCATGTGCTATGTTTCTTAATCATAAAAAAACACTAGACTATAATCTTTATAGGTAATAGCTTATCTTTCTTAATCATGAGGAGATTATTTTTAGCTATAACCTTTGTTTATATAATTTGTATTTCTTAATAATAAAGAAATCTTATTTTAAATATTTCTTTTTAATTGATCAACGTCTAGGCTATATCTCCGACAAGGGTCTAAGCCTTGAAATAATGATATTTTATTTGGGCAGAACCCCTACCTTGCTTAGCTTAATAAATACCTAGACTTTCAGCAGCACTTTCGCACTTGCACAAATATCGGGGTATTCTTAATCTACTTTTCTTGGCACACAAATCAAGGCAACGATAAGGGTCGCCGAGTCGTGCATGCACTTTGAGGAAAAAAGTCAGATTACTTTAGGGTGGCACGTATTACGAGGTTCGACACACAAAACGATGTGCGCCGGTCGTCGGGATTTGTCGGCACGAACTTCGATGTGTTGTCGTTATATGGCATGTTTACGAGGTTCGGCGCCCCATATGACGCTCAGCAATCAAAACGATATAGAGAGAGAAAGTGATTCTAGAGAGAGAGAGTGGTTTTGGTGTGTGAAGAATGAGTTGTGACCCTCCCTTTTATAGCCAATTTCACACTCCATCGCGATACGTGATGGAGTTCCTCATGTGGTCGTCTCGTATCGCGACGCCGTATCTTCTGTGTATATGTCACGTGTTGACGTGTGGCCTGCCACGTCTGCCACCTGTCGCCACGTGGGGGACACGCGTCAAGGGCGGTCAGACCACGTCATCGCGTTACGCGATGACGTACTGGCTTGGTGAACCGCGTATCCCGATACCGCCCAAACTGGCTCACGACGATGCGACCGTGTGAAGTGCAAAGTGCGCTATCAAAGTGCACATTGCACCCATCGCCATCGCCATCGTCCTCGTCCTCGCCCGAGCCCGAGCCCGAGCGCGTTCGCGTGTGCGTCGGGTGCTCTGCACCCTCTGCTAGAACCACTTGGTGCATGCTTGGCATAAAAGAATATTACTATAGAAAATCTCTTCCTTATAAAGAGCTTCCATTTCTTTACCACTTTCCATGTGGGATGGATTCCATCTTCCTTATTTATACCCATGTGAAATGCTTTCACTTTCTTACATCCTTCCATGTGGGATGGAGTTTCCTTTTTCCCATATCTCTAACTTGACATGACTTGAACATATTTTATTTCCTTACAAAATAATTTTATTTCTTTATTTAAATTTAATTATTACTTATTTTTTGAATTAAGTTTTATCCTTCAACTTTTCTAAGTTGTCAAATTTGGATCGAAATTTTGGGGATGTTACACTCTTCTTTACTTTCTTATCAATAGTCTCATTCTGGACAGTTTCTTCAGTTCTCTCTACATTCTTTGATTCAACACCTTTGACTACTTCATTATCACACTTCTTCCCTTTTCCCAAATACTCATCATACTTCTTCTTGTAGAAACTTAAATCTTGTCCAAACTTTGTAGTGTCAGGTACATGAAATGGTTTGAAAGTGAATCTTTCATGACATTAATCAGTGTGATGTCCATATACATCACATTTCTTGCACCATACTTTACCTTTAAAGATTTCACTAGACTTCTCTTTCTTGAATCTTTCACTTGGTCTTGGGGGATCAACACAAATTATATTTTCTTCAATCTTGATGTCTTGTCTTACAACTTTGCTCTTCACAAAAGTTATTCTTTCCAAATTAATTGGCTCATCATCAATACTTCCTCTGAATCTTGCTTATCTTCTCTCATACTCTTCTAGTGTTTCAACTTCACCAACATCAAACAATTCTTGGCTTAAAAACACAGGATAAACTAGAATAAACTGTTCATTTGTAACAATTTCTTCAGTCTTCTTCTTGTCATTGCCCTTTTTCTTCTTCAAAACTTCTTTACTTGGTGGCTTCACAGCATTGTAGTTAACCTTTAATTCACCACATATGTCAAATGACACATGTTCCTTTCTCATATGTTCATGATGTTTTCTCATCTTGGGTGTGATTTTTGGTAGAGTAGGGATCTTGCTTGGTGGACTTGAATCATTGTAACCATCAACACTGGAATCACTCAAGTCATCCACATTCAAACAATCTTCATCAAAGTCGTCTTCAGAAACTTGAATACCAATATACTTTTCTTCTTTCACATCTTCCTTCACCACAAATTCTCCATTTTCATCAACTTCCACCAACTTATAATTTTCAATGAATTCTTCTGTATCTTTGAACACATCTCTAAATTGATTAATGTATGCCTCTCTTTATCCTTATCAACTTTCAGTGAGTAATTGTTATTGAAAGGTGGAGGAACTACCTTGTATTTATCTTCCTCCTTGATTTTGTTTAGAATTCCACATATATTTCCTGTTGAGACTGGATTTTTAGGAAGTCATTCTCAACCTGAAGTGTGGTATTCTTCATTTTCTCGTCAATGACCATTTTCTTCAACCCATCAATCTCAGTCACATATCTAGACTGCTTTCTATAACTATCCATGCAGTCTTGCTCAAGACTTTTGATCCTATCCTCATAGGTCAAATCACTTGATTCATACACATTAATCATGCTTTGCTTCTTGATGCATTCACTTTGAAGCTTCCCTACTGTCATTTTTAATGATTCAATTGTTTCAAGTAATTCAAGTGTTGAGTTTGAATGTACCTGAGAAGTAGAGGATTCAACTTCATTCTTAATTTTGGCCATGAATGCCACATTTGCCTTTTCTATTTCATTGGCATGATCACTCCAATCAAAGTTTCCTTCTTGTTGTTGACCAGTCACTGCCACATTGCCTTGATTCCTAGGTTGATTGTTGACATTATTTATGTTGTTGTTTGTAGGAGCTTGTGCAGGTTTCTGATTGTTGTTTCTTTGATAATTCTAGTTTTGGGGAACAACTTGCTGGTGATTCTATAGTTGTTGGTTGTTGTAATTGTTGTTGAAGTTGTTGTTGTTGTTGAAATTGTTGTTGAAGTTTCTTTGATGGCCTTGATTATTGTTCTGATACTGATACTGATTTCTTTGTTGAGCAAACAGATTGTTTTAGAAGTTTCTTGGTTGGTTGCACTCCCTTGCAAAATGTCCAGGTTGTTGACAGTTGTAGCATATTGCTTTTGACTTGTCAAAACCTATTCTTTCATTAGGACCATATGCAAGGGATCTTCCATTTCTATTAAACAGTCCCTTGCTCCTCAACGCCAACATAGCAGCCTACCATTTTAGATCCATGTCCTCTAGCTCATGTGCATCAATTTGCTCAAGATCATCTTGAACAACACTAGTGTGGATCATATTCTTAGCAAAAAAGGCATTGTATGAATCTGTGAACATTGAGAACAAGGCTTGGTATTCATTTACTTGACCAAGATTACCACCACCATAAGGTGTATGCCTACTGGCCATTGAGACTAAGTCATTGTCATCAATCAATTGGACATTGAATCTTGAATGTCCACCTTGATTACTTGAACTTCCAGCAACAAAACTTCTTGGTGTATCTCCACCATGCTCACTCGGTTCTTCAATAATTGAAATTTGTTGTTGGCTCTCTGTAAAAAAGTTTCCCATTGGTGCAATGAATACATTGGTCACTTGAAAACAGGGTTTGTCTTCCTTGATCATTTCATTTTCAATCATCTCTATCTCTGCTGCTTGCAGGAAGCAGATCACATCATCAAGCTTCAATTCTGAAAAGTTTGGTTTCTGCCTAATAAACTTGTTGGCAGTATACCATTCTTTTGATAAAGATGAAAGCAATTTTGTATTCAATTCCAAGTCTGTGACTACATAATCAGTTGCTGTTTGAGTAGCAAATGGCGTCCCTCTTCTTGTACCTTTCAAGCCACTAGTACCAGCAGAGGACCAAGAAACCACTCAATAGTCAAGAACCTTTCCAAGACAGACTTCAGTCTTTCACCATCTTTATACTTGAAACGGTTAAGTTGTTGCTTCAGCCTTTCTTTCTTGATATTCTTCAGTTCTGTATTTCCTTCAAACATCTCTAACAAAGCATCATGCATGGCTTTAGCAGTTGTATGATGAGCAACTTTGGTCAGAATCTCCCATAATAAGCCCAACTTCAGCATGGCTAAGGCTTTGTCATCGACCTTTTTCATTCTAGCTTCAACAACCGGATTGTTGTTTGTTCCATCTGCCACATATGGTCTAGTCTTGATAGAATTCTACATCTCTACATCGTTGTAGCGGACGGCTGCTTCGAATAGCACCTTCCATTTTATGAAGTTCTCTTGTCCGTATAATCTAGGAATTTTGTTAGTAGACACTTCTTGCGTATCATATCCAGACATCTTTTTGGTATTTTATAAGGTTTTTAAGAACAATAATGAAAAACTTAACAAATACTTAAACAAAAACTCAAATACTCTTTTGAAAATAATCAGATCTGTGGATGAAATCCTCAGATCTGATGTATCTTTACAGATTTAAGCAAGATTAATAACAAAGAAATGAAGATCTAAAAGAGAAAACACTTTTAAACCTCAAACAAATTGTAGATCTGAGAAATGAAAAACAGGACAGCTGATGTCACAAATCAATGAAACAGTAGTCAGCTGACGTCATTCTTCATCTTCAAATCAGCAATAATCAACATCAATTAGCAACAGTTCTTAACCAAAATAGCGAAACAAGCTCTAATACCACTTGTCGGTCCCGATTATATCGCTCAATCACCATGTCGTAACCCACACATTAAGTGTCGACAAGAAGGTTAATGACTTGCTAATTTAGGAAAGAACAATAGAATATTAATGGCGGAAACACAAACACACTAAATGTTGGTTACAAGACACAAAGGTAACTAGCACTGTAACTCAAAAGATTTACATTAATATAATGTCGGAAATAATCGGAAATCAATTAGGGTTTCAGAATGAAATGTTTGTATTTTGGGCAGATTTTCGTACAGGATTATGTCAGCCGTCAAAACCACAATTGTAACACCCTGTTTTGTGAACAAAACTAAATTATATGAAAATCCTATTTTTAAATATTGTTGGATGAGTAAGAAAAGAATACAATGGGTATTAGAGATATGAGACATCTATGCGGGCGTTAAGACATTTTATAATAAAGTAAATTATATTTTATTTTGACCATATTTCGTTTTTAATAAAACTTAGGTCGAAACGTAGAGAAAAATGAGCTCGTCTTAACAACGTATTCATAATTTTATAAAACACTATATTTTAACATTTTAACAGTTGTTATGTGAAAACTAGAATTGAACTAAATTAATCATTACAATATAATAACAATAAAATTATAATTTAAACCTTACAAGTTATATGTGTGCGTGTATGCATATCTCCACAACAATAAAATAATATAACTATAAAATAACATAAACCTTTACGTAGGGAACACGATGTACACTCATTTTCTTATTTCTTTTGTAACTTTAACCGACTAGAAACCACCTATAAATATGCACATTATATTCATTTCTATTTCACTATGAACTTCTTCGTATTATAAGCACAGGTATGCCCGTCTATACTTCTTTTTAGTTATAGATTTTATACTTTAATACTTTAATATAATGTTTAGTTTAAATATTATTAGTTAATATACGTTAATTATAAACTTCATATTTTATTAGAATAAGGTTTGGGGTTCTATGTTAAGTTACTTGACCTGATCTAGGCATGGACCAATCATCCATGTTTAAACTAGGTATGGTTACCCAAAGCCAACCACAATAATAGGTAGCTAGTACCTCACTCTTTATATGATTAGCATTAAAATATTGTTCTGCTTCTAAACAGGGGAATAAAGTTCGGGTTAAATATAGTAAACATCCATAAAGAATAAGGTGAGCTTTACGAAAGATTTCCAAACGAGAGCATGCATGTCTAAATTGTAACTGTTATAAATATGTCAACTCACGACTAGATGTACGCATGTGATATATCATGGATAACTCCCAAGCATGCATACGCATGTATATATACGTGTCATTACGACGAGACTTATTGGCGAACCCACCAGTACGGTGCGGTTGAATCTGATTGTATGTGGGGCTAAACACCAATGATCCCGTAGAGATCTGCGGTGTAGGGAAACATTATGAATATTGCGTGGACGGGTACAAGTCATGAATGTGTTAATGTACTTTTGATAAATTGTTAAAATTTGTGAACTCAACAACATAAGCTGACGTGTATTTTAAACATTGTCACAGGTAATGAAGCGTGAGGGCTAGTTACTATAGACTGCGAACCTATGTGGCCAGAAGAACCGTCGGATCCCAAATACGTAGTGTTTGGGAAAGTTTTGTAACTCAAGCTAAGAATAGTTTGATTAAGTTTGTACTTTCAAGTTCCAACCTTACAGTTTATGTATAAATAAAACAAGCGTGTTACCCTTTAATTTGGTATCAATTGTGTACTTTTCATCTTTCTAAAGACCAAATTGTCTAGTGCTCCAATAATTGCACTACTCGAGGGAACTGAAGACTTTGCAGTCTACTGTGATGACTCACGCTACGGGATGGTGTGTATGTTAATGCAGAGAGGCAAGGTCATAGCCTATGCATCACGACAATTAAAGACTCATGAGAAAAATTACACCACCTATGATCTAGAACTTGGAGCTGTGGTATTCGCTCTTAAGATATGGAGGCATTACCTATAAGGAACTAAGTGTGTAATATACACGGACCACCAAAGCCTTAAATAAATATTTGAACAAAAGATGTGTAAATATGAGACAACGATGATGGATGAATTACTAAATGATTACGATTGAAAAATAAGATATCATCCTGGAAAAGCCAATGTAGTGGTTGATGCCCTTAGCTGGAAGGACATAATTAAACCTATAAGAATACGCGCTTCTAGAATTGAAGTAAAAATAAGTTTGATGGAAAAAATTATAGACGCTTAAGCACAAGCCCTGAACAGATTAACAAAGAAAGAATGGTTGGAAAACAGGACCTTCTTACCGAGGGAAAAGATGGAATTTTAAGACTCCACAATAGAATCTGGATTCCTATTGTGAGAGATCTAAGAGTTCAAATTTTGGAAGAATCACATAAGTCCAAATACACTATGCATCTTGGTAGCACCAAGATGTATGTAAAACATTCGAGATGAATATTGGTGGCCGGGAATGAGACAATCCATCAATGAACATGTTGAAAAATGCATGACGTGTTCATAGGTCAAAGCCGAACATCAAAAGCCAGCGGGTTACTTAATTTAGCCTGAAATCCCTAACTGGAAATGGGATATGGTCACAATGGATTTCATAACCAAACTTCCACGAACTAAGAATGGGCACGATACTATTTGGGTTATAGTAGACCGTTTAACCAAGTCAGCCCATTTCTTAGCAATAAGAGAATATTATAAGATGGAAAAACTGGCAAGAATTTATGTTAAAGAAATCATAAGTCATCATAGGGTATCCATCTCTATCATTTCGGATCGTGATAGCAGATTTACATCTAGATTCTGGCAGAGTTTCCAGAAGGAGCTGGGAACTAAAGTAAATTTAAGTACTTCTTATCACCCACAGACAGATGGCCAAAGTGAAAGGACCATAAAAACACTAGAAGACATGCTTAGCGCATGTGTTATCGATTTTGGTGGTAGCTGGGATGACCATTTTCCCTTGATAGAATTTGCTTATAACAATAGTTACCATTCAAGTATCCAGGTTTCCCCTTTTGAAGCATTATATGGAAGAAAATGTCGATCACCGGTTTGTTGGTCATAGATTGGTAGAAACCCCTTAACGGGCCCTGAGATTATTGAGGAAACTACAAACAAGATCATACAAATTCAAGAACGAATGAAGAGTGCTAGAGACAGACAGAAAAGTTACACCGATCGACGAAGGAGAACCTTAAAATTTCAAGTTGGTGACAAGGTATTACTTAAAGTCTCGCCTTGGAGAGGCATCATTCGTTTTAGGAAGAAAGGAAAATTGAGTCCCGGATATATTGGACCATTCGAAGTAATCGAAAGAATTGGCCCAGTTGCCTATAAATTAAAATTTCCAGAAGAATTACAAGGAATTCATGACACGTTCCACGTGTCCAATCTAAGAAAATGTCTTGCAGATGAATCACTTAAAATGCCTTGGCAAGAGGTTCAAATCAATGATAAATTAAACTTTGTAAAACGTCCCATTCAAATCGTTGATCGCCGAATAAAGAAATTAAAGAACCGGGAGTTTCCTTTAGTACGAGTTAAATGGGATGCCAGAAGAGGACCAGAAGAAACATTGGAAAAAGAAGATGAGATGAAACATAAACACCCATATCTTTTCATCTAAATTTCGCGGACGAAATTTTTAAAGGTGGGGAGATTTGTAACACCCCGTTTTGTGAACAAAACTAAATTATATGAAACTCCTATTTTTAAATATTGTTGGATGAGTAAGAAAAGAATACAATGGGTATTAGACATATAAGACATCTATGCAGGCGTTAAGACGTTGTATAATAAAGTAAATTATATTTTATTTTGACCATATTTCGTTTTTAATAAAACTTAGCGTAGAGAAAAATGAGCTCGCCTTAACGACATATTCATAATTTTATAAAACATTATATTTTAGCAGTTATTATGTCAAAACTAGAATTGAACTAAACTAATCATAATAATAATAATAATAATAATAATAATAATAATAATAATAATAATAATAATAATAATAATAAAATTATAATTTAAACCTTACAAATTATATGTGTGCGTGTATGCATATCTCCACAACAATAAAACAATAGAACTATAAAATAACATAAACCTTTACGTAGGGAACACGATGTACACTCATTTTCTTATTTCTTTTGTAACTTTAACCGACTAGAAACCCCCTATAAATATGCACATTATATTCATTTCTATTTCACTATGAACTTCTTCGTATTATAAGCACAGGTATGCCCGTCTATACTTCTTTTTAGTTATAGATTTTATACTTTAATACTTTAATATAATGTTTAGTTTAAATATTATTAGTTAATATATGTTAATTATAAACTTCATATTTTATTAGAATAAGGTTTGGGGTTCTATGTTAAGTTACTTGACCTGATCTAGGCATGGACCAATCACCCATGTTTAAACTAGGTATGGTTACCCAAAGCCAACCACAATAATAGTTAGCTAGTACCTCACTCTTTATATGATTAGCATTAAAAGATTGTTCTGCTTCTAAACAGGGGAATAAAGTTCGGGTTAAATATAGTAAACATCCATAAAGAATAAGGTGAGCTTTACGAAAGATTTCCAAACGAGAGCATGCATGTCTAAATTGTAACTGTTATAAATATGTCAACTCACGACTAGATGTAAGCATGTGATATATCATGGATAACTCCCAAGCATGCATACGCATGTATATATACGTGTCATTACGACGAGACTGATTGGCGAACCCACCAGTACGGTGCGGTTGAATCTGATTGTATGTGGGGCTAAACACCGATGATCCCGTAGAGATCTGCGGTGTAGGGAAACATTATGAATATTGCGTGGACGAGTACAAGTCATGAATGTGTTAATGTACTTTTTATAAATTGTTAAATTTGTGAACTCACAAGCATAAGCTGACGTGTATTTTAAACATGTGTCACAGGTAATGAAGCGTGAGGGCTAGTTACTATAGACTGCGAACCTATGTGGCCAGAAGAACCGTCGAATCCCAAATACGTAGTGTTTGGGAAAGTTTTGTATCTCAAGCTAAGAATAGTTCGATTAAGTTTTGTACTTTCAAGATCCAACCTTACAGTTTATGTATAAATAAAATAAGCATGTTACACTTTAAGTTGGTATCAATTGTGTACTTTTCATCCTTATCTGGGTGATGTGTCACAACAATCAGGTGTAATGTCTAGGTGTCGTGTGTCATAGGCGTGCCCTAAATTATTCCTTTTATAGGCATGCTCTGACACCTGACATTCCTTCTAGAATCCCTAATGATAGTAACATTACATGTTCAATCAAATTACAAAAGATTCTAAGTGTAAACAGGTCTTCGAGCATGCTTTGCATCTTTTGTCTTCTTCGAGCAGACCTGGTAACCATAAACTGTTTTGGGGAATAGTTCTCCGATCAGACTTTACTTAGGATATTTTCCTTAGAAAATATCCATCCAGTAGACTTCAATCTTCTTGACTATATCAAACTTTGCTCGATATAGTCCTACGAGAAACTTTTTCTTCAGAAATCCCTTCAACTCTTTGTTAACTTTAACTTATTGAGCAACCCAAAGTGTGCTGCTAACACTGTAGCTTGTGTTGGTAGCACTGTAGTTTGCTCGGAGTTGAACCTTGCTAGAAGAAGTCCTTAGCATATTTCTTTATCAACTTCCTTCAAGCTTGTTGGGACCACTGTTTATTAAGAATAAACCTTGCTAGATCTTCCTAAGGACTTGGTATCAGCTTGGTTTAGCCAAGGGTTTGCTCGGAAACAAACCTTGATTGACTTGAAGAACAACCTTGCTAGACAAAGTGAAGTGTGCTTGAACTTACACTTAAGAAGACTTCAAGAAGATAACCTTGCCCGAAAGGCAAAATACCTTGATAGATTAAGTAAAAGCTTGCTGGGAGGCCTAAGTGTGCTCAGTTTCCATACTTAATCATTTTCAGAGAGGTTGAGAAGATTCCAATCTTCATTATCTCTTTTCCTCATCCCAACACTTTTTATAAAGACTTTACATGAAAAACTACACTTTTCACGAACACTATACATGTAAGACAACATCTTTTATTAACATTTTACATGTAAAACCAACAAATTTTATTAAGATTTTACATGTAAATCAAAAGGTTTCATTTTACACCTATTACTATTACATTAGTTTTCAAGCACTAGAAAGAAAGTCCATCGTGGTGTCTTTGTGCAAACTTCCATAATCATAAAAGTAAAACTAATAAGCAACCCGCTCCTCCAATAGAATCTGGGCTCCTAAATTGATTCTCAACAATCTTCCAAGTTATAGACCCAAATACATCCCCACGTCTATCTAGACCCTTCTGTAACACAAATAATTGGTGAGTGTTGGCATTTGGGTCTCATGGTATCAAAAGATAGCACCTTGCTTTACGAACAACCCAATTTTCCTAGGATTGTCAATATTCCGGTTCCCTATTCTTTTACCCATGAACAAACAAGACCTTAGTCAAATCTTTATTTGATTATTAAAAATAAGCTCGTCCAAGTTATACAAATCACTATACGAACCAATAGTTTTATCAGTGGGAATTAGGCCATCAATTGTCATCTCATTCCAAGAGTGATAATATTAGTAAAAAAGACAGATGCAATCTCTTTAAGGAATAATGTGTGAATTTGCCACCACCCAAACAAACAATCAAGTTTTAATATATACGATATATATGTGTAGACTTTTTTGGTCAAGGAATGTTATTTTTTAACTAATTCATTTTTTTGTTATTTTGGTTGTGATATTTTTTAGCGTCAAGAATTCTCATGGTTTTAGTATAGTATAGTATAATTCAATAACTACTTACAGTATAGTATAAATAGTGATCATATGTATAACTCAAAAACTATTGGTTTACTTTTTACTTTTGAAAGTAAAACTTGTGCAGATTAGTTAATGACCAAAATGTTTTTATATTAAAACCTAAAAAGCTTTGACACTTTGATCAAAATACTAACATTTTATGACCAAAATGCTTTGATACTTTTACAAAAGTACTTTGTCATTTTATGATGAAAAACGTTTTACCACTTATTGACCAACATACTTTGGCAAAATAAAAAATAATATATTCCGTTGCTAAAATATAGTTTGTTTAAAATAAATACAATTTGAAGAACCTAAACTAGTTAAATTTTCATATATATTAAGTATTGCTACACTTGTATCAACAATATAGAAGAAGACAGTGGGGTACTGCTCATTTTCTCTATGTAGAGCAGCCAATGCCAACTGCATCATATCACCAGAACTAATTAATGTAAATAGTTTTCTAATAATTATGATTTTTTTAGTTCCTAAAAAAAGCTACATAATCCAATCTACATCTTACCAGACCAGGAGAAAACAAAAGAGGCTCCTTGATTCACATTATCTTCTCAGCTACCATCTTAGTTGTCCAGTGTAAATCCTATACTAAAATGCATAATTATAACCCAATGCACACTTATATCTACATGAATTTAGAACATATTTAGGGACAATGTTGAATAGAGGTAAATAGTACCTTTAGATGTTGGTGTTGATCATTAATATATATGATTCTTGATGATGAAAATCGAGATAATAATCAAATATAATGAATAGTATTTCACCAAACAACCTTTTTCTAATGCAATCTCTTCGTTTATGTGCCTAAATAGCCTTCTCTAACGGAGGAAGTGCAGCTTCAATGGCGTGTACTCGTTCTATGGGTTTATGGCTTCTTGAAGATGTAATCAGAACTTCTTTGGTAACCGGTGAAAAACTTTTGTTATAAATCAAGGTGAGATATGTGCAATCATCAAAAATCGATTTCAATCTGGATTATAATTCATGACGAATAGTGAATCAATGAAATTAGGTGTTTCTGCTATGTCAATTTCAACTTGAAATTAACCCAAATACTAAGAGCATCAAAACTAATATATTCTAGATTTGATTTCATAATGAATGTAAATCGAATCATGTAATACCGTTTCTTCAATTTCAGATTCAAGTTAACCTAAATAATCGACATTTGATCAAAGTCACAAGAACTAAGCGTCGATCAAAGGTAAAATATACCAATTTCATACCTACAATCAATATCATGTTAGTTTGTTCATCGTCAATTATTTTTGGTATGGTATTTCTGTCAATGTTAATTAAGCGGTTTCGTTTTGGCGTATGTCGATATATATCATAATTTTATGTTTTTGTTCATAACGCCTGTTGGTGGTTGTCAATCCACAGTTTCTACGGTCAACGAAAAGCATCAGTTAAGCTCCCAATATGGTTGAAGATGTAGTGGATTTATTTAAGAAATGATATAATTTAGAATAGAGCTTGATGGAATCACATGTATTAATGTGAGTGGTGCTTTCCAGAAAAATGATTTGGTACGGAAATTAAATGGTCATTGTGGATGAAACAAATGGGGGGATATGAAGTCTTTCGAATAGTTTAGGCTGGTTTTAAAGATTGATAAATTAGTTATTCCATTTGTGTGATCTTCTAAACAATACAGATTTTACTTTATAAAGATGATTGGTGTGTTTCTGTTATTGTGTTCAATTAATCTCCTTTTATAGTGTGAATTTATAGGTATTGTGTTTTAACTATTGGTGTGTTTTTGTTAATGGTGTTATGTCAAGAACAAAATGAAATATAACAGAATGATCATCTTGAACGAATCGGCATAAAATGAATTATAACACACTGACATGTTCTTAGTGTTGTGTTTTAAATATGGATTAAAAAATGATAATTATAAATTGATAATGTTTTCATATATAATATAACACACTATACGATTATACCTCTGGAGTGGTATAAAAAAGTATTAAAATAAAACACACATTCTATAAAACACACTTTCCATCTATACCGTCATATCACCAAATCTACCTCGTTTCGTGGTGAAGAAAAATTCCACCAAACTCTTGTAATGGTTCGAGAAGATGGAGAACGTGTTTATCCTGTGAATGTCCGGACGCCAAACAGACTAAGTTTGCCTCGAGCGTTTCGAGGATCGAGCTATCACTTAGTGGAATGCTTTTAAAGCTGACCAATGAGTTGAGTTGGTTGTGGCCATGCCTTGGGACGATCTTAAGGAGGCCATGAAGAAAGATTTTTGCCCTGAACATGAACAGCAAAGACTTGAGGCTGAAAATTGGTAGGGATAACTCTACCTATTCCAACCATTTTCGTGAACTTAGCCGCATTGTACCCCATCTTGTAACCCCCGAGACCCGTGGAATTCGGAAATACATTCGCTGTTTACCAACTGTTTTCCATGATGCGATGGTGAGTCGTGACCCTTAAACCATCGGTGAGGCTATGGATCTAGCTGCTTCCCTCACTAACGATCATGTTAGGGATGGAACCTTGTCCTGAAAGGATTCCAAACCTACCCCCGACAAGACCAAACCGACAAATCCACTGATGCTAAAGTCGAACCCAAACCTGCTTACAACAACAACTACAACTGATGTGCTAAAAATAGTCAAATAATTATTAACTAAAATTACGCTAAACTAGACACTAAGTAATACTCTAGACTCTTAAACTTAACTTAAACTACTAACCGGCAAGTGAACCGGTCGACTCTAGTACAGCTAAGTAAGTCCGGATGTCGAACCCACGAGACTCTATAAATTACGAAACTAGCAAACAAGACTCAACTACAAGACACGACTATTTAATAATAATATTTGAGGGGGAAGTTTTTAAACTATATAATTAAAACCCTAAATAATAATTAACTATTAATTAAAACTTACTAATGATTAACTAATGATTACTTAACTAAATTAATTATTAAAATAATACTAAACTAATTAATCCTAAACCTAATTATTTAAATAATAATAAAACATCATCATTACCTTAAAACTAATTAATTTAATATAAAACTTAAATCTAATTTAGTTATAATAATAAACTGGTAAGAAGACTTAGATTAATTCAGATGATAAAAACAACTACCTAGGCTAGAATCCTCAAAGTTACGGTTATCAATTAAATGGAAAACTCAAGTTATGGAACTGGGATCATGAAATAGACCCTTGACAGAAAACCCGAACAAGACCCTTGAACTTCAAGAAGACACCTATAGATTTCTAACAAGTTTTAAGACTCGCCAGTTTTATGAATTAAACTTCCTTACGGTTATTTAATAATTTATGTCTAAGTATCTTTATGACAAAATCCTACCTTACAGCGCGGAAATCAAAGATAGCAAAGCAGACTCAATTGACTTAATAGACTACGCTGACAATCAAACCTAGACGGACTCCTTACGAAGAACTTAATCTAGCAATCCTGACCAACAAAGATCTATCAATAGCCTATCACTTTACAGCTTTCTAGGCTAGCAGCTCACTTTTATCTGTTTAATTAGTTTTATTGTTTCTATGATTTTAATCGATATCAATCACAAACTAGTCAAGAACACACAGTAAATGACCTAACAAAACCATATCCTATGAAACAATCAACAAGGGCAATGTGAAACAATAAATCCAAGTAAACAAAACCAAGCAATTATACGCATCAATCAACTCAAACTCAACAATTTACTTAGAACATAAAATCCATAACGAACAAAATCCCAAACAAAATCAAACCGAACAAAGGTTCATCACGACCTAGGTAGTTTATGAAGTTTTAGCCTAGCATCATTAGTCTAAATCACACAAAACAAATAAAACAGAAAACATGGTGAAAATATAAAGAACGAGAAATCAGAGATATACAACCCGTAATCTTCAATCGCGAACGTGTAACTCTTCACCGGCTGTTCTCGTGCCTTCGAAATCACCACAAAACTCGAAAATATGCTTCAAGGGACTCCAAATTCGTCTGGTGGCAGAAGGGTATGTTAAGGTTTAAGTTAAAGATGTTTTTATACCGAAAACAAGGCCCAACACGTAACAAAAATGAAATAAAAATCCACCAGATCCGTTTAGGCGCCGCGCGACCAGGGTATGGGTGCCTGGCCGCGCAGCGCGGCATGTCACACATAGAGGGGCGGTCTGACCGGCCTGGTCTGATCGGTTCTCTGTCCTGTTCCTTCCTAACGCTTTCAGGATCTCCGTTTTGGCTCGTTTTTCGCCCTTTTTGATCACGATCAACTTCCATTGCCTATGAAACATAAAAGTGTTAGTAGTATACAAATCTCGACTAAAAACGAACATAAACTATTAAGATATTAAATAAATTATACACGGGAAACATAAACATTTAGCATTATACCAACAGCAGCAACAACAACAATAACAACGACAACAACAACAACAAGCGTAAGGCCAATCACCAAAACTATGCCATTAGCCAACCCAATAACCAACCTACACCTAACCGAAATGCCCCCAGCAGAACAGCCTACACTGGACCTCACCCTCTATGTGCTAAATGTAACCGTCATCACCCTACTCAATCCCCATGCCGACTATGCACCCAATGCAATCGTTACGGTCATATTGCTAACGTTTGTCGTGCACCGCCTGGTTCGCGAGCCGTCCAACAACGGTCTGCGCTACCTGCTCGTAAACCTGCTACTAACCATGCTCAAGTTGGTGTTCCTAATACCCATGCTTGCTACTATTGTGGTGACCATAACCATCTCCGCAACGTGTGCCCATTTCTTGCCAATTCTCATCAAGCCCATGTCATGCCAGCACCACCTTATGCCACTCATGCACCACAAGCCCAAGTATACCCCGCACCTTACTATACTGCCCAAGCCTATCAAGTGCAGACCAATTAACCCTAAGTTCCTTCGGTTTATGAACCGTAAGCCTATTGGGGCATGTGAGTTTTCTGGTTGCAGTTTACTATTCAAGCTCCTCTATTGAATCAAATTGCTCAAACCCCTCAAGGTTCCAATGGTCGTGCTTTTATGATGAATGTGAATCAAGATCAAAGCTCTAGAGACGTGGTGAATGTATGTTTCTCATTGATAATTATTATGTTTCGGTGTTATTTGATATGGGTGCCGTTAAGAGTTTTATTTCTTTGGATTTTGCATATATTATTGATAAGCTTCGGGACAAGTTATTCAAGCCATTTTCCCTAGAAGTAGCCCATGGAAATTCTATTATTATTGATTCAGTAACTCGGGATTGTTTCATAACTCTTAATAAAGTCAAGTTCCGTATCGACCTCGTTCCTATGCAAATGGGTAGTTTCGATGTTATCTTTGGAATGGATTGGCTCACTCTTAATCGTGCTAAAGTCGTATGTTTCGAGAAATTCCTCCGTATACCTCACAAAAATGGCCATGTCCTTAATGTTTTCGATGATACGCCTACTCCTAAGCTTAACCTAATGTCGTGTTTTCAAGCTCAGCGTTATTTGCGTAAGAAGTATGTTGCTTTCGTAGCTCTAGTGGTGGAGAAAGAGCATAAAGAAAGGAAGATATTCGATATCCCGATTATATGTAATTTCCCCAACGTTCTTCCGATGACATCTCCGGACTTCCTCCTATTCGCAAATTCGAATTCCTTATTGACCTTATACCTGGAGCTAACCCCATCGCTAAAGCACCTTACCGTCTTGCACCATCCTATATGAAAGAACTTTCGAGACAACTACAAGAACTCTCGGTCAAGGGTTTCATTCGCCCGAGTTCATCTCTTTGGGGTGCACCTGTTTTGTTTGTCAAGGAGAAAGATGGTTAATTCCGCATGTGCATCAATTATCGTGAACTCAACAAGCTTACCATCAAGAACCGTTTTCCGCTTCCTCGCATCGATGATATTTTCGATCAATTTCAAGGAGCTGCATGCTTCTTGAAGATCGATCTTCGTTCGGGTTATCATCAACTTCACGTTAATGAATATGACATCCCCAAGACCGCTTTCCATACTCGGGCATTAAGAACTTCGCGGTATACCTTTTGGGCTAACCAATGCACCCGTGGTTTTCATGGTTCTTATGAACTTTGTGTGTAAACCCTACTTGGATAAGTTCGTAATTGTTTTAATCGATGATATCTTGATCTATTCGAAATCTGAGAACGAAGAGCACCTTCATTCCATTCTTGACCTCCTTCGGAAGGAACAGTTGTATGCCAAGTTTTCTAAGTGCGAGTTTTGGCTTAAATAAGTTCAGTTCTTGCGCAGATATTCATATCGATCCCGCGAAGATTGAAGTAGTAAAAAATTGGAAACCACCGACTTCTCCCACCGAAGTCCGATTTTTTCTTGGTTTGGTGGGACATTTCCGTCGTTTCATTTGGAACTTTTCTAAGATTGCATTGCCCCTCACCGCTTTAACACACAAGGGTAGACCTTATGTGTGGGGGGTCAAAGCAAGAAGAAGCCTTTCAGACCCTTAAGGACATGCTTGCTCTTCCTGAAGGTAATTGTAACATCCCGAAATTTCCAAGAATAATATTTAATGTATTATTCGTTAACGATGGAAAAGTTTACTAAAATTGGTAGATAAATGATGACGTAATAATAAGATGGTTCAAGTAGGCTAAGTAGATGGAATTAATTATGGACCAAAAAGGAAAGATGGGCCTTAGGCCCATGGGCTTAAGGGAGTATAAATACCCCTTAAACCCTAATCCTTTCCATTTTTATCCAAATCCACACCATAGCCTACACCTTGATAACACACACAAACACTATCCTATAAACCGAACTAAGATCCGAATGTGAAAACCCGAGCATGTTGGTGCTAGATCATTGTGAAGAACCAAAACAACATCAAAGACCATCTCGTGTTCTTAGTTCGACTCGCCTAAGGTACGTTAATAACTATAAATCGTTCATTTAGGTCCGGATTCATTTAGATTATCTTAGATCTGTATACATATGATAAAAATGAATCAAACGAGCTAATTTTCAGTGAAATCCAGTATCAATTGATGGGTTAATCGGTAGTGTAAAGACCCGGGTTATAAACAAACAAATCGGACTGTGTAAAACGTGATTTTTGGATGTTTCGTTGATTGGGGTTTATAGGCGCTGGTATTACGAATCTGTTGATACCAAACTCGTGTCATTTGGTTGAGATTTGAGGATAAATTGCTGAATCCGTTGATGTTGACTGTGTGATGTTCTTGGCGATTTTGACTTTGACCCTTGAGTCAAAGTCTGGATAAGACTTATGCAATTCGCTAAGTTGAGTTAACGAATTAGCTCAACCATCTGTCAACGAATTAGGTTGTCCATTCGTTATATCCTGATAACGAATTAGCTCAACTATTCGCTAAATTGAGATAACGAATTAGCTACCTAATTCGTTATGATCAGGTAACGAGCCAGAGAACAAATCAAGGTATGTAAAGATAACGAACTAGGAGGACAAATCAACTAACGAATTAGGCTTAAATCGTCATAACGAATTGGTTAGCGAATTAAATAATAGTTTAAAATCCTAATGGAAAATGTGTTAAGACAGTTAATAGAAATAAAATTTTTCCAAGCTGACCTAGCAGCTCGACCCCAGCCAGGGGCTCTGCACCTTGGACCCTGCTAGGGGCTGCCACCCCTAGACCCCGCTGCCAGGGGCGCTGCCCCCGGACCCCCGTTCGTTGTGGGTAATAATTGAGACTAGAAAGACGATATGATTAGTGGTAGTTAATTGACGCATGTAATTATTATACAGCTAGCCGTGCACAGCCAAAGAAAGGAGTAACGGAAGAAGTAACCGAGTTCAGGTGAGTTTCTAGCCCCACTTCCTTGTTATATTTTCGGGGCTGTGTGCATATCCGATGTGACAGTTAATACACTTAACTTAAATGGTAAGTGTATGCCATGTATGATATATGTGTTAGATACGATTGATTGCTTGTCGGTACGTGAACGATCTTAGAATATTGCATGTACCGTTAGGTTATAAATAAAGATATGGATATTGTATGTAATGCAGGGATGATTACTTGTCGGTACGCGAACGATCTTCGGATATTGCATGTATTGCCAAGAATAGCGATGATTGTCTCCCTATATGGATATTAAATGATAGCTTATATATAGAGTTCCCTTTACGGATAATATATAGAGTGTTCCTTAAATGGAAAGTATAGTGTTCCTTTAATGGAAAGCTCAGTGTTCCTTTAATGGAAAGCATAGTGTTCCTTTAATGGAAAGCCCAGTGTTTCTTTGATGGAAAGCCTAGTGTTCCTTAAATGGAAAGCATAGTGTTCCTTCTATGGAAGTATATAGGATGTTCCTTCTATGGTGAATATATATATAGAGTGTCCTTCTATGGAGAATATAGATAGTAGGATAATAGTAATAGTTCTTTTAATAGATATTATGTGACGTCCTCTTATGGATATTTATACAAGGTTAAGATATGTATGTATGTAAGATATGTGTATGTATTGCCTGTCGCCTGATTAACTAGAACTCACTCAGCGTAGCTGACTTTTAGTATGCACGCAGGTATATATGTTTATCGAGAAGGCATGAGGATGACACATGGCATGGATTGAACGGTTGGCATATGAAGATAGAAGAAACGATGTTTTAACTATTATGTCTTATGTTATGGTTTTAAAGAAAAGATTAAATGTTTTGTAACGAATGATTAATATTTTATATTCCGCGAAAGTTTTAATTAACTCTGGTTTATAAGAACTGTGTTTATGAGCAAATCCGATGCTAAAGTAGGGCTACCGGGAACGGGGCCTTACAGTAATGAAGATTTCATGTTTATAGTGACGCTTCTAACCAAGGTCTCGGTTATGCCCTCATGCAACAAAGCAAGGTTATTGCAAACGCTTCGAGAAAACTCAAGGTACACGAGAAAAGTTATACGACGCATGATCTCGAGCTTGGTGTTGTCATATTTGCCTTGAAAATTTAGAGACACTTCCTCTATGGTATGAAATGTGTGGTGTTAACCGATCATAAGAGTCTCCAACACATCTTCGATCAAAAGGAACTCAATATGAGACAACGTCGATGGGGCAAGTTGCTTAGTGATTACGAATGCGAGATTCGTTATCATCCTGGAAAATCAAGCATCGTGGCCGAAGCTCTCAGTCGTAAGAAGCAAGTCAAGTCCGTTCTTCTTACTTGCGTTATCGTCCAAACTGATTTAGAAAAGCGTATTCTTGATGCCTAACACGAATCCGTCACTGAAGGCAATATGTATGACGAGATGTCGTGTGGTGCCGAAACCCAATTGGAAACCAAACCCAATGGTCTGCTTTACTTTCTTAACCGTTTATGGATTCCCGATCGTGACAACCTTCGCACATTGATTATGGACGAAGCTCAAAAGTCACGATATTCCATACGTCCCGGTGCGGATAAGATGTACGCTGATCTTTGTTCCATCTATTGATGGCTCGGGATGAAGAAAGACATTGGTCTCTATGTCTAAAAAAAGTCTCACGTGATCTAAAGTAAAAGCCGAACATCATCGACCCTTTGGTTTACTCGAGCAACCTCCCGTTCCCAAGTGTAAGTAAGAGGGTATTACTAAGCTCCCTCCGACTCGTAAGCAACATGATAGTATTTGGGTGATCATCGATCGATTGACTAAATTTGCTCATTTCATACCCATCAAAGAGAAGATTGTTTGTCATCATGGAACTCCGTTAACCATTATATCCGACAGAACCGGTGGTTTTACTTCTCGCTTTTGGAAATCTCTCCAGTCCGCTTTGGAACTCGTTTGGATCTCATTATTGCCTAGCATCCGCAATCCGATGGTCAGTCCGAGCGTAAGATTCAAACTCTAGAATACATGCTCTGCTCTTGTGTTCACGACTTTGGGGGCAACTGGGATACTCATTTACCGCTCATCAAATTCTCGTATAACAACAGTTTTCATTCTAGCATTGGTATGGTAGAAATTTCTTGAGATTTGATACATGAAACACCTGGTGAATATTAGATAGTCCGAGAGGAAGTTTTAGTCTATTAGCAACAAGACCAACTTGTTGCAATGAAGTCGGAGCTATCTAATATTCACCAGGTGTTTCATGTATCAAATCTCAAGAAATTTCTTACCGAGGATAATCTCCATATACCCTCGATGAAGTTCGTATTGATGGGACCATGCATTTTGTTGAGAAACCTGTTAAAATCATGGACCACAAGGATAAAGTAACCACCGAAGCCACATACCCTTGGTTAAGGTCCAATGGAATTCTAAACAAGGCGCAGAATTTACTTGGGAGCGTGAAGAAAAGATAAAACTAAAGTATCCTTATCTCTCTGTTACCGCCAATTCTCCAATTTTGAGACGAAATTCCCAAAAGCAGGGATACTGTAACAATCCGGATTTTTCATTTATCGTTTTGTTAGCCGTTACCCGACTTGTTTCTATGATCGGGTAATTTAATCAATAAAATGCCGCATTTATCGAGTTATTATAATTTTATTTTTATTTTTTATCATATATATTTAATTATCCATATAAATTTCAATTATGTGCAAAATACACCCTAAACTTTAGTTTAACCTCATTATGTATCCACACAAGAACTTGAGGGACCTAATTGAAAATCTGTCCATATCTATTATATTATACCCAACCCAAAACCGTATAACCGTATTTGGATCCAACCCGTATGCCCGTTTGATTTCTTGTAGCTTAATTCTCGTCTTATATTTGGAATTGATCTGTGCAAATCATTCGTCGTGCCTAAACGACTCACACTGACGTTCCAATTAAAGTATATGATCAATAAACAATTTCGTTTACATAATAAACAAACCGTCTATATCATTTTAGGGTTATACCTTTTAGGAATGATAATAATACAACTCAACTCGTATGAATATTCTATGTGATCTCGCTAACATAACCCTAGGAGCAATTGATTTATCAAAGCCTGGTGATATCCATTCTTGTTCGTGTTCTATCCGGCCCTATCTCGATCATTTAACCATCAATTGATCATCGTTGTAAGTAAATGATTTGTATTTTTAGTTCTTCATTAAAGCAGCTACAATAACCACAAAATCAATCGGCCAAACATTAAACGTTTTGGCCGATTGAATTTGCTAGGGTTTATATGACTTGGGATGATTTGACTGTGTGTTTAAAAATAAAAGTTTCTATCTATCACATATGTTAGACACCAGCAGTTTGCTGGTGCATGTATGATTAAGACATGTTGAACGGATGGGGGCGCGGGTTCGGGTCCCACCGATCCTTTTTTTGGGAAATTTTATTATTTAGTATTTTAATTATATTCCATCTATAAAACACATTTTGATTAATATAAAAAGGTTAAATAACTAATATTCAACATAACCGACTCGTTTAGATCGACGTTTTCTATACTTTTTATTAAAACTAAACAGGTGTGTGTGTATATGTGTGTGTGTGCGTAATCTATATTATATATATAAAGGAAGAGTGATGGGCAATTGAGGTAATTTCACAATTACATGACAAGGACAAAATAGTCATTACATAATAGGGCAAGAAAAGTAATTTGCTAACATATACATCAACTCTCAAAGCTTTTGGTACAACATCATGAAGCTTCATTTTTTGTGACATTACTTTTCAATCATTTATAAAACAAAAGGTTATGATTTAAATATGTTATTATTATTATTATGGTGACTATTCATATTCTTAACTCTCATGTGTCATTATGTGTCTACTAACTTTGTTAGCCTATATATAGTGGCTTCTTGTGTATACATACACACATACCAATGAAGAAGAAACTCTCTTTTCTCTACTTATTATGCTCTCTATACACTATTCAAAACGACAACCACAACTAACGTAAATCAAGGTCCGGATTTGGATTTAGAATGGTGGACTAATCATTGTTGGTTCTCATTTGGGGGAATGATGTGTAGAAATTAGAATGTTTTGATGTTTTTGTATGAAAAAATAATGTTGATGCTACTTGAAAAGAGCAACACATATCTGCTTTTGGATAAGGAAGTTGTACCGGAGTCAAACTTTTTAACAAGTTTCTCTCATCTTTTTGTTATAAATCGGTTTTGTGTATTGTTTATATTTGTTGTGCATTGTAATGAAATTTGGTGCTTCTAAGTGCATGTTTGGTTGACAGTTAATGAAGAATAGAATATGGAATGGTAGGTTGAGGAATTTAATACCATTCTATAGTAAGCCCAAAGCTAAATGTTGGATGATTCCAACTTTTCACAGCTGCATCAGCATGCCATGTGCATGATGCATAAATCAACATAATAAGAAAAAAAATAATTTTATTTTAGAAAACTTTAAAATATTTTTAAGTCAACTTCTTAGGTCAAGTGTCATATCTTAACCAAATATGTTGGATTTGCATCTGTGCCTGCTTGAATTGCAGAAAGCATAATGAAGATTAATGTTGTATCCATCACGAAAATACTGAAGAACAGAGATAATAGTTGCGGTTTCATCAGAAAAACTAACAACGTAAATAAAGAAAAAGATCAGTCAAATATAGAACAAAATATACACGATCACAATGTGGGCTATATAATGTTGATCAATAACCAAACGAACTGTTTGCATCTTTATGTAGATTTGAAGGAATATAAACAATTATTTTGTCTGTCTCTCAAACCACCTAAGGCAAAAAAAAACTCCATTAAACACACATAATAGAAAACCAATTTTTACTTGTATGCATAACTAAACTTTCACAATATCGATTGAGGTAGAAAATGAACTAACCTGGACGAAACCCTAATTTGTTTGGGACTTCATGTAGGAGAAGATGTAATGACGACGAAGAAGGTAATTGTTGAGAGATGGTCGGGTGAAAAGAGAATACAATAAGTTAAAATATTAACCTTTTAGTATTCCCAAGTGTTAAACTGTTGAAGAGAACGTGGATGGAAAGATGTAGTTTTCAGTTTTTAATTTATTATAACCTTTTAGTATTCCTAATTGTTAAATTCCATTTTTAATTCCTAATAATATTTATTAACATAACTTTAAGATGACTTCCTAATTATTAAATACATTGCATATATATAAATTTCGCATGATTTAAAATTACCTATATCTCACCGAATTACCACCGCAATAACCGATATCTCAAATATCGACCTTTGACCGATATCCGATATTTTTCCGCATTAACTGCTTAACGTTTAATGAGAAGCACACCCGATGGATGGTACTTTGTTTAAAGAGGAACTGCATGCATTACATCTGTCCTTCTCGCAAACCTTATGCTGACGGTTTTACTTCAAAAGTGCAAAGTAAAAAAAGAATTAATTTGCATGATAAGTAACACGTTACCACACAACGAAATTAAAAGACAATAATGTTAAATTTTCTTTTTCATGTATTTTTATTGATATAGCAAGAGACTTTTATTGATATAGTAAGAGACTGGGCAGTACTCCGCAGTCTGATACAAATCGTAACATGAATTGGGCATAAGGAGTAATAACAGCCACAATATATGTTCAGATTTTATGTAGTTTTACTAATTGTAATTATTAATATAAAATTCATATTTCTATAATAAATAAAGGGTCAAAATCTAAGTTAATAAACAAAATGTTATGGTTTACATATGTAATTATTATTATAGTGACTATCCACGTTCTTAACTCCCATGATTTGTTTTTCAAGTTTCTTAATGTTATAATGTTGTGTTAAATGTAATCGGTTTGTTTAAGGGTCACAGATCGGCATTTTATCGGGTCACAAGGTCAGATTTTATATAGTTTTAGTAATTATGATTATTAATATAAAATTCAGATTTCTATAATAAATAAAGAGTCTAAATAAGTTAAAAAACAAAAGGTTATGATTTAAATATGCTATTATTATTATGGTGACTATCCACGTTCTTAACTCTCAGGTTTTGTTTTTCAAGTTTCTTAATGTTATAATGTTGGGTTAAATGTAATCGGTTTGTTTACGAGTCACGGATCGGCATCTTATCGGGTCACAAAGTCAGATAGTCAACTTCATTCTGAGTCATCGGTTGGTATATGTGATATCATCAAATATTTAACATGACATGTGTGTGGAAGAAGTCTAAGTTGACCAACATATGAGGTAGGGATTAGAGATGACCGAAACCAAATTCAATTGACGATCCATTAAGAGAGGTTATTTTTCATTGGTATGTATGTATGTATGTATGTATGCATGTATGTATGTATGTATGTATGTCTAATACAAGCACAAGACGCCACTATATATATAGGGTAACAAAGTTAATAGAAACACTTTTCTAATTAGTTATGGTTTTTAATAGTTACTAGGTTTTGTTTAAACTATAATGTTTTTTTTAACATAATGGTTCTATTTTTTAGTTTAGTCCAAGTTTAAAAAGATTCAAACGTTATTTAGGTTTTTGAAGGATTTGTCGGTTAAAAAAATTCATAATCAAATTGGATGCATTCGTAATTTTATTATGTGATGAACCTTACCAAAACGAACCATCAAAACCAACCCAACTTTTTTATATTCGATTCCTTGAAATTGGAGCATATAAAAACAGTGGACCCTCATGAACAAATTTATGGATCTGTTACTGGGCATTAGGACAAAAATCAATTAAAAAATAAAATATAAATACGTTAGCTAAAGAATAGAGCTTGAAATCTGCTTAATGAATAAGTACGAAATTTTCAATTTACTCTAAAAATGTCGGAGAGCATGAATTTAGATACGAAACTATCAAATTTTATTGAAAAACTAATATTTGAAAATAAACGAAATCAGTGTAAGACAAATATAAAATTATAAATAAGATTTGGTCAAAGTAATTGGTTAATTATTTATCATATATTTTATATACGAGCACTACTAAAAATTCTAAGATTGTTAAAAGGTTATATTAAAACATATTCTTTGTAATAAACAAATAAAATAAAAACACAATGATTTGAATATAAGAGAATAGTTTTTCTTTTCAAAGTTTGTATATTACTCCTTTCAAATCCTGAGTTGATTTTGTTTACCTGGATTTAACAAAGTATATGTTACTTTCCATCATTTTTTACTTTTAAAAGGGAAAAATTTTAATTTCATTTTAATTTTAGACAAAAAAACAACGTTGTTTGTTTAAAATACAAATCTTGTAGCAAATAATGAGCATTTGAGTACGGTTTTATTTAAATATATATAAGTTTTTAGTAACATATTAGGACAAGACCTTTTTTCCTTTAATTGGTGATAGCACATTTATCCACCGATGACTCGAAATGAGGTTGACCCATCTGACCTATGTGACCCGATAAGATGCCGATCCGTGACCCGTAAACAAACCGATTACATTTACCCCAACATTATAACTTTAAAAAATTTGGAAAACAAGTTATTTGACACTTTTTGTCCAAAAAATAAAAAATAACCAAATAATGCTTCAACTAATGTTTTGTAATTTTATTTGTCAAAAAGTCAATAAACCTGGACTTTGTCACTACCAAGAGAAACACCATTTTTTGTGTTACACTTACAGTAAATTTGTTTTTCCCTTAAACAGGTGATTGTAGGTCAATCATTTGTACATAGATGTAATGCAACTGTTCAATTTGATTCAAAAGATGAACTGTTTTTCCCGACCACCATAAACGGCTTGCATAAATTCTTCCAGAAAATTGCAGGAAATATTTTCGGTACCAATAATGTTAAATAAATGTCACCATTAATGGCAACAGTTGATTTCAATTTTTAGTTGTTATTTTTTATTTTAAGTAATTTAAAAGAATTATATTACAAATATGTAGCACGAATACTTTGGCATAAATGTATAATAATCAATTAGTTATCAACTAACAAAATGATCTAGGCCAACTTTACATTTTTGGGCCAACTTTCTTTTTTGTGGCCCAAACTTTTTTAATCGAAAAACCAATCTCGAATGGTTTTCAAAAATTCAAAAACCGAAGTATCGATATTTTGTTCGATTTTAGCAAAAAAAATGAATAAAAGTAAATCATGCACACCTTTAATTCTTGGTATTTAGTTTGTATTGTCTTAACTAACCAATTCATAATATACATCTGTTATAGGTATTTGAAACATTTGAGCTTTGAAGTTAAATATGTGTGAACAATGCTGCGCAACATGTAGATGACAAGGTAACATGCTCATAGTTTATAATATCAATCATCGAAACAAAAGAACAATGTTGCACAAAATGCTATGAATATGCAATATGTTTTAGGTAGACTTGCTTCACTTTTAACTTCTAATAATATGATTGTAAGTTATTCGCATGCAAATTATTAAACAAGCTAAAGAGCAACCACAAGATTCACCTTTAAACAAGCTAATGAACAAACACGAGTTTCCGATCATATGAATCAAACAAATGATATGATACAAAAAGTGCCATGTTTTTAGTATTTAAAAAATGGATAATAGGATAATACATCATTCACACTTATTTTCTATTTGCTCTTAATGGAGGGTTTACGATTTTTAACTCTCAACTTCGTATGTATATAAATTCATGCTTTAAAGTCATATTAAATTAAATAAGTCATCATACTCAAATTCCAAACTCATGTTTTAGGGCTTTCGATCAGAATGATAATACAGGTTTATTGTTGTAAAACTTAGTTTTAAAGAGTCTTCCAAAATGACGATACAGTGCTTTAATTCGGGTGTTTAAACTTTCAATTAACAAAAATCAAGTCGTTTTGGATCACCTTTTCGAGATCAATTTTACATCAGTTGACTCGTATCCTCCTTCCGATCAAAAGCTCTAAAAAAAAATTTTGAAATTCGGGAAAACGTATAACGTCATTAAGTCATTTTTAACGGAGCACCATTGGGAGGCCAATTTTTTAAAATTTGGGACCGTAAGTAGTGATAAAATAAATAAGGGTTATTATCGGCCAATACCAGTCAATAGGGATTATTAAAATCCAATAAACCTAAATTAAACCATGAAAAGTTTGAATGGTATATAACAATGATGAAGAGAGCACAAATTAAAACAATGAAACTTTGATGGGGTTAATGTAAACATCTAGAAAATTTTGTGACAAAAATAAATTAATAAAACAAATGTTACATTGGCATTTAGTTGTGTTTTTATATATATAAATAAAATCACCACCTTCATAAAACAATTTAAACTTTTTGAAATGATACAATTTAACCCAAATTCATTTTGTTAAAATGTGTTTTAACATAAAATTGTTTAACCAGTCAAGCAATCTAACTCAACCTGAATGTTTTACCAGGCTTAGTTTAAACCCATCATGCAATCATCCAAATTATTAACATAACATAATAAAAGTATGGAAACTTGGAATTTAATAATCTTAAATTAATACAGTTGGTCAATATTAATCCCAAATTTGAAAATAGTTGTCACTGGTCTCAACTTTCACACTATTTGTTTTCACTGGATCGCCATTTTGAGGTAAGGTTTACATCAATCGACTCGTATTCTTATGCCGATAAAAAAAAAACCCTAAAATATCAGTTTGAAATTTGAAAAAAACTTAGCCACTTATTTGCATTTGAAGCATCACAATACAACATTTAGATTCATAATAAGGTTTTAATTGATGAGATTAAATCAATGCATTGGTACGCAAGAATGAATGGTATTCTTATCTGATTGATGCAAACAACTTATTATAGCCATCGATCAATAATTTGCTTTCCCATCCAACCACTAACCATGAACACCAATATATTTGCACACTTGGATGACCTGCTATGTCCGACGTTTCTAGAAACCAATGAGTTGCTTCTCTAGAACCCACAGCCATGGCATACAAACGTCTACCAACAAATGAATCTCATGGCCTTTGTAACACTATAAGAAACCCTTTGGGATTATAGAATGACCCTTCCAATGACACAGAGTTTCGCATATTAAACGTATCACAGGTGTCCTTACAGGACACATTTATTTAACACAAACAACAACATGGACACAAATGCCCTTCAACACAGATAGGGAACATGTAAGAACGACTTATGTGGGAAACGAAACTCCATGTCAACATGCGTTGCACTTCGTCAATTAAGAGGCTTGGTCTGTGTTTATGAATGTTGTTATTAAGTTTCAAACGAGAATGAAACAAGTTAAAGAGATGGTCTTCCCTCATGTTCCATCAAAATCAACTTTTATGGCCCATTTGGGAAACATTGACAACTCCATTCAGATACTCTGGGAAGGCACAAAATATCGTACAACCTATGGTCCGTACTCCGAGATAAGTGAACCCCCATATTTACAACCCCCGCAATCGCATCTATATCCTTACACTCGTGGATCCCCATTACCCATTACGTTACAAACAGAAATTGTTTGCTATGGTTGGCAAAACAAAACTATATGAGATTGCGATCGTCAACAAACTATTAGGAAGACCTACTACATTAATTGGTTTACGGGCGAAAAGGGGGAAATCTTCACTTAGACCCTTGTCTCTCCCACTATAGAAGTTTGTTAATGTCATATCGTGTTCTTAATTCTCATCACATTCCTACTTGTCAGTTTGTGATGCCCCAAATAAAAGGTTTTGTTTCTAGAAATTAAGTACCCAGTAATTCATAACACCATTAATCCAATATATATGCATATGCCAGTATGCATGTGCACAATAAAATCACGTATGCCCACCACTTTACCTTTTTTTACAATTCTTTGACGACAACTTAGTGGTCTTAGTTTGGTATTTATTTATCTACCGATTAAATTTCAACTCTAACTACTCACCAATTAACACACATTTAATCCTTTATGTTGATTAAAATTCACAAAACTAATAAAAACCTACTTTATTAGCAAATATTTCACAAAACACGATGTATCCAATGCGTATGGATATGTTCAAATTTTTGTGTGCAACCCCTCCCAAAAAAATCCACCAAACCATATGCACAAGTGGCAGCTCGCTCGCACGGATAGCCAATTACACACAACACCAAACACTGCAAACCAATACGAGAAGATAATTTGCGTGAACCCGCAGCAACGCGAAGGCACTTTTGCTAGTATGTTATAAAATAATAAGGATTTTTAACAAATAAAAATTATAAAGAATATATTAGATGTGTTATTCATTTACAAATAAATATTTAAAATTTTATTATGTAAATTATCAAATTGTGATTTCTAGTTTAATTATTTTAATTATAAATATATGTTATATAAATATTTATTATTTACAATCTTAACAAAAAGTAATCTTTATAAATAATAATAAATTAAATAATTTATTATTCCACCACACACTCGATCATCATCAAATCCCAAATCTACATCAAGTAAAGAACCGATATTAATCTGTAGTTATTTTATCGCTATCTCTCTTAATTAGGGTTTTCCATTGATATTTCTCGACGAGCGTGTCACCTTATTTTCTTATTTTTATCCTCTTGCTTATTTGATAAGGTGAGTAATTCATTCCCCTTTTTACATACTTTTACTTATTTTGAGGACATATGCGTACCATAGCTTATTTACATATTACATATTATACACATTAGCAAACTGTTAACCTTGTATGTTTATCAATTATTTGCCTAAATTGCTATATGCTTAATTGTTTATTTGAACGCATTCGGAGAGGTCCATGATAATCAATTAATAGTATGATCATACGACCGTAGTAATAGCTAAAGCCCACTTCTCAAGGCAATGATTTTACCGACAATCATTAATTGCTCAAGTTTTAATTGTGTATCTCACAATGACAGTTTTGCGTTTTTATATTATACAATACTTAACTGATTGATGTTTTACTCACTCAACCTTGTGTTGACAAATCTACTTTATTTTATATGCATATGCAGGTTTTCTTTTGAATTTATTGCAAGTTGATGAAGAACTTAGAGATGATTTATGTTAGAAAAATTTATCAAGACTATAGGAATTTGAACTTATTTGCTTTTGTTTTAATAATTATGTACTTTGTTTGTTTTGGATTATCTAAATTAAATTAATAAATATTGTCACTTTTTAATATAGCATGATAATATCTTGAGAGCTGTGAACTATCAGTTCGCGCCCTGGCATTTCCGCCTTAAGTTGGGGTTTTGTTGTTTTACGTGTAATTAATTAAAAGTTTTATTTTACATGGAAAATCTTAATGAACTGTTGTTTTACATGTAAATTGTAATGAGATTTGTTGTATTACGTATAAAATATTAATGAAAAGTGTCCACACCCCAAGCTAAAAAAACCTAAAATCGTTAAAAGCGAAACTAAACCCGAGGGCTAAACTAAGTTTGAGTTTTTTTTTTTGGAACAGGGATGCTAGATAAACATTTTGGTTTTTTTACTTTTTTTTTATTTTTTCGTTTTTTTATATTTGTTTAATTAATTTTTCGATTTTTTTGAAAGTTTATTTTATCGGGGATGCTAGATAAACATTTTGGTTTTTGTACTTTTTTTATTTTTTTCGTTTTTTTTAATTTTTTTTAATTACTTTTTTGATTTTTTAGGGTTTTTTTAAATGATATGATGTAGGTGATTAAAGGTACACCATAAAGATTGGGGGTGCACCCTAGGTCCCCATTTCTTTGAAGTTCCCCAATTAACTCACCCATATATATTATAATTATAAATATATACAATTACAAACTTTGGTGCCGCTAAATGCTAATTGGTCACTTTGCGGCACCGTATTGGTCCTTGATTTTATTATTATTATTATTTTTAGTCCTAGTATCGTGACAAACATAATAAAAACCGAACGAATTCGCGTAGACTCACTGCGTTTTGTTTTAATTTCGGTACTGTAACCAATGTGACGGAAATCAACCGAATTTGCGTAGACTCACCACCTCAACTTCCAGGATCGGCAATGCTCGGATCTTCCCAACATCCGAGTGTTACCGACTGACGCCACTCAATTGACCTACCTCAAATTTTATATGTTTTTTTCTTTTTTTTTTGGTTTTTAGTTTCGGTAGCATAATACACTTAACTGAAACCGACCAAATTTGCATCGACTTACCACCTCAACGCCGAGACCAACAACGTTTGGGTTTATCATCGTCCGGGTTTTACCAACCTGTCCGGCACAACGCGCCGAGTATAACACTAGTATAATAATAATGCAGGTTTGGTGCCACAAAGCCCCTATTGGGCCACTTTGCAGCACTCTATTGGTAGTAGGATTTTTTTTTGTTTCGGACAGGAATGAACGTAATGAAAACCTAACGAATGTGAATTTTGTTTTTGTTCTTTTTTTCATTATTATGTTTTATTTACGGTATCGTGTCGAACGCGCTAGAAACCGACCGAATTCGCGTAGGTTCACCGCGATTAGCTTTAGTTCCAGTACGTAACGAAAACCGACCGAATGCTGATTTTTGTTTTTTTAGTTCCGGTACCGTAACGAACATGATGAAAACTGACTGAATTCGCGTAGACTCAACCGCCTCAACGCCCGGGATCGATAACGGTCGGGCATTACCAACGATCGAGTTTTGCCGGCCGACGCCACGCCATTAGTTCAACCCAATTTTTATAATATTTTTTGTTTTATTTTTGTCTTAGTTTCGATACAATAACGCACGTAACCGAAACCGACCGAATTCACGTTGACTTACCATATGAACGCTGAGATTTACCACCGCTCGGATTTTACCGACCTGTCCGACACAACACGCCAGTAAAAATACTAAGTTGCATATAAATATAAAATTAATAATAGAACATAAATTCCATCATATTTCCCATGCTTGTTTATCACAAACCAACAGAACATAAAACAAAACAAATAACATCTTAATGGTAAATTAATTGTTTACCCTTCCCATATTTACAGTTCTGAATGTTGGAGTTCACTTCTCAAGGGTAAAATAGGTATGCTTTGTTCATGTTTGAAGAAGTTATCAGGATCAAACTCAGTCTTGATCTTCACCAACCTATTAAAGTTGTCTTTGAAATACTTTGCTCCCCAAGAACTCGCCTTGACAAAACTAGTGTCATCACCATTTTTATCATTCATTCCAAGATCAAGATCTCTGTAATTTGCATAAGCTTGTCTTGGAAACATTGAAACATATTGAGCCATGTAGTTATAAAGCTTCCTAATCCAATCAACATGCTTGGTCACGTCTTCTTCAGGGTTCATCCAGCTTGTCAAATACTGAATCATGAACAATGTCCCATTTCTATGAGGAAATGGGATTGATGATTCCGAAATCCTGCTCATTATGCCTCCATATGGGTTCCAGATTGTTAGGGGACCATCTTCTTCCAAGAATCGTTGCCAGATTCCTTCTAAACCCTTTTCTGGAATAGGCTCTTTTACAAAATCTGATTTTGCTTTGAAGTAGTTCAAGAAAGCCGGTTTTCCAGCGAGTAGGACGCTGGTGGGGACGGACCTTGGGTAGCCCGCGATGAACAAGACCGATTCCAACCAACTCATTTCAATGCAATCTTCCTTCTTCATACCCAATTCAGGAAAACTTTGTTTCATGATTTCTTCAAGTCTGTTTACATTACCAAGAAACAGTGCATTGTAAATTGTGATTATGGTTCTTTTATTTGTGTTTGGTATGTTTGTGGGTTGAATGATAACCCTAATGAAAAGATCTTCATCAAGTTTGTCAGCAACTTGTTGCCACTTGTAAAGAATCTTGGTCGCGCCTTGTTCTAACGTTCGTCCAACGTTAAAAACGGTGACAGTTTCTGGGACTGGTACGAGTTTTAGTTTCCAGGAAACTATGACACCGAAACTGCCCCCACCACCTCCTCGGATAGCCCAAAAAACATCCTCCCCCATGGCTTCCCGGTCCAATATCTGACCATTTGCATCAATTAACTTTACGTCGAGTGCATTATCAGCCCCGAGCCCGTACTTTCTCATCATGGGACCGTATGCACCACCCGTGATGTGACCACCAACACCTAGGCTCGTGCATAGCCCTGCTGGGACCCCATGAGTCTTGATTTTCTCGGCTACTCGGTAATAAAGCTCACCAACGGTTGCACCTGCCTCGACCCAAACCGAACCATCCTCAATGTCAACATTAACGGCACGGAGTTTGGATAAGTCAATAAGGACATACGGAGGGTCCATAACAGATGTATAGGAGATTCCTTCATAATCATGCCCTCCGCTTCTAAACCGAAGATGAATGTTATTCTTTTTCGCACAAATCACTGCATTTTGGATATGGGTTTCGCTTAACAGGGTGAAAATAGCCTCAGGTTTCAGTGCATTTGGACCAATGCAGCGGAGATTTAAGGCGGTCGAGTTCAAAATGGGTGTGAAAGAAGGGCTGTTTGGGGTGTAAAAAATTTTGGGCAGTTGGGTTATGGAGTATGTAGAAAGACATTCATAGAAGCTATCATGAATTTGGTTTGAAGAACAAAAGGGAGAAAGTGTTGCTAGAAAGACTAGAAGCACAATGAATCTTGAAAAATAGATCATTTCTAAAGACCTGAGTGATTGTGGTTTGGGAAGTTTTGAGAAAGAGAACACATATATATGGATTGATTTTTTATTGCCAAATATATGAGCAATTAAGATTTGCAAATGTCAATAGTTTCTATTCATGACTTTAGCTTTAATTCACAAACTTTAGTTTCTTCTATACATTTTATTTAGTAAAAAAGACTGCTAGATTTAGATATGTAATAGGAAACAATTACATAGCTTTGAAGCAAGAACATAAACATGAGTGTAGTAGAAAAAATGCCACCTTTTTGTTGGCAACACTCATCCTCTTGTGGTCTTGTCCCACACAAACATAGAAGAAACAAACAGATAAACCATCGATCTATCGTATACTTTTATAACATAATAATTAAAGATAACAAAATATATACAAATACATACAAATGCATGACTCAAACTAACAAGAATCAAACAAAAAGAAAATAAAAGATTTAGATGATACCATGTGTTAGTCAAATCTATTTTCCAAGATACTACATACAAATTATATCGACTTCTCGAATGTTTGTTCATTATTCACCTACCTAAATAACCTTGTCTTCGTTTCTTCATTTTCACTTTATTTTAAACAATATCTCATATATAAAAATACTTATTTGTGTTTAAAGTTACTAAAAATCATAGCCACCCCTATGGAGCCTCCAAAGCGCCGAGAACACCGCCCTCCGGGGTGCTTTGGGCGCTATGGAGGGGGGAGAGGCTTCCCACATAGCGCCGGCAGGGGAAATGGGTGAAAGATGATTAGTGGGCTTATTATTTTTATTATTACTATTATTATTATTGTTATTATAAAATAATAAGTTAATAATTGAAGAAGTTCATCACATGATCCGGCTTTTGGTAGGTACGTCCCATAAACAATCTTTCCCTTGATGTGTGACCTTGAAGATAAGTCAAATGGGAGTATGAAATGACAAAAAAAACCAATGATTGGTTGAGAAATGGGCACATTCACCAACTAAAACCACATCCTAATAATACTAATACTAACAAATAAATAAAACAGATAAATGTCAAACAATATTGGTAATTTTAAAAGTTGCATCTTACACTTATGAAATGATGACTAGTGAGTATGCCATATTTATATACCAAGCAACCAAACCAATATTCCCATTCTTTCTATAAGAGTTTAGCCTCAATTTCCTCTAGTGTCAGCCCTTTTGTTTCTGGCACTTTGAAGAAGATGAAAACCAAAGACGCCACTGCTATTATTCCAAATATGAAGAACAGTATCCCCGCCCCTAGCAACGTCTGCAACCACAAGCAAAAGCATTTACTGTAAGAAATGGCTCTCAGTGTACTAAGTGAAGAAAATATCCACGCGCTGCATTTCCGTAATTACAGAGTAATTACACAACAATGAAATTGAACAAGAGTAATGATAATTACGCTACAGCTTACAAGTAGCACAATTGTTATTACTCTAGCTCAATTTTTTTGTAGCGTAGAGTAATTGCGAAAATGCCACTGCGTGAATTTTCCTTCACTTCGTACACTGCACACCATAAAACATATTTGTATTGGATCCTAATAAGTGTGTGTGTGGGGAGGGGGGGGGGGGGGTAGAAGTGTGTGCGCGCGCGCGAAGAAGATACAGCAGAAGTGAAAATGTACCTGTAATGGAGAGAACGCAAATGTGACTAATGCATTGGCGCCAAAATTCACAAGAACCGCTATACTCAATCCACGCCCTCGTAAACGTAAGGGAAAGATTTCAGATATCATCAACCAGCCAATAGGACCAAAAGATATCTGCACCAATATACTTTCTTAATAATTAATTTATATACTACATTTAGGTACCAATCCAACTCATTTTACTTATATATGGGTTATTTTGAAAGAAACATGTTATATGTGTCAAAACAGGTCGAAATATCCATATCTGTATTTGCAATGCATAAAACATCCTAAATTATTATATTTAAAAGAAACTATATTATTATTATTATTATTGAAATAACATAAATTTTGTAGTACATAAGGTCACTCATGCAAATTGACAAACATGCCCTTATACCTGATAACATCCAACATACACCAGCAATGCAACAACAGCTACTGCAGGCACATTACTGAGGTAAGTGTAAAATGATCCCATGAGAAACAACGCTACTACCTGCAAAGGTGACTAGTTGTTTAATAAGTTTTTTAAACTTATAGTTTAAAATAATATGAGAATAAGAATTTACAATGCCAGAAACGCCCCCGAGAAGCAATGGTCTCCTCCCAAGTTTGTCAACAACCAAAACAGCCACACCAGTCATGATTAACTAACATAAATCAAATACAAGGCGCGTGTTAGACAAACTAACAAATTGATATTTCTTTTAAAATTTTATCATTACCTTTAAGACCCCAAGTATAATAGATGCCTGTGTAGCGTCAGATGCAGCAGAGAACCCTGCTGTCTATAAAACATGCAACAATTCAGTTACAGAAACATGTTTTACATACTTATAAATTTCAAGTGTCAAATTTAAACAATTAAGTACCTGAAAAATTGATGCAGCATAGTAAAGTACACTAGGTTGACCAGTTATCTGCTGAAACAAAACCAAACCCGCACCAATAATTAATGCTTTCAAACATTTTCCTTGAAACATTTCCCCTATTGTAGCTTCACCTTCCTCACTAATATAAGATAATTCAGCCAAAATATCTTCAACCTCTTGAGTTGCTGAATTATTATCAACATTGTCGCCTCTAAGCCGCCTTAAGCAATAAATGGCATATTCTCTTAATTCCTGCATATCACCTTTTCCTTGAATCGCTCGTAATAATATCCACCTTGGTGAAGCTGGTAACCACCACATCCCGATTCCCATAATAAACGCAAAAGGAATTGCAGTCGCGTACATGTACCGCCAACCAGAGTTTATTTCAACTAAAACACTACCAACCACATAACCTAACTGCAATCAAACAAGCATATTATTAAGCGTTTTAGCTGAAGGTAGACGGGCAACAAAATCAACATGTTGTGTAAAAGATCTTCAGAAAAAGATGAACTACTTACAACCATTCCCATCACGATAAAGAATTCTTTGAGGGATATTAACCGGCCGCGTATCTGACTTGCAGCTGTCTCAGCAATGTACATTGGAGCAGCGTGCATTGCCTACATAGAAATAAGTCTGTTATAATTTATTAACTTTGACATATATGTGTTCAGAAGATAGATTTGTATCTTACCAGTCCGATTCCTATACCGTATATAAAGCGGCCGATCACCATAATTGCGAAACTGGGTGCGAGTGTTGTTACCACGGTGCCAATAATATATGATGCAGCTGAAACCATCAGCTCCCTCCTTCTTCCTTAAATACACACTTATAACTTATAATTTTTTTATATGAGTATCAAACTGAAACCTTAAAGTTCTCAACTTGGAATATAGCTAACCTAGAAAGTCAGCAACATTAAACGCCAATATAGATCCAATCAAAGCCCCATAGAGTGACCCACTGGTCTGCAATCACCAAAGGCAAGAAGAGAGATTAGTTTTGTATAAGTGCAAAAAAACATTCCAGCAATGGATTCAAAAACTTACGATGAGACCAACTTGCACAGAGGACAAGTCATACCATGAGATGCCACTAGATGTAGGTGACTGCAGCATTTAAAAGAGAGTGAAAACCACACACGTGCACACAAAACGTATTAGCAATGTATGATAACGCAAGATCTTTCATAGTCGACAATCTTACTAAAAAAGGTACCTTTATATTAATGGTAGCAGAAGAGGTGGCACCGATATCATAGCCATATAAAAGGCCTCCAAAAGCAGGAAAAAGAAATCTGAGATAATTGACCGATAATCAACAAGGTGACATTTATCACAATTAGAACTTTAGTGAAAAAAGATCAAGAAAGGTCACTGTCTACAGTTAGTCACTCCATTAAATGACCTTATCAGTTCAACTGCAAGACATTAAAGCAGAACATCATAACTTCATTCCTATCTGCCCCGGTAGTACGTACAAGGACTTATATCCACATTTTTCTTCTAACCAAAACAAGGAACACAAACTTATATTCTTTTTGGTCAAAGCCAGCACATTTAATACGAAAATCAACACCACAATGTAACAAATCCAACGCCAGTTCATACTATATTCTTTACTCAATGTTGTCGGGCCTAGACTCCAAAATGTAACGACATAGCAATCATAAAGTTCAAATTAACATAGACGACTCCAAAACGTTCTAGTGATCCATCAAATCTTAAAATAAACTATAAATGTATCAAATTCAATATAATCAAAACCTTTAGTTACTCAACTGCAGCCCATAGTATGGCTAGGGCTGTCAAATTGGGTCTTATCGTTATTAAGAGGTAAGAAAGAACGCGCTTAACACAAGTATCAAACATGAATAAAGCTCCTTTAACTACTTTATTATTATTATTATTATTATTATATGGCAGCGCTATAGACTAGCCTAGGCTATTAATTTCAAATATTTATAAAGTTAAAATAAAATCACATTGGATTACGTGTTTTAGGCAGGTACATGTATCAAAGTAGTAATTAACATGGAATGAATCGAGACTCACGGAAGAATAGCGGCGAGTAGAGAGTAATCTTCCGATTGACGATGACCGTTGAGAAGACGCACATCCATCCCTTCGATTTCACCGGATGACTTTCCTGCCTGAAAATCAAATCAAATCAAATCAATCACCGTATGGCAAACTTAGAAATTAAGAAACTGAGCAGCGTCAAGTAACAAGTACCTTGCCGATGGATGAGAAGTGGTGTTCGGTGGTAGTTGACGCCATGGATATCATATGCAGGCAGCACTATGTATATTAATTAAGTCCTTTATTATTATTATTGTAGTCAATAAAGGGAAGGACTAACTGACTGGCTCGCGTATAAACAAGAATCCAAAGGCTACTTCCGTCATTTGACTCATCGATCTCGACTCTCGACCTTGTTTAATGCTTACAAACAAAATTTCGAATAATATATTTTTTTCGATCTTCTTATTTTTTATTTTTATTATTATATATTGGGACCTATATATATATATATATTTTTTAAATTTATAGATAAAATTTATTATAAGTTTATAACCCGATTCCAGATTTGTCATCGATACCAGATTCCCAATTTTTGCACCATTCACATTCTCAAAATTCATTTATCAACAACTCTGTTTCTAACGCTACAACTACCAAGTATATCATTAAAGACCGTGTGCAAGTGCTACCTTTTGAATTGTGGTCGCTTCACACACTATCTAATGTCGCAGCAACTACCTAAACATGCTTTTGTCTCACAAATACCTAAACATGCTTAATTTTTTCTCATAAGCGAATAATACATATTCGGTCATAGTTGACCGTTGCACGATCTAAATCAAACATTTCGTAATCAAAATTAACATTGTCCTTGTATATTTAAACATCAACTTATTAGTAACTTAGAAAACATTAAAGTTAAACATTTTTGACAAGTAATTTTGAGCATTTTGAACATGGTTCTAAATGAAAACCTATGTCAATGCCAAAAAAAAAAGTTAGTAATAATAATAACCCTCACACTAACTAAAGTATATTATTGTGATTTCAAAACATGAAAACATGCAGAGTTTATTCTTATAAAAGATTCTCTTTACAGTTTTGTTTTTCAGTTTCATTTGATAAGATATATAACTTTGTTACATTATTTATTTTATTATAGAAAGTTGCTTTTCTTGTAAAACCTTTTTGATTTTGTATGACTTTATAAGGTATCATTTTTACCTTCAGAATTTTAAGTCATTTCATCGCCATCAAAATATTGTGTAAATTTTAATTATAATATAAAACTTTGATTTAGTTTTTAATTATATGCGTTTAGGTTTATGAAAATGTAAGTCATTAATAAATGCTTATAATACTTAAGTTAGAGATAACTCGTTTATCCTTACGTCGATGCCTATTGTATTGCAAGACGTCGCTTGTCGAATAGAAGTTTGATTTGGTATTTAATTAGGCACTCCACAGGCACATAGGATGTCAAGTAGATATCATGTTAATATTTCCTATTATAATCCATGACCATAAGTAGGGGTGTTCACGGCTCGGTTTTAAACCGCGAAACCATTCGAACCAGTCATCGGTTCAGTTTTGTGGTCGGTTATTTTCTTTAAGTTATGGTCGGTTGGTTTTGAAATTCTCAAACCGTAACGAACAGTTTGGTTTACCGTTTATAACGAAAACCGGTCGTATAAACCGGGCCGGGCCGGACCGGACCGTAAGATTTCATGCATGATATAATTTACCTTTTTATATATAAATATTTATTACATGTATATGTATCTAATTATCAATTATCAATAGTTTATAGCATGGGCTAAGTTTAGTAACTTGGGAGTATTGTGTGCAGGAATTACAGCTCGCAATCTAGGTGGGTTGTCTTTAAATAGAGTGTAAAGGTTTTTTTATTTAATCTCGTCTAGCACCGCGCCTTCTTTTAATTTCATCTAGCAATGTGTCTTCTTAAAGATTTTTAATCAATTACTTCTAAGTTTCATCAACTTATACTATTACTTTTCATGAGCTTGGTAATCTTTATATGGATTAGCATCTACAAGTTTAATTGTGAAGAAACACTAGGTGACCCCGAGTAGATTATGGATAATCTGGGGGTTAAGTAATGTTTCCCACGAGGGTTAGGTCCGGCAGAGATGGTTATTCTGATGACCTGCAAAACAGACACCGTGAGCTCGTCACTGAGAAGGGGGGGTTCCTCCTTGTGACCACCCTCCGGCGTGAGAATCAGACTAGATTGCTCTGAATATAAGTGTATATAAAGAGAGATTGGTAGAGAAGATAAGATACAAGATAATGATACCGTTCCAAGGTGTTGGAGTATTTATAGCCGAAGGTAGGTTTCCAAGCAAGTACAGCCAGCTGTATAATATTCTTGTTCTACCAACTATGGGCTACGAACGTGCCATGCTGGTTGGTGGGTAGGCAGCGGCTGATAGTGACAAGGCCGGCTGTGTACTGTTCCTTTCCGCCGGCTATGTACTATTCCTTTTCCGCCGGCTGTGTACTGTTCCCTTTCCACCAACTGCAGGCTATGTGCGTGCCACGACAAGGGTTGGTGAGTAGGCAGCGGCTAATAGTGACAAACAGTACTAGAGCGTGCTCCTCCTCGTACTGTTGTCGGTGAGCTGTCACCCTGTGATTGGTTCATGGGCTGCTTTGGTCAGATCTTGTCTATTTTGTCCATACCTTGGCAGGTATAGTACAAAAGATCTTCCAGAAGCATACGGACTGGCTCATTTGGGCGGGAGTATTCCCGCCTTGCTCATTCCTTCAGGTGACACTGAATTATTGAGAGTTAGTGCCTTGTGCGTGTAGCCTTGCTATTAGTGCGGGTAGCCTTCCCTGATGGCTTGTATCCGCAGCTGCGGGAACAGGCGGGGTACTTCACCATTGGGAGGCTTTCCCTGCGGGAACAGCTGGCGTACTGCGCGTAAGGTCTTCATCTCTGAGCATGGTGGGTCCTGCGGAACCAGTTGGTCCTTGCGCAGACGTCCCTCTTCAAGGTGAGTCTTGCGGGTCCAACTGGGCTCTGCTGGGACCTACCTCTTCAAGTCCCCCCAGTCCAATGTTCTTCTCATGAATTGTTAATAAGTGAGGTGAACTTTGGACTTAAGCAAGGGGTTTTGAAAAGGATTTAGTTTTAAGGTTGTCTTTGGGGATTTTTCCCGCGGTTTCCCTAATGTCACGTGCAGAAATTCCCGACTTTTCTGCTTGATCTTTGGGTATGATGCGGGTAGGTGTGTAACCTCCTCGCAAGTCAGGAGCGTTGAGTTTCACTTGTGTAGATTCTCCACGAGGTTTTGGTAGTTTTAAACATAGTGATCAATTATGTTAAAGAACCAATTCCATCCTGGAGCTTCAAACAATCTAGTTCTCAACGTTCCCGCTATGCGGGGATGTTATTTCCCTTTCCGCAAGCATGGCCCAGAAGATCCTTCTTGGTTTCAATTCCCTGCGAGTGCTAAGTATGTGAAGGGTTTCGCCTTGACACTGTACCCGCACTCGTCTTATAGTTATCTTACTTCCAAGGTATTCTTGGCGTCCATTCCTTGCGGGTGCTAAGTATGTGAAGGGTTTTGCCTTGACACTGTACTCGCACCTGTCTTATAGTTACTTGGTTGCCCAGGTAAGGGGGTATATTCCCTCTTATTTTTGAATATTTGAATCTTTTTGAATTTCTTTGAAATTCGAAGAGTTGGTGAAAGGATAAGAACAGTCCAGACTGTTGAAGGGACGTTAGTGTCTGACGGTTTCTTCTGACAGTTTCAGGACGTGCAGGAAGTTATGACGACGTGACAGTATATGGTCATTCCAGACGCTTTTTCAGGCGCGTGGGCTCGATTTTTCGGGCGCGTGGATGCGGATTTTACGGCGCGCGTCAGGGAACAGCTGTTGCCAGCTTGCTTTTTCCACGTGTCATAGTTTCATTGCACCAGCTCTTTTCTCTCTCCTCCGCATTAAATTCATCGCATTCATTGCGATGAGTATATAAAGGGGGAGAGGGTTCATGGTAATCCACACTTTCACTTCTTTCTTCATCTTCTAAGCGATTTCCGGCGAATACTCTTTCTGTCGAGCATTCTCCTGAAATCGTTCTTCTTTACCTCCAAAACATGTCTACTCATGATCCAGAAGCTACCGTCGAGGAGTCTGACTTGTATGTCGAGAACCCGACGTCTACGTCCGATAAGGACGATAAGAGCACTGCTGGCGAATGCCAGTGTGCTCTTCCCATCGAGCTTTACCGGTACATCGTCCGGAAGTTCATGCTCGAGCCGTTCGAGCCTGAGTTTCCGGAGCCACACAAGACGGTGTACGATGCCCCCAAGGGCAAAATAGGGGTATATGCCGCCTTCTTCGTCTATGGGAATCTTAGGTTCCCATTGACGAAGTTTGTATACCGTGTTCTGGATAGACACGGTGTGCACCTGACGGAGGTACACCCAATGGCGATCGCCAAGATCCGCCATTTTGAGTGGGTGTGCCTCATTCTTGGCGTGGATCCCCACGTCGACCGCCTGATGACCTTCTACTCCTGGAGGTTCATCCAAGGCTGGTACACCCTGGTCACCCGGATCAAGGGTTTGAAGATCTGCGCTACCGAGCGCAGTCTTCGGTCTTGGAAGCGGGAGTTCTTTTACATCTCTGCCCGTGTCGTCCCTATAGCGATGACATTTAAGAACGGGAGAGCTCTCCCCAGCCTTCACGCCTCCAACTACCAGGAGGCGGAATGGTTCTCCAAGATTTCCCGGATCCAGACTCCGGTTTACCGCTTTCCAGAGTCCGGGATGGTGATGCTCGGTATGAGCAGGGTGTGGAAGGATGCTGGGGTGGATGCGCCACAGATTCCTATCGTACTTGAATACGGTTTGAACTTTATCCCTTACGGTATGCTCTGTCTTCTTTGTTGATTTAAGGTTTTTTCTAACTGTTTTTCTTTTTATTTAAGAGGGAAATGACTTGCAGTCCCTCCTGCATCCGCGGGAAGCTGACGGTCCTGCTCGGTTGGGTACTCGTGCTCTTGACGAGAACGAGTTGCCCATCCTTGCGCAGAATGCGGATCGGTTTGTGGAGGCCTACCCGCCAGGCCACGAAATACTGAGCGCCACGCGGCCAGGTAAAAGACTATTTAACCCTCGCCCTCTGAATGCTGAAACCTCTGCTGGAATTCCTCTAATCTTGTCATCTTCTGATGAGGAATCCGCAGATGGTCCTTTTCTTGCGCGGAAGAAGAAGGCTGCTGGCGGGAAGGGCAAGGCGAAGGTAGCCTCCACTGCCGACCAGGTGAACCGGTCTGAGTCGGAGACCGAGAGTGAAGAGGCGGCGGGGAACCCGGGTGGTGTTGAGACCACTGCTCCGGAGGTTGAAACGGCTATCACCTCCGAGCAGCCCAGGACAACGACGGTGACCGGTACGAAGAGGCCGGCTCCATCGGGTTCGTCCCCGCCCGTTCGCACCTTCAAGCTCAAAAGGACCCGTAAGTATACTTCCTTTATCTTAACTGCATAACTTTCCGCCATTATACTTATATATCTTCTTTGTGCAGGCGTGGATGCTACCGCATTCCAGGGTGGAGCGGGGAGGAGCACCTCCGGACCCATGACGGTAGGTTTGGTCAACCTACCTGAGGCGATGACCCAGGCGACTGCGCTTGCTTCAGTTGTTGGTTCAGTTGCTCACCCGGTTGAGCCAACTGTTCCAACTGTGACGACGTCTCCGCCGGCTGTCAGTGCCATATTCACTGATTCCTTCACTGAGCCGGCGGTGAGTGTTTCTGTGGATTCTTCCAAAGCCGCGGCTGCGGTTGTGATTTCACCTCCGTTGGTTTCTACCACGGCGGCCTCCGCTATGCCTCCTCCGGCGCCGGCGACTACGGCCGGTCCTTCAGGTATGTCCGGGGTTGGGGCGTCAAGCCAATCTCTGCCTCCTTCCCATCTGCCTGACCTCTTGGATGGATATCCGTTAGGTTCGGGTGATGGGTTTGGCGGCTACAGGCCTGTCGTCGACCCTACAGGTGCGTAGGGTTATTTTGGCCTTTTATTATTTTATTTTATTTTATATATATATATTTTTTATATCATCTTTTCCTAACTGCTTTTTGCTTTTGCAGTGTCGGATTCCAATGAAGTGTATGTTCCACGATGGAACATCCGCCAAGGAACAACCCTTCGGACGCCTGTGGAATGCGTCGAGTGGGCGCGCCACGCCGCCCCAAGTGGGGCGCTGGGGGAAGCAATGTCAAGCTACCAAGAGGGTAGGTTGACAAATGAGCTCCGCATTCTCGTAGCCCGAATGCAGCCGCGCGTCGAGCTGCTTTGTCGTGAAAACGACAAGTTAAAGGCAGCTCGTATCCAAGAAGTAGCTCAGGCGCGGGCTGTCTGGGAGGAGAACAGGAGGCTCTCCGCCGTTGCTGCGGAGAAGGAGAAGGCCTTCAAGGCCCTTGAGGTTGAAGTTCAGGCTCGTCTCGAGGCTCGTTCCAAGGCCACCCAAGCTGTTAATGAACAGCTTCGGTTGGCTAAGGAAACTGCACGGAACGCAACCGAGAGGGCCACCAAGGCTGAAGCTGCTGCTGAGCCTCTACGCATCGAGAATGAGGAACTTAAAGCCAAATTAGAGAGGCTCCAGCAGGCTCATGATGCCTTGGCCACGGAAGATGCCAAGAAGCTCCAAGAGATCTTGGACCAGAGGGGGGTGCTTGACTACACTGAGCGTAAGCTAAAGGGCGTCGAAGAGGCTGCAGCCAAAGATGTGTTGCTTGCCAACCTTACAAAGAACGAAGCCGAACGCGCCCATAATGAAGCTCAAGCTGCCCTCCAGGAGGCTCTGGTTACCAAGGAATGGCTTCTCCGAGAAGCGTTGTCTCAGGTATGCGCAGTTCACAATTTCTTTACGCTTTTCCTTAGAAGAGTTTTTGATATACTTCTGTTTTTTAGGTTGTGCATCGGGTGTTCACGAACACATCATATGACGATGCGATGAGCGCAGCCCTCAACGCTTCTCATGAGGATGGGGAAAAGGCTGGCTTCCTGCTTGGTCTAGGGTTTGTTGAACAAGGCATTCCGCCTTCCAACTTTCCTCTTTACAATGTGGATACTAAAGCTGCGTATGACCAAGCAGTGAATCAGTATGCCGCCTTCCCGCATCCGGTGGTGGAGAAGGTAAACGAGATTGCTGCTGCTGATGATGGGCTAGCTATCCTCAAAGCTTCCTTGAACCGCCACACTCTACTGATGGTGCGGGTCCAAGTGGGAGTGGTCCTGAAGCTTGATACTTTAGATCCCTTTCCACCATTAGAGTAGATTTTTATGTTTGTATAGACTTCTAATCTTGTATGCGGGTATGTACCCAGCAATTCTTGTAATGTTTGAATGTTGATGGAATAAAGATTATTTGTTAATGTCTTGCCTTGTTTATTTCGCGCATATTTTGTTTTAACTTAGCAATTTCTTGAGTACTTAGATAAGTTAACTTTTCAACGTGGTAGATAATAAGTTAAAGTTTTGCTTCCTCTTTCGTGATTGTGCGGATAAGACCGTCACTTTCACTTAGTAGGATGGCTAAACTTTACCCATATCTGACCTGCGTGGAAGTTTTCCTTATCTTTTCCTTTGAAATTTTCTAAGTGTTTTGAATAAGTTAACCTTTCGACGCGCGGTTGCCAATAGGTTAATGTTCAGTTTTCTCTATCATGATTGTGCGGGTAGGACCGTCACTTTCATTTATTGGGATGACCAAACTTCACCTATAGCTGACCTGCGTGAAGGTTTTCCTTATCTTTTCCTTAGAAATTTTTACCGTTTTATGTGTTTATGCGGGTTTTGTCGCCTTCCACACGCAACGACTTACTTCTTCCCATATTTATGCGGTGAATACCGGCATATCAGTTTGGGAAGTTCATAAGTATAAAGGTAAGGCTATCAACACAATGTGATAAAGGAGAATCATTTCCATTAGAAGTGGCTCTAGGCCTTTTCTTTACAAGTTTGGAATTGATCTACATGTAACATTTGCGTAATTGAGCTCCGTTCCATGTTCTTGGGATAGGAGTGCCATCGAGCCTTTCGAGCCGGTATGCGCCTTTTCCCAAAACTTCTTTGATAATGTACGGTCCTTCCCAGACCGGTGCCAGTTTTCCTGGGCGCTCTTGGTTTGAAGCCTCGTTGTTACGCAATATGTAGTCTCCTACATTGAAGTTGCAGAGTTTTACCCGCGTGTTGTAGTACTTTTGCATTTGTCGCTTGTAGTTTTCTTCACGCGCTGAGGCTAAGTCTCTGCGTTCCTCGGTTAGCATAAGGTCTAACAGTCTTTCCGCATCATTGTCCTCTGGCTGAATCAAGACCCTTGGTGAGGGTAAACCAATTTCGACTGGGACCATGGCTTCAGTGCCATAAGTGAGGCTGAACGGGGTTTCTCCCGTACTGGCCTTTTTCAGCGTTCTGTTTGCCCAAAGGACGTGTGGAACTTCGTCTACCCAGCCGGATCTGTGTTCCAGGAGTCTTTTCTTTATGCCTTCGACGATGCTTTTATTTGCTCTTTCCACCTCACCGTTACCTTGCGGGTGTGCCACTGAGGTAAAGGTGTGGGTGATTTGAAGTTCTTGCAGCCACTTTTGTAGCTTCTTGTCAGCAAAGTTGGTGCCGTTATCACTCACCAAAGTCTGTGGAAGTCCAAAACGACAAATAATAAATTCCCAAATAAATTTTTTAATATGTTTTGCGGTTGTTTGGGCTAAGGGTTTTGCTTCTATCCACTTGGTGAAGTAGTCGATGGCTACCACTAGGAACTGAACGCTGCTGTAGGAAATGGGCCTGCCACATCGATGGCCCACTTCTGAAATGGCCATGAAGAGGTGACTGGAACAAGTTCATTCTTCGGGCGATGCGTGTTGGGTGCGTAGAGCTGGCAAGACCTACACTTTCTGATGTATGCCAGCGCATCTGTATTCATCCCCGGCCAAAAGTATCCCGCGTTGTTTAGCTTAGCTACAACAGCGCGTGGACCTGCGTGTACTCCACAGATGCCCTCGTGCACTTCCCTTAGGAGGTAGCCAGCATCTTGGTTGTCCACGCATCTTAAGAGTGGGCCAAGAAAGTTACGTCTGTAAAGGATGCCATCGATGAGTTGATAGTTTAATGCTTTACAACGTATTTTTCTTGCCTGTGTTTTCGACTCTGGTAGTATACCCGCTACAAGGTAATTTATTATCGGTGTCATCCACGTTTCTGTGCCGGTTTGGATGACACAAATTTCCTTGTGCGGGACTGATGGTGCTCCAAGGAGTTCAATGCGGATGTCCTTTCCCAAATGGGTGAAGGCTAATGATGCAAGCTTGCTTAACGCATCCGCATATTTGTTTTCGCTACACTTGACGTGTATGACTTTACAATCATTAAAATCGCGCATAAGGGTTTTTGCTTGTGCGAGGTACAGGGCCATTGTGTCATTCACGGCCGTGTACGTCCCGTTTATTTGGTTGGCTACTAACATGGAATCCACGTGGGCTTCCAAGTTTTTCACTCCCATCTTACGCGCAATTCTCAGCCCGGCCAAGAATGCTTCATATTCTGCTTCGTTATTCGTACTTGGAAAATCCAGTCGAATAGCGTAAGTGTATTCTTGGCCTGCTGGGTTGGTTAGTTTCAACCCTGCGCCTGAACCCTCGTTGCTGGCTGCTCCATCAGTGTAGAGTCGCCAGACATCATCGATGTCCTGTGCTAGGGAGGGTTGAGCCTCCTCCTGGCACTCTTTCTCCCGCGAAGCGGGGACTTCTGCAATAAAGTCGGCCAAGACCTGGCCTTTTATGGCTGGTCTTGGCTTGTACTTTATCGCATATTCCCCCAACTCAATTGCCCATTTGGCTAGAAGTCCCGATAACTTGGGTTTGCCTAGAACGTTTGCAAGTTTGAAGTTGGTGAGAATGGTGATTGGGTGACCTTGGAAATATCGTCTTAGCCTGCGTGAAGCCTGTACAAGCGCTAAGACTAATTTTTCCAGGGTAGTGTACCGGGTTTCTACGTCTGCTAGGACACGGCTAACATAGTAAATAGGCATCTGGATACCTTTTCGCTCTACTAGCAGGACTGCCCCGGTTGCTCTGTCTGTGGCGGAAAGGTATATGATTAATTTCCCCCCCACTTCTGGTGCTGTGAGCATCGGGAGTTCAATCAGGCGTGACCGAATTTCCTGAAAAGCTGCTTCCGCTTCTTGTATCCAGCGGAAGTGCGTTTTTTTAAAACAGTTTCTCAATGTTGACACGAATGGGAACGACCTATCCGCATGGTTTGACAAAAAGCGGTTAAGTGCGACTAGGCGTCCATTCAGTGTCTGGGCTTGCTTGATGGTAGTAGGTGATTCCATTTTGATAATGGCTTCGACCTTTTCAGGGTTCGCTCTGAAACCATCTTTAGTAACAATGACTCCCAAGAACTTCCCTTCTTCCATCCCAAAGGAACACTTGCTCGGGTTGAGCTTCATGTTTATCTTTCTGAGCGTGTTGAAAGTTTCTTCGATGTCTTTCAACATCGCTTCTGGCTCAGGGCTTTTGATGACCAAATCATCCATGTAGACTTCCAAGTTTCTCCCAATTTGGGCATGAAACTCTTTGTCCATCAGGCGTTGGTATGTGGACCCTGCATTCTTAAGTCCGAATGGCATCATTTGATAACAAAATGTGCCATCGGGCGTCCGAAATGCGGTTTTTTCCTGATCATCTACGGCCATGTGGATTTGATGGTACCCCTTACATGCGTCAAGGAAGCATTTAAGGCGAAACGGTGCTAATGAATCCACTTTGAGGTCAATTTCGGGTAACGGGTAACAATCTTTGGGGCATGCTTTGTTTAAATCTTTGAAATCTATGCACATGCGCCATTGTTTGTTAGCCTTCGGTACCATAACGGGATTTGCAACCCATGTTTGATATCTACTAACGCGTACGATGCCCGCGTCAAGGAGTTCCTTGACTTGGGTTCTACACGCGTTAGCCTGTTCCGCCCCCATTACTCTGCGCTTTTGTATAACTGGCGTAAAAGCCGGGTCACACTTGAGCTTATGCTCTGCTTTACTTCGAGGTACACCAGTCATGTCTGCTGGTGTCCACGCGAAGATGTCAGCGTTTCTCTGTAGTAAGCGTTTGAGTAAGGTGCGCGTAGGATCAGTGATTGTTGGGCCAATGGTAACAGCCTGGTCAGGGTATTTGCCATTGAGGGCCCATTTTTCTGGTTCGGTGATGGTTGGTTTAGCCATCTTTGGTTTGGGTTTAGATGAGACAGATGCGATGCATACCTGGGGAATACCGGTGATCATCGCTACACCCTCAGCTGTTGGCCATCCCATCATGCCGTGGACTGAAGATACCACGGCATTGAATCTTGCCATCCCGTCTCTCCCGAAGAGAATGTCGTATGTGTGGTGTGGCTTCCTCATCACGACGAAGTCCACGTCTTCTGTGCGGGAGTGTTTCCCGTCCGTGAGAATGACGGGGAAAGATAAGATACACATGGGGGTGTTTGTGCTGCCATCGAACCCTTCCATTGAGGCGTAGACCGTTTCCAGGCGTTCCTTGTCTTCGTCGTCTAGCTTGTCGAAGAACTGCCTGTACATAACCGTTGACGAGGCGCCGTTGTCAGCAAGAGTACGGGAAGTGATGTAGTGCCCCAGCTGGCTTCTGATGACGATAGGGCCTTCTTTGCTGGGTCCTCCTGGCACTCGCGGGAAGCGCACCTCAGCTTCCTTCCACGCGCATGGTTCTGTCGTTCGTCGTTTTCTTCCTCTGATGTTACTCTGAACCATGTGGATGCTGATGTCAACGGGCTTTCGTCCGTTGCCTTTGTACCGGTTATCATTCCTCCCTCCATTCTTGATTGATGCCACAAGGTGTGTAAGTTTTCCATCCTTGACGAATGTTTCAACAATATCCCTCAAGGATGTATACTCCTCAGTGTTGTGACCCTTTGTCTCGTGGAAGTCACAGGACTTGCTCTGATCCGCATTAGGTCGCTGCCAAATCACTGGAGCTTTCGGCCATGGGAGTTTTTCAGTGGCAAATATCTCCGTGACTCTTTTGGTGAGTGGCGTCCACCGGTGTTTTCGGTTCGAAGGGTGCGTGTTATCCCTTCCACCTACAAGAGGGCGAGAGCTTGATGTGGTGTCAAAGTTTACCCTTGACTGCCAAATACCTAGCTTCCTCTTTTTGTTCTGCCGGGCGGTCCGAACGTTGTTTTCTCTGGTCCTCAGCGTGTAGAGGTGTGTACTCTGGGGAAAATCCCTACCCAGTTGCTTCTCCGTCTCGGCAAAGCGCTTGGCCGCCGTCATGATAGCATCCCATGTGGATGACATGCCGTCCTTACCCATCAATGTGCGGTTAAGCTCTGGGTATTCGGCGCCCTGGATGAAAGCGGCGCGAACAAGATCTTCACTTATGTTGCCCAGACTCAGCTTTTTGGAGTTGAAGAGAGTGATGAAGTCTAGTAAAGATTCATCCTCCTCTCTAACGCAGTTGAGGATCATCCACTGTTCTTCAGTATATTTCCTCTGTTGACTGAAGTGTTGGCTGAACTTGTGCTGAAAGTCCGCCCAATCATAGATGTGGTGGACCGGTAAACGATTGAACCACGTCCTGGCCGCTCCAACTAGCGTCATCTGGAACATATAACACCACGTGGGTTCCATCCATTTGCTGACGGTTGCCCCCGCTATGAATCTGTTCAAGTGATCGTCTGGGTCGGATATACCATCATAAGTGCCGATGTTGGACATCTGTTTGGCACTTCTCGGGGCGATTGCTTCCGCAATGTCCCTTGCAAACTTGGACGTTCCCGCATTTGCAGCAGTTGGTCTAAAGGTTTTGGAGAAGTCACGTGGGTTTCCCCCCGCGTTCCTTGGTTTGAAGGTTTCTCCAAAATTCCTTCTTGGTTGGAAGTCCGTTTCCTTACGCTTCCCTTTCGCCCTGTGGCGAGGGTTTGCGTCGGTGTCGGATTCCTCCCGATCATCGTCCGAGTACTCGCACTCACTGTTCATGTTGAGCTGTTGTCGAGTGCTTCCGAATTCGTCAGCCTGTTGGAGTGAACGCAAGCATTCATCCAACTCAGTTTGGAATTCCTTCTGACGTGCTTCGGCCCACGCCTTAACTTGATCGAGTGTTTGGCGAGGGAGCCTCGTCTGTTTCTCCAACTGGGCATCAGTGAACCCCAGTGAAATGTTGTTTACTGCACTTGCCCCGGCTTGGGTAACCGGGGTAGTGTTCGTAAAATTTATGTAACCGCCGGTGTTCCCCGCAGTAGCTGGGGTTGTGGTTACCGGGGTTTCTTGGTCACTCACTGGCCTTGGGACCGGAGTAACGTTAACCATCTTTTCAGAGGTTTTTGAAAAAAACTGAGAATTAGTTCAAGCTTTTATGCACGGATGGCGCCAATGAAGAAACACTAGGTGACCCCGAGTAGATTATGGATAATCTGGGGGTTAAGTAATGTTTCCCATGAGGGTTAGGTCCGGCAGAGACGGTTATTCCGATGACCTGCAAAACAGACACCGTGAGCTCGTCACTGAGAAGGGGGGTTGGGGTTCCTCCTTGTGACCACCCTCCGGCGTGAGAATCAGACTAGATTGCTCTGAATATAAGTGTATATAAAGAGAGATTGGTAGAGAAGATAAGATACAAGATAATGATACCGTTCCAAGGTGTTGGAGTATTTATAGCCGAAGGTAGGTTTCCAAGCAAGTACAGCCAGCTGTATAATATTCCTGTTCTACCAACTATGGGCTACGAACGTGCCATGCTGGTTGGTGGGTAGGCAGCGGCTGATAGTGACAAGGCCGGCTGTGTACTGTTCCTTTCCGCCGGCTATGTACTATTCCTTTTCCGCCGGCTGTGTACTGTTCCCTTTCCACCAACTGCAGGCTATGTGCGTGCCACGACAAGGGTTGGTGAGTAGGCAGCGGCTAATAGTGACAAACAGTACTAGAGCGTGCTCCTCCTCGTACTGTTGTCGGTGAGCTGTCACCCTGTGATTGGTTCATGGGCTGCTTTGGTCAGATCTTGTCTATTTTGTCCATACCTTGGCAGGTATAGTACAAAAGATCTTCCAGAAGCATACGGACTGGCTCATTTGGGCGGGAGTATTCCCGCCTTGCTCATTCCTTCTGGTGACACTGAATTATTGAGAGTTAGTGCCTTGTGCGTGTAGCCTTGCTATTAGTGCGGGTAGCCTTCCCTGATGGCTTGTATCCGCAGCTGCGGGAACAGGCGAGGTACTTCACCATTGGGAGGCTTTCCCTGCGGGAACAGCTGGCGTACTGCGCGTAAGGTCTTCATCTCTGAGCATGGTGGGTCCTGCGGAACCAGTTGGTCCTTGCGCAGACGTCCCTCTTCAAGGTGAGTCTTGCGGGTCCAACTGGGCTTTGCTGGGACCTTCCTCTTCAAATTGATATTCAAGATTAATGTCTAATTAAAATATTGTGCAAATTTAAATTATAACATAAACTTTGATTTGCTTTTTAAATGTATGCGTTTAGGTTTATGAAAATGTAAGTCATTAATAAGTGCTTATAATACTCAAACTCAAGTTAGAGATAACTCGTTTATCCTTACGTTGATGCTTGTTGTATTGCAAGATGTGTAGACACGCTTGTCAAATAGAAATTTGATTTGGTCTTTTCACGTGTTTTAATCTTGAAATTTTACTCAATGGATGGATGGTCGCCGAACATTCATTTCGTTGTATATCTTTAGCTTTGCACTTTGTGTAGTTGATAGATGGCTCGGCCATCATGTTAACCGTAAGTTTTTTTTGTCTAATACTACTCGATTGATTTGATTTAATTGATAAATGTTTTGGAAATTCTTTATTGATAATCAGAAGACATGTAATATTACATAAAAATGCGTAATTATATTTACAATTCTTTTCACGTGTTCATACTTGTATTATTACTAAAATAAATAATGCATTTTGTTTTTTTATTAAAATAAAAAATATTTTTACACGCATGGCAAGTTATAAACTAACAATAAAAGCATATTGAAAATGTGAAAGATTTGATAAATATAATTTATTTAAGAGTTTGGGATGTGCAAATGAGTTTGGTTGATTGGGTTAATCGGTGGAGTGGTTGACTAAATTTTCTTTTAGTTACATTAATAAAATAACATTATATACAATAATATAGAATGTTGCATCACTCTCTAGAGAACTAAATTTTACAATAATAAATAAAGGAAATTTGTGTTTATAAGATGTGTATTGATATTTAATTAAGATTAAATATAATAAATGGTATGGATTTGGGTGGATAAAGATGAAATAAGGGATGGGATGAGCCTTAGGTCCATGCAGTGGCAGCCCAAGGTTTTTAAAGGTCTCAAGCTAACTATCAAGTTGGAGCTTTTCTTTTCCAAAATTTTTAAGTATAAACTCTCCTCCTTTATCCGGGCTTGGGACTGGCAATAATAAACCAAACGTTTATAGTCGGGCGGAGTTAATTTTTTTTTAAAGTTATTTCGTGTCGGTAAAAAATAATATTTATATGAAATTTATTTTTCTAGATTTAACAGATGCAAATTGTTTAATGAAATAATCATAATCAATTTCTCCTAAAAAGTTCTTCTCAATCAAACAAACAATAAACACGTTGTAATACACCAAAAAAAGTCCTCAGCATTGTTACAAGAGATAGCCATATTAGAAATTACTAAATTTAAACTATGACAACCACATGGTGTGTAAAATGCTCTAGGGTTAATGTCTAACAATCGTTTTTGCACGCCTTGATGTTTTCCCTTCATATTCGATCCATTATCATAACCTTGTCCTCTAATATCATTTACATCAAGCCCTAGATTACAAATTTCTTTAATAATAGCATCAAAAGGCCTTTACCACTTGTATCATCTACTATTAAAAATCCTATAAAAGATTCATTAACTTGAATCGGAGTTGATGAAACATCTACACATCGTAAGACAATGGACATTTGTTCATTGTGACTTACATCGGGAGTGCAATCAATTATAACTGAAAAATAGTTAGCTTCCTTAACCTTTTTAATAATTTTAGTTTTTATTTCATTTGCTAACAAACAAATCAATTCGTTTTGCATTTTGTGTCCAAGGTAATGATTATGAATTTCATTGTCTTTTATGCGTCGAATATGTTCTTGCATTATCGGATCAAATTCCGCAATCATCTCAATAATAGCTAAAAAAATTACCATTATTTTCTTCATAATTTTTTTCATTCTTCCCACGAAATGTTATATTCTTTTACCAGACTCTTTACAACGGCAAGTATTCTTATTAGCACGTTTCTCCAATGTTCTTTATCTTTATTTATTTTATCTTGAGTTTGTTTATCAATTGTTTTATTTTTTGCCAATCTTATGTCTAATTCCATCCATGTTCTCATATTGACAATATGCGCATTACTTAATTCATGTTCTTTTAATTTGGCACTAAGATTTCTCCAACCATTACTACCTTCATATGCTAATTTAATTATACATTGATTCACATTGAATAACTTACAACAAAAACAAAATACTCTATCTAGTTCTATAGAATAAACCAACCATTTTCTTTCTATTTTTTTTCTCCATTCGGTAACTTTCGGATATAAAGAGAAGTATTAAAGCTTCTTGAATATTCATCATTTGGAAATTTGTAACCATAAATTTTTACTGGGCCTTTTCTACAATTAGATCCCTTAAATTACTATTGATATTATTCCATTGACTTGGGTCAACAATATTTGGAGGTTCTTTAGCTTGATTCTCATTTGGAAGTTGATCATCATTTATAGGTTCATCGTCACTTGTTAACTCATCAATTGTAGGTTCATTATTTGTAGGTTGTTCGTCATTTGTAAGTTCATTACTTATAGGTTGTTCGTCATTTGTAAAGTCATTATCTATAGGATGATCGTCATTTGTATGTTCATTGTTTGTAGTTTTTGGGGATGTGAAAAATTTTTAAATAGCTCCTTTTTGTATCTTTATTTCTATCTTCTTATTCCCTACACACTCAAAACACGCACACAACCATACCCATTCACGGTCGCAAGTAGAAGAGGAGACCCAAGACCAAAACTGAGATAGATATTGATAGATCTTGAATAAACAAGCAAGATAAAAGATTATTGTTCATAACCGAAACTTGTAAAACGCATAAAGGTATGTTCTTTGCTTTTAAAGGCTATGTTTTATAAACGGTTTACCCTAAAACTTAGCCCTAGAGTAGATCGGGTCTAGGTTAACCATAAAAATGTAAACTTGATAGTTATTATGGACTTAACGAACTTATGGATGTTTACGGCTCATGAATAACCCAAGATCTAACCCAAAGAATGTTTTAAACCCATAAAGGTCCAAGCTTTATGGATAAACGGGTTAAGTCGTGACCGAAAATGGAAACGGGAACGTTTATGGGTTAATACCAAACCATAATAGGGTGTTAAGGTCATTAGATGTAATGTTAATTATGATAAAAGAAGCCAAGGACAAAAGGTCATTCGAATACAATATGCATTTTCGCATACAAAAGGGCTATTCGAATACATCAAAGAACTCTCATACAATAAGCCCGTTCGCATACAAGTTACATGATCACATACAACCAAGAACTCGAATACACTGCATGCGTTCGAATACAATCATACACTCGAATAAATATATACAATTCGATTACATTAAACCATTCGCATACAATGGCTAATCTCGAATACATTAAGATAATCAATTACATGGACAGTCGAATACAATATGTATGATCAGATACAATGAGACTCGATTACAATGTGATTAGAATACAATTATATAATCGATTACATTATTAAAATCGAATACAATTTTGAGAATATGAATACATCATAGAATTCGAATATAAAGAGTATCTTGATTTCAATATGGATTCGAATACATACAATATGCATATTGGAGTACATTGAAAGACTTGGATACAAAAAGGGAAAGAAAGAAAAGAACATGATGTATTCAAATACAAGTATTTGAATACATTAGTGTTTGAGGGCGAAATTATATTAAGTAAATTGTATTCTAATACAAGACCATGCTTATGAATGCAACACCATGTGAAGCCACTAGAATAGACTATACTTAGCCATTTTATCGAAAACTAAGAAATGTAATTAGGGCAAGTATTGACACATATAATTGATATACAGTTAGTCGAGCACAGTTAAAGATAGGGATAACGATTAAAGGAGAACGTAACAAGATCTAGGTGAGTTTCTAGCCCCAGTCCTTGTTATATTTTCGGGGCTGTGTGCATACTCGATGTGATTAGTTAATACACTTATCTTAAGTGGTAAGTGTGCCATATATGTTTATGTGAAAGATATGAATGATTGCGTGTCGGTACGTGAACGATCTTCGGATATTGCATGTACTGCCAGGTTATAATTAAAGATATGAATGTTCAATATAATGTATGAATGATATATGTATGTTATGAACGAATATAAAGGGATGGCGAGGTACATAAGAAAGGGACCGAGCCCTAATAATACTCGAGGAAGAAAGGGACCGAGCTCTATTAATACTCGAGGCAGAAAGGGACCGAGCCCTAATAATGCTCGAGGCAGAAAGGGACCGAGCCCTAATAATGCTCGAGGCAGAAAGGGACCGAGCCCTATTAATACTCGAGGCAGTAGGGCATAATGCTCTTTAAAACGTATGAGTACCTAAAGTATGAATAGATGTAAAGAATGTAAAGAAAGTATACAAGAAAGAATGAAATAAAGAAAGAAGGTATATACTCATGTATGTACGAAAGAATGATAAGCAGGTTAAGTATATACTATGTATCTACGGATGCATATGTATAAGTATGTGAAAGTATTGTATGTTACTTGATTAACTAGAACTCACTCAGCGTAGCTGACTTTTAGTTTGCACGCATGTTAGTAGGATGAGACAGCTAGCTTGAGGTGGACACATGGTGGAAAAATAAGAAGCTGGCATCTAAAGACCTGTGACGTTTTTATTTAAATGATGTTTAGGTTTGAAAGACAAAAGATGTTAACTGAGACAAGTTTTTGTAATGATTTGAAATGTTTATTGAAGTTTTAATATTTCATGAAAGTTTTATTTAACTCTAATAATTAGAACTGTGTTTATGAGTAAATCCAAAGTCCAAAGTAGGGCACCGGGATCGGGGCCTTACAGGTTGGTATCAGATCAAAGTTCGAGAGAACTAAGCATCCTACATGCTTAGACTCGAACAGAGAATGGGATTTAATTAAGAAAATAAAGAAAATGCCAGCTTAAGATAGCCATGTGTCACTCAAGAAAGCTCAGTAAAGGTAAAGTGTATGGTTAAATAATGTATGTTAATGTTAGCTTAATTGCTAAAGAAAGGATATGTGAATGTTAGGGATAGGTTTAATTGATTATCTGATTGATTAACTGTTTAAAAGTTGAACTTAGCACAAATAGACTCATAAAGGGAAGTGTATAGGACACAGAAAGTAACGTGATCAGCTAATCATAGCTGGCCACTGTTATTACCTGTTTGTCTTACTATCCTTGTACTAAATAGTTTCTTGAGTGATGACATTTGTGTTTCCTTATAGAATGGCTGGAGCTAGGGAAGTTGTTGGAACATGATGTAGCACTGGATGTCGTGGCAGGCCACGTATTGTCCGACAACCTTCTGTAGAATCAGCTTCTAACACAAGGGAAGAAGGAAGCGCAACTGGACGAAACCCGAGCAACAACGAAGGGTATCAACTTGACCCTGTAGTTCAAGCAACCATTGTTCAAGTTGTAGCCGCTGCTGTGAAGAACTTAAGTCCTGAAGGGTCTGCTAGAAGCCATGGAAGAATTGCTAAAGGGTCAGGAGAGAATGGTAAGAAAGATGATGAAAGAGATAAGGGTGACTCGAGTGCGGTTAAGTCGGTGAAGGTTGATGATAGGAAAAGAGGCCAAGGTGGGTACAACTACAAGCCATTCAAAGGTTGCGACCCGCCGAAGCTAACTGGTTTGGGAGATGCAATATCTACTCTCCAATGGATAACCGCGATGGACAAGGTTATCCGGATTAGCGAATGCCGTCCCGACCAAGCTGTGGGTTATGCTACTCAATCATTCGGGGATGAGGCAATGAACTGGTGGGAGTCGGTTGAGCAGAGGAAGAGTCGGGAAGAGATTAAGGCTTTGATATTGGACGATCTGGAAGGAATTGGTAATGAAGAGGTTCTGTGCTGATGCAGAGGTGGAAAGAGCTGAAATGAAGTTTCTAAAATTGAAGGCGGGTGAGATGACACACCGCGAGTATACCACTGAATTAAACCGCATGTCCAGGTTGGTTCCTAACATGGTGAACAAGAAAGCCAGGAGGATCAAGTGTTACATTTGAGGGTTACCGCAGAACGTCCGCACGTTAGTCAGGGCAAATAAACGTGCTACGTTTGACTCAGTTGTGGAGCTTGCTAAGATGGTTTATGATGACTTGGTAATGGAAGATGTTGTGGTGGTGGAGGAAAAGGAGGTTAAGAAATGGGTCGATCATGCTAAGCGACCCGGTACTCAGTTATGGAACCCTAAGGATAAGAAGCCGAGAGTGTGGGAGAAGAAGTTGTGCAAGACTTGTGGCAACATACACGGTGGTGAGTGCAAATGGAGTAAGGGTTCAGACGTTTGTTATAAGTGTGGAAAGATTCATGCTAGTGAGTGCATGCTTGGTTCAAATGCTTGTTACATTATGCTCCAGATTGTACCGCAAAGTCCGCATGTTACAAGTGCGGTAAGATGGGTCATTTTTCTAGGGAATGCACCGAGGGTGAAGCTGGAAGAAGTGGGAAGAAGGATGGTGATCAAGCTATGCCAAGGAACATAGCCTACATGTTGATTCAGGAATAGGCTAAACAGATTCTGGATGTTGTGACAGGTACGTTCTTAGTAAACAGTATATCTACTTCAGTATTATTTGATTCGGGTGCTAATAGAAGTTTCGTAGCTACCCCATTTAGTAAATTAGCAAAAATGAAATGTTGCCAAGTGCCTAAAACCTTTATAGTAGAAAACGCTAACGAAACCATGGTTAAAATAGTGAAAATGGTTAAGGATTGTAAGATAGAATTAAAGGGACGTGAGTTCCCCATTACCCTGTATGTGATGACCTTATGAGGGTTCGATGTAGTTTTGGGTATAGATTGGTTATCTGAGTTTGAAGCTCAGATACTGTGTAAAAGTAGGATAATAAGGTTAAAGTCCTTGGATGGTAGTGCGGTGACGATTTATGGTGATAAGGAAAGTTCTGGACTTAATGCCATCTCGATGGTAAAAGCCGAGGGATTGTTAAGGCGAGGGTGCGGTGCTTACCTGACTTATGTTGCCAACGCTACGGCTGAGACAAAAGAAATGAAATATGTTCCTATCGTGTGCGACTACCCAGAAGTATTCCGTGAGCGAGAGATAAAATTGCAGATAGATTTAATACCAGGTGCCCAGCCCGTTGCGAAAGCGCCTTACCTTCTAGCGTCGTACGAGATGAAAGAATTGATGTCCAACTGCAAGAACTCCTCGACAAAGGTTTTATCAGACCAAGTGTTTCCCCGTGGGGCGCACCGTTGTTATTTGTTAAGAAGAAGGATGGAAGTATGAGAATGTGCATCGTCTATTGTGAGTTGAACAAGCTTACGGTGGAGAACAGATATCCTTTGCCAAGGATTGATGATTAGTTTGACCAACTGCAAGGTTTAAGTTGGTTCTCACGAATAGATCTTAGATCAGGCTATCATCAGCTAAATGTGAAAAAGGAAAACATCCCTAAAACAACGTTTCGGACGCGGTATTGACACTACGAGTTCCTCGTGATATCATTCGGTCTAACGAATGCTCCCGCAACATTTATGGACATGATGAATAGGGTGTGTCGGCCGATGTTGGATAAGTCAGTTATCATTTTCATTGATGATATATTGATTTATTCTAAGAGAGAGTCTGATCATGCCGAACATCTGAGGGAAGTGTTGGAGGTTTTGAAGGAAGAGAAGTTGTATGCTAAGTTTTCAAAATGAGCATTATGGTTAAGAGAAGTGCAGTTCATAGGTCACGTAATCAATCCTGAAGGGATTACCGTGGACCCAGCTAAGATTGAGGTGATAACAAATTGGAAGACTCCGCAGAACCCGACTGACATACGAAGTTTCCTAGTGTTAGCTGGCTACAATAGGAGACTCATCGAAGGCTTTTCCAAGATAGCTGTACCATTGACCGATATGACCCGAAAGTCTGTAGTATTCAGTTGGGGTAAGTTTCAAGAAGAAGCTTTTGAGGAATTAAAGAAAAGACTCACGCAAGCTCCAATCCTTGTTCTACCCGATGGTGACGAGGATTTGGTTGTTTGTATTGATGCTTCGCATCGTGGGTTAGGTTGCGTGTTGATGCAACGAGGAAAGGTTATAGCTTATGCGTCCAGACAGTTGAAAGTTCACGAGAGTACTTACCTGACGCATGATTTAGAGATAGCAGCAGTAGAGCATGCTCTCAATATATGGAGACATTATCTGTATGGTACTAAGTGTACCATTTACACGGATCATAAAAGTTTAAAGTACTCCTTCGAGCAGAAAGAGCTGAACATGAGATAGAGAAGATGGTTAGAATTGATAAAGGACTACGACTACGATATCAAGTACTATCCTAGTAAAGCTAATGTGGTTGCCGATGCGTTAAGCCGTAAGAATGAAGAAGTTATTGCAACGGTGAAGTCGTACCAGTTGATTATGAACTCGAGTCTTTTTGAAGAAATTATCAAGGTGCAGACGGAAGTACTGGTAGATGAAGGGCTAGTGAAGAAAGAAAGGATTTTCGGTCAGCAAGACAAGCTGATGGACAACACTCATGGAGTTAAGACTAGGTTTGACCATATGTGGATTCCACACCATGGAAATCTGAGAGGTCAAATCCTAGATGAAGCTCATAAGTCGAGATACTCGATTCATCCAGGATCCACCAAGGTCTATTAAGACCTGAAGAGAGATTACTGGTGGCCGGGTATGAAGGATGATGTAGTAGATTACGTTAGTAAGTGCTTAACTTGCTTTCAAGTCAAAGCTGAACACCGAAAACCATATGGGAAGATGTAGCCACTAGAAACACCTGAGTGGAAATGGGAACACATCACCATGAATTTCATAACTAAGCTACCTTGTACAGCTAAGCATCATGATACCGTTTCGGTGATTGTGGACCGTTTAACAAAGAGTCTCACTTTCTACCTATACGAGAGACTATCTCATCAGGAACGTTAGTGAGCTTGTTCAAAAAGAAGTTGTGACTAAGCATGGAGTGCCACTGTCGATTGTGCCTGATAGAGATACTCGTTTTACTTCGAGGTTTTGGAAGAAGTTCCATGAAGCTATGGGAACAAGATTGAACATTAGTATGGCGTATCATCCTCAAACAGATGGACAGTCTGAAAGGACAATACAAACCCTTGAGGATATGCTACGTGCTTGTGTTTTGGACTTTGGAGGAAGTTGGGATGATCATCTGCATCTGGCAGAGTTCTCTTACAACGACAGCTACCATTCAAGTATTGGTATACCACCGTATGAAATGTTGTATGGAAGATGATGTAGAACCCCGGTATGTTGGGGAGAGATTGGTCAGAAAGAGATAGGAAGCCTAGAGGTTGTGCAAGAAACCTCATCAAAGTTTGATCAAATCAAGGCAAGGATGAAAGCTGCTCAAGATCATCAGAAGACGTATGCTGATAAGCGGCGACGACCAATTGAGTTAACATTGGTGACAATGTGGTGCTCAAAGTCTCGCCTTGAAAGGCAATTATTCGTTTTAGGAGGAGGGGAAAGCTAAGCCCAAGGTACATTGGACCGTTCAAGATTGTTGAGCGTGTGGGTGAAGTGGCATACAAGCTAGATTTGCCCCGAGGAGTTAGAATGAATTCATTCAACCTTCCATGTCTCTCATATGAGAAAATGTCAAGCCGATGACACGTTCCATGTGCCGTTGGCAGACATTGAGGTTGATGAACGGTTGAACTACATCGAGCAACCGGTAGAGATAGTTGACCGCAAGGAAAAGCAACTTCGCCATAAGGTTATACCCTTAGTGAAGGTGATAGGGAAGCATCACAAAGGATCAAACGCTACTTCGGAAGTTGAGGAATAGATGCTCAAGTTTTACCCATAATTGTTTTAGTAATAGTAGGTTTCGGGGACGAAACCTCTTTAAGGAGGGAAGACTTGTAAGATCCTAAATGTTACAATAATAAATAAAAGAAATTTGTGTTTGTGAAATGTGTGTTAATATTTATTTAAGATTAAATATAATAAAGGGTATGTACTTGGGTGGGGAAAGATGGATTAAGGGATGGGATGGGCCTTAGGTCCATGGGCTTAAGAGAGTATAAATACTCCCTTAAACCTCCCTAAAACCCTTATTTCTATCTTCTTATTCCCTACACACTCAAAACAAGCACACAACCATACCCATTCACATCCGCAAGTAGAAGAGGAGATCCAAGACCAAAACCGAGATATATATTGATAGATCTTAGATAAACAAGCAAGATACAAGATTATTGTTCATAACCAATACCTAAAAAACGTATAAAGGTATGTTCATTTCTTTTAAAGGTTATGTTTTTTTGAACGGTTTGCCCTAAAACTTAGCCCTGGAGTAGATCGGGTCTAGGTGAACCATAAAAATGTAAACTTGATAGTTATTATGGACTCAAAAAACTTATGGATGTTTACGGCTAATGAATAACCCTAGATCTAACCCAAAGAACGTTTTAAACCCATAAAGGTCCAAGCTTTATGGATGAACGGGTTAAGTCGTGACCAAAAATGGAAACAGGAACATTTATGGGTTAATACCAAACCATAATAGGGTGTTAAGTTCATGAGATGTAATGTTAATAATGAAAAAAGAAGCCAAGGATAGCAGGTCATTCGAATACAATATGCATTTTCGCATACAAAATGGCAATTCGAATACATCAAAGAACTCGCATACAATAAGCCCGTTCGCATACAAGTTACATGATACAACCAAGAGCTCGAATACACTGCATGCGTGAATACAATCATACACTCAAATACATATATACAATTCGATTACATTAAACCATTCACATACAATGGCTAATCTCGAATACATTAAGATAATCAACTACATGGACACTCAAATACAATATGTATGATCGGATATAGTGAGACTCGATTACAATGTGCCTCGAATACAATTATATAATCGATTACAATATTAAACTCGAATACAATTTGAGAATTCACATACATCATAGAACTCGAATACAAAGAGTATCTTGATTTCAATATGGATTTGAATACATACAATATGCATATTGGAATACATTGAAAGACTTGGATACAAAAAGGGAAAGAAAGAAAAGAACACGTGTAACATCCCGTTTTCTAGTTTCGGTTAATAAATGAAAATACGAGTTATTATGAGTCGGGCTAGTGTTGGGTAAACGGATATGGGTTATGGACTTGGGTTAGGAAAGAAATAAGGAAAACCATGGGCTTAAGCCCATGATCCATAAATATATAAACCATTAATCACCATTTAATCCTCATTCTCACATATTCCTTACACCACCAAAACACACACTTAAGCTTCTCTCTAGTTCTCTCATTTCCATCTAGCCGAAACCAAGAAAGAATCCGAGCACCGACCCGTTAGATATAGTCACGAAATGACGATCCGACACCCTTAAACCATTTAAGTCACGAGATCCGGGTGGAATCGGGTATAAACCGAACCTATGATGAGCTTAGGGGTCACCCTAGCTCAGATCTAGATCGAAAAGGATGAAAAACAGTGAAAAACGAGTTAAAACTCGTTTTTCCGGCGAATCCGCGGTTTTCTGGCGGCTTTCCGGCAATGACGGCCCCGGAAAGGCGGCGCCGGAAAAGTGTACGAGGATAATAAATATGTCAGGGAATGTTCCCTGACACTCTGACCTAACCTTAGTTCGCTATGGGAACTTAATGAATTGGAAGGTGATTCGTTAGTGGAGAGCACAACTTCGTCTCTGATTCGTTAGGGAAAAAGGGTAACGAATTACCCTTGATTCGTTGTGACCAGTTCGTTAAGGGAGATAACGAATTAGATAGACTAATTCGTTATATGGACTGGCTCGCTATGGAACTGATTTGTTAAGGAGTCCAGTTCGCTATAAGTTCCAATTCGTCATAAGGACCAGTTCGTTATGAGGCCTAATTCGTTACAAAGCTAGATTCGTTATAATAGTTAATTCGTTATGAACTCCCATTCGCTAAGGACTTAATAATGAATCAGAACTTTGAAAGAATGACAGAACAGCTCGACCCCAGCCAGGGGCTCTGCCCCTTGGACCCTGCTAGGGGCTGCCGCCCCTAGACCCCGCTACCATGGGCGCTGCCCCCTGACTCCCGTTCGTTGTGGGTTATAATTAGACTAGAAACGCGAGATGAGTAGTGATAGTTAATTGATGCATGTAATTATTATACAGTTAGCCGCGCCCAACTGAAGAAAGGAATACAATTAACGGTGAACGTAACCGACTTCAGGTGAGTTTCTAGCCCCATTCATTGTTATGTTTTCGGGGCTGTGTGCATACTTGATGTGATTAGTTAATACAGTTATCCTAAGTGATAAATGTATGCCATATATGTATTATGTAAAATGTATGAATGGTTTCTTGCTGGTACATGAACGATCTTCGGAATTGCATGTACTGCTGGGAAATGGTTGATGTTATATGTATGTTGTAATATGAAGAATGAATGATGTATGTATGTGCCAAACTTACGATTATATATATAGAAAGTATGTTAAGGAGGTATGGAAGAAAGGGCACCGGACCCTAATAATATCCGAGGATGAAGGGTACCGGACCTTAATAATATCCAAGGATGGAGGGTACCGGGCCCTAATAATATCCGAGGTATGTAGGGTGAATGCTCTTTATAACGTAAGGTTAGATATGTATGTGTATGAAAGATTGATGGACAGGTTAAGTATGTAATGCGTACCTACGGGCACGTATATGTGTATGTAAAGTAAGTGATGTAATTAACTAGAACTCACTCAGCGTAGCTGACTTTTAGTATGCACGCAGGTTAACAGATTGAGACAGCTAGTTTGAGATGGACACATGGCAGGATTGAAGAGGCTGGCATCCGAAGATTGTCATGATGTTTTGAATGTTATGATTTATGTTATGTTTTGAAAGACAAATTATGGATATATGTAACGAATGATTGATGTTTTATATTATTCCGCGAAAGTTATAATTAACACTGATTTGTAGGACTGTGTTTATGAGTAAATCCAACACCAAAGTAGGGCTACCGGTAACGGGGCCTTACAACACGATGTATTCAAATACAAGTATTTGAATGCATTAGTGTTTGAGGGAAAAATTATATTAAGTAAATTGTATTCTAATACAAGACCATGCTTATGAATGCAAGACCATGTAAAGCCACTAGAATAGACTATACTTAGCCATTTTATCGAAAACAAAGAAATGTAATTAGGGCAAGTATTGACACATATTAATGATATACAGTTAGTCGAGCACAGTTAAAGAAAGGGATAACGATTAAAGGAGAACGTAACAGGATCCAGGTGAGTTTCTAGCCCCATTCCTTGTTATGTTTTCGGGGCTGTGTGCATACTCGATGTGATTAGTTAATACACTTATCTTAAGTGGTAAGTGTATGCCATATATGTTTATACGAAAGATATGAATGATTTCTTGTCGGTAAGTGAACGATCTTTGGATATTGCATGTACTGACTGGTTATAATTAAAAATATGAATGTTATATATAATGTATGAATGATATATGTATGTTATGAATGAATATAAAGTGATGTAAAGGTACAGAAGAAAGAGACCGATCCCTAATAATACTTGTGGAAAAAAGGGACCGAGCTCTAATATTACTCGAGGCAGAAAGGGACCGAGCCCTAATAATACTCAAGGCAGAAAGGGACCAAGCCCTAATAATACTCGAGGCAGAAAGGGACCGAGCCCTATTAAAATGATATTTAGGGCATAAGAAGCTGGCATCTGAAGACCAGTGATGTATTCATTTAAATGATATTTAGGTTTGAAAGACAAAAGATGTTAATTGAGACAAGTTCTTGTAATGATTTGAAATGTTTATTGAAGTTTTATTATTCCGCAAAAGTTTTATTTAACTTTGATAAGTAGAACTGTGTTTCTAAGTAAATCCAATGTCAAAAGTAGGGCACCGGGATCGGGGCCTTACATATGAGAAAATTCCGAAATCTTATCATCCATTCGTTTGGTTGTTTGTTTTGAACGGCTATTTGAATCATTGACGGGCTAGTGACTCATCCAGTTGTTTTCATTTTAGCTTCAAAAGAAAATCCATCATAAGTAGGAAAACTCTATAGTTCAATCTGAAACATCCTATTATTTAGTTTGAACCTAAGACCTTCTCCTAATTAAATTAAAGTTTATAGTTGCTTTATCTTTAAAAACAACTAGTAAATTACCCACACGTTGCGCGGAGAAATCAGTTGATAAATCCGAGGTGGTAGCGGAGATTCAACGCGAGTTTGATGGATATTTGCAACGTTCGTTACGGTATTGGAACTAAACATAAAAATTTCGTTAAATTAACATGTTTAAAAAAAAGTATGCATGGACGTTGGTAAAACACGACAGTGAGTCGATGTGAATTCTATGAGTATCAGGTACATTCGTTACGGTTTAAGCAATGTTGGTAAAACCCGTGCGCTATTGTTCTTGGATGTTGAGGGCGTGAGTTCGGATAGTTTTCGTCATGTCTACTATGGTTAGTTACGTTCATTAGGGTTCCAAACTAAAATAAAAAATAACACAAAAGCCGGGGTGAACCAATGGGGTGCAGTAGGTCGTTAAAATCGGGTGTTGGTAAAATCCGAGTGTTGTCGGTCACGATCATTGAGGCGGTGAGTCTACAGGAATTTGGTCGAGTTACGTCATGTTCGTTACAGTACCGAAACTAAAAAATCCGTTCGAAATTGATTACATTCGTCATGATACCGGAATTAAAGCGAAAAATATATAAAAAAATTTACGTGGACCAACGAGGTGGCGGGACCACTAAACCAAGGCGTCATTCAAACCCATGTTATCGGTCCAAGATATTGAGGTGGTCAAAGTACACGAATTCGATCGGTTTGAACAAAAAAAATAACAAAAAAATAATATTGATCTTCAGCTGATATAAAGAAAAATAAAAATAGATATTGTTAGTACCTTTCCCAAGAATCAAACCATGACAAATGGGAAAAAAAATATCAAACAAATACACCCCACCAACCAGGCATGACTAACTTTTGTCTTCACATTTTGTAAATATCTAATATATCTGAAAATTACATCATAATAGTTATATCCCTTTTGTGGCACCAAAAGTCAACTTTACTATATATATAAAAAAACTAGTTTTTATCCCCCGTATTACGTGGTTTGTGTTTCTTTTTCGTGTCTAATATTTATATTTTCTTGGATGTTAATTTATTTATTGTAAGAAAGTTAATAATTTACCTAGGGTTTGATTATGAAAGAGTTTCACGAATAAATGAGATGTTATAACTCATTTAAAAGATAAGGGTTTGGTGAGACTCATGACCTGCTTATTTTTTGTTACTACAAAATTGCTTCTAAATATAAATAATATATTTTCTTTAAAAAAATTGGATATTAATTATAACATATCCCTATTTTATAGGATTTTCATATCAAATATTTGGTGAGATTACTTTTAATATAATGAGATGTTATAACCCGTTTAAGGTTATTCGGGTTTGGTGAACCTCATACTCGTGAATTCGGGTCAAATGCATGAGAGGTCTTCATTTACAAATAAAGCAATCATGTGGCTTGAGAAAATGTAAGAAACAACCAGAGAACTTTTAAATGTTTTGTTTATCTATATTATTATATTATTAAGGAAGAGTGAGGGACAATTCACAATTGCATGATGAGGACAAAAAGGACATTTTATAATTGGGCATAAAAAGTAATTTGCCAATACGTCAATTCGTTTTTAAAGCATTTGGTGAAAGTTGATGAAGCTTCATGTTTTATGATATTACTATTTTATCCTTTGGAGATGCAAAAGTTTTAGACATTAACTTAATTGATTGCCCAATAAACTAATTCATTCTTTAGGGATGCAAAAGGTTTAGACCTTAATTTAGTTTATTATATAGTTTAATACACGGTTTAGTATCCAATGCAAGGTGTGGAGAGTGAAACATAAAAAATAAATAAATATACTATAAGCTTCCATTGATTCTCTTCATACGTGTGTAATTCAATTGTCATTCTTATTTATTCACCATGCTATAAGCTTTCATTGATTATCATGTTATGTTAGTTTTGTTTCTATTTATATACACATGATCATTATCATGGTTTGTTCATTATACATGATGTTTCATTCGTGCTTACTAAATTTTGTTTTATTGTATTATAAAGAAAGATTTGGCTTGTCTTTAATATCATATGTTGGAATCTTTTCTCTTGGTTCAGGTGCCACAACTGTTTATGGGCGGGACCCAGCTCCGAGAATTTATATACCTAGGCCGAGTCGAAATAAAAAGGTCCGTATAACTTAAACAAACTATGGATAAGAAAATTTGTAACCAAATATATTTAAAATTCTAGATTCATACCTAAAGTGACGGAACTTGAACATTTTAATTGAGGGCCAAAAATATTACAAAAGGCAAACAAAGAACACAAAAAAAAAAAAAACAAATCCAGCTCTTACATGGTTAATAATTTGGTTTAGGCTATGAAAGAATATATAATTAATTTGGATGTTCACTTTTAAATTTGTTGAGAGCATAACTGACCAACTAAATACACATAATATTACTTAATGTAACTGGGCTAAAATAGTGACAGAACTAGAACATTTTAACTAGAGGGTCACAAATTGTTCTTTTTTGCATCCACATGCATGTAAATATCAAGGCCATATGATTAAGTAATACTTCCTTACTTTCTATCTTTTATTAGATAAATAATCATTAATCGGCTTACGTCAAAATATGATCACCAATAATTTAATTTTTCAAAAATGTTTAACCGTTCTAGCTCTCTCTCTCTCTCTCTATATATATATATTGATTTCACATATATGTTTAAAAGAGAGGATAGACTCAAGTATTGCTTAAGATTTTATTACAAATATATTCTTCTAGAGAAATATTTTAAAAGAAGTAATATGTTTTGTTCATTAGAAAATAGAGTAAGTCATGTAAATTCATAACCTGTAAAGTTAGTAGACTGATATAAAGTTAATAGACAGATATAGAAAATAAAATAATTAGATAGAATTAGAAGAAAAAAAAGGCATTAGTCATATTAAATCGTTTAGTAATAAATAACTAAAAGTAAATTTAAACCTTTAGTAATATAAACAAACTAAAAATAAATTTTCACCTTCAAAAAAGGTATGTGCATAAAGTGACTATTAACAAGTTGTGTTAGAGACCAAAAAATTTCTGTTAATAACAAAATATTATTTTTCTTTCTAAACAACCATCTTTTTCTTTATTTCATGGTCTCTCTACAACTCACCTCATCAAACTTCTCGATTTGTAAATTTTTTTTTTAAATATATAAAAATTTCAGGCCCTTAAAAATTACATGCCTCGGTCGGTTGTCCGGCTCGCCCTACCCTATAGCCGGCTCTGTTTATGGGATCAAGAATTTTTGGATTTCACATGTAATTTGTCTATTTCACAATTGAAGAAACCCCTTAAGATACATTTAAGAAGGTATATTAAGTTGTTATAGATGTTATTAAATTTATAAAATTATTAAGACATGTTGTGGAATTTCAGTGGTATAACTAATTGGCAGGTTGTTGTAGTGTATACCGAAATCAGTGATAAAATTCTATTGTAAGTTATAGAAAACTAAAAATATATAATTGAATTTTGTAAGAATGATCTAAAGAGAAAGGTATATATGCTCAGATACCAAATGTAGTAAAAGGGTACTGAAATATAAGAGAGGTAATCTTGTTTGACTAGATTGGATTGTTATGTTTTATGCAAATTGATACAAGAGAGGCCATTTTGTGGGCTTTATACTAACTGCAGTAAATTGTAACTGAAATATAGCCAAGCACATCAAAGCTTGTTAACTTTTTACATTTTTTATATATTGAACATGTACTTTGGCCAAAACTAGAATAGTAAACGCACCGAGCAAGGGTGGCTCATGCTCAGTTTCTCTACAAATGAGCCAATCCGGCTTGTATATCTTAAGAAGCTGAAGTGCTAAGTACGACCTCGTTTCGTCGAAAACCTATAGGCAGCTCATCACTCAATGAGTCAGCTCGTTTATGTTTAAAAGTTATAGAGCATTGTAGTTTTTTATATGTGTATGCGGGTATCTAGATGTAGCTTGAAAGAACTCCATATTATACCTTTCGAATGGTGTTGCAAATGTGTATAGGGGAGGTTAGTAATGTCAATTATATCCTTATTTCTCTTTATAATTAAGCCACACAAAGGGGTACATTTGTCTTTTTGGTGCTACATGTTGACGGGTTTAAGTTTGTGCGGGTGGCAGGGGTTATGCTGTTCCTCTTTTTTTTACCACATGTTTATGCTTACACATTCTGATTAGCTAAATTTTATATGTGACAATTCAGACCATTTAGTTATGAGTGAGTTGAGTTGGTCAAATGGGTTATAATTGGTTCAGAAAGTATTTTTGATGCATAAAAGTTTTTAAATTTGTTGTGTAAACGAGTCAAACCGAGCCAAGCCCAATCTCATCTAGGCTCGAGGTCAGCTCCTTTTACTTACGAGAGCTTGAGATCGTGTTCGATTTTGGCTCATTTATTAATTTTTAATGAATTTATACATTTTTAGTTAATTATTATACATATTTATAATTATCTTTAATATATTTTTATAGTTATATATTGATAGTATAAACATATATAAAATATACAATATTAAAGTTATGTAAATAATAGGTTAAAGTGATCAGGTTACGAGCTTGAAGATGAATTTTTTTAATATATTTTAATAATTTATGACCTTTAGATTTGCTAACATAGGTCTAATTTGCATGATGAGCAGACTCGCCACCTAGATACCCAAAAGCCCGTTTTTAGGTGGTTTGGGATGAAAGTCAAACATATGGTCAACCAGGACCATACACTATTGTAGTTCATCAAGAATCCAAAAAGCGGGCATTTGGGACAGAGCTTAGAAGCATTGGTATTAAAAAGAAACAAGCCATATGTCCATGAAATCAAACTGTTTGACCTTCAAGGTCAATGCCAGCCTATCAAACCCAACCCTAATGGGTGTAACTTAAATAGGGGTCGTAACTCATTTGGTCAACTAGGCTCTATGAGTCAATTCAACTTCATATAACTTATATAGGTAGGTTAGATGAAAATAGCAGCAAGATGAGTTACTTACATTTTTATTTGACCTAAAAAGTCAACCTTTTGACCAAATAATTGCCTGGGTGACAGTGTGAGACTATTGCTGAAACAATGACGTATGATCTTGCCATGAGGCTGCTAGGAAAAAGAAAAAATTTGGCAAACAAATTTTATGTTGCATGACCAGTGGAATGGTTACTAATTTTCACCATATTTATGGTGTTTCTGATGCGTGCACAAAACTAAGGACTTGGATGTTCTTTGGCCCAACTTAAGCCGACATAAAGTGTATTATTTATTTTTGTGCATCACCCTAACACCCTTAAAAACACCTGCCACTTCCTATCATACTTTGTAAGTAACATGCGACTCATAGTATAACCACATCGTACACATATGAGGTTAAATGATGTTTCACATTGCTTTTTAAAAACTATATTTCCTCTAAATGACTTATGTATAAAAACACTGCTTTTTAAACACACATTTTGATGTAGATACAAATCTCCGTGAAAAGCATGCCTAAAAGTGCAAAACATGTACCAAAGCTACGTACGAACTCGTATGACTTTGATTCAAGTTGTCCATACGGATACACTTTTGCGTGATATATTAGTAAGGCTCTAGCCTAAGTGTGTAGGCCGATGTAAAACCGTATGCAAACAATGGCTCTCATTACTTTCTACAAAAAAAAATTTACACAACGCATTATCGCTACTTTCAAAGAATTTCCAACTAAAATGGCACACCATAGTCTATCCGCTTATTTCAGCATACCTAAATTCTATGTAAAATATATCGTTCCACAACCATGCGAAGAAAAACCATGTGAAATAAACATTCTTACAACTATTAATGGTCTCATATGTTGTTGCCCTACTTGCGATGCGCGCATATAATGTATATATGTATGAACCCTTGGGTGGGCAAAAGTGAAATTGCACTAATTTTTACGTTATTTTACTAATCTCGTGAAATAACGTTAAAAGTGGCAGAAGGTAATCAGGCATCATGTGGTGGCATTGATAGCCGAAAGACAAGGGTACATGCACCAATCAGCGGTGTCCCGATGGTTGAGTGTTATGTGCTTATGTCCAAGGCTTGATGCAAAACTACTATTGAGCCAGGGGTCTCACTGAAAGCAACCTCTCTATTCCTAAAGGGTAGAGGTAAGGCTGTCTACATCTTACCCTCCTCAGACCCTACCATAGCTTTGCTATTGGTGGGATATACTGAGTACAATGATGATGATATGTTTATGTTGTCGTAATACTGGAAACTTGGTCATCTGGAACCCTTGCTAGCGCATATACAACTCTACCTATCACAAACACTAGAGGCATTTTCAACACACGATCTGAAGACGTTGTATTGCACTTATAACATTCAAATTAATATACTCTCCTGCATGTAAAACTCCACCTTGAGAAAACAAAATTATACAAGTACTCACTAGAACAATGGGTCTGGAAAATAGTTTTTACCCAACTAATAACAACCGGGAACAAATGACCATCAATGGAAAAGCGGAACGCTCAATAACAGAGCTCTGTACTTTGTTGTGAAATCCACATATTTAAGGCAACATGCTCTATTGTTGGCTTTTGATACTCACACGGAGAAATTCATTAACACAACCTTCCCAAAACTTCCAACAAAACCCTCAGATGGACATTTGGTTGTCATTCACAATGACCGCCACATATTTGTTACTCATAGTTTCTCGTATTGGATCGTAGATTTATGGAAGATAACAGGTCACACATGGACAAAAGTAAGGGTACCCCCCCTAAGGCCTATATTATTAGGGTTGTCTATACCATACATCATCACAACCGACAAGTTTATGGTTGTATCCCATGATGGATTTACGAATGAGATATACACAACTAAGAATGACGACGATCGTACTATCCTTTGTTATACTATCAAGGACAACAAACCATTGTTTATACCAAAACTCTAGCAACCCCATAATTAAGATCTTATTTCCGTACAAACTTTAACTTTCTAGCTTTATCATCCCCTTTATTTTAATCATGCAAATTTAGAACTTTGTGTTCTCAAATTATCTTTCTTTTTTTTTCATTTTTTTTGTTTTATATGTTTTAATTGGTTTAATGAAGGATAAAATGGATTTTGTTATGTTTACAGTATGTAGATCTATTGTTTTAGAACTAACAACATACGTTAAGCGAGTGTTCGATTTTGTCGGTCCAAACTATGTTATGAGATCAAGTTGGATCCAACATTTCCAAGTACTTAAGAAAATAATTAAAATCATTTTGTAAACTATTTTTTAGAGAAATATACAAGTCTTGATAGCTAAAAACACACTTATACGTCTTAAGCGAGTAAAAATCGGATTAGTTCGTTTTCCATCTCACAATATGTTCCTTGATGGTTTTCACATGCCCAAATATCATAGACCATGTAAAATAATTTATAAATGAAAAATAGTTAAGTTTTACAACTAAAATGTTAACAACAAGTCTTTTAAGCAAAAGTTTCGGTTTGGTTCGGTTTCCATCACCCAACGAGTTCATAGATGGATTCCACATGCTTAATATCAAAGAACTTGTAAAAAACGATTTTTGAAACTCGAATCTAACATTAAACATGTTTAAACAACTATTTTAACAAAACTAGCAATCAAAAGTTTGGTTCACGGTTTGGACTATTTAAGGTTAAACCGTGGTTAGTCTCTACAAACCCCCACCATGGAACTTCATAAATATGACAAAAAAACTAAAAAGTGTAGAAGTTAGTCATGGTTAGTATGTGCAAACAAGTTATGTGTGTGTATATATATCAAGAACACGAAGTCCTCCATGAAGCCTTGCCTTACGAGGTCCGAAACTTAACCAACCGGAGTCGGAGAAGTAACTACTAAAGGTAACAAGGGGTGTGTATTATATATATGTTGTACCACCATATTCAAGTAATAAGAATTAGTTAGAACAAGGTTAGCTTTTAGTTTGACCTTAAGTAGTCAAAATAGCAAAATGTTGAAGATGAATACTTGGATTTGAGAGAGATTTTGGAGAAGATGAACAACCAAAGTGGTGTATGGAGCCTTGCTTTTATAATGGTAAGAGTATGGTTCATACAAATAGGGTAAATATACATGTGATGGTTGAAATGGTCAAACAAGTTTTTGGTAAATGACAATAATAGTCCCCAAAGTTTGGTTTAAGTCATTTTTAAGGAGTTTTAAGGACCAAAAAGGATGTTTTCAAGACCCAACAAGTGTAAAATAATATTGGTTTACAAAATGGGTCGGTTTACATGATAAACGAATACAAAAATGAATACAAACGAGACCCGAAATTGACGAATGTCACAGTATCCCCTACTTTAGGAAATTTCGTCCCGAAATTAAGATGACGATGATGATGCAAACAAGTGTGGATACTTCTCCTTCATTGTGTCTTCTCGTTCCCAATTGAACTCCGCGCCACGCCGTGATTCCCATCGAACTTTGACTAACCGAATACGACTACGCTTGGTTTTTTTCTCGTTGAGATCCATGATCTCAACGGGTCGTTCAACCATGATCATCGACTCATCGACATGCACTTCGTCGAGAGGTATATGGAGATTACCCTCTGCTAAGCACTTTTTAAGATTCGAATCATGAAATGTTGGATGAACACCGACAAGTTCTTGCGGTAATTCGAGTAGATAAGCTACTTTCCCAACACGTTCAAGAATTTTGAAAGGACCAACGAAACGAGGAGCTAGCTTACCCTTCTTTCCGAAACGGACTACCCCCTTCAAAGGAGATAATTTTAGAAGGACAAGGTCGTCAACATTAAATTCGATCGGTTTTCGTCGTTTGTCGGCGTAACTCTTTTGACGACTTCTAGCGGCTAATAGGTTTTTATGGATTTGATTGATCACATCAGTAGCTTCTTGGACCATTTCGGGTCCCGTGATTTGAGCTTCACCGATTTCGTTCCAACTAATCAAAGATCAACATTTACGATCATAAAGAGCTTGAAACGGAGCCATTTTGATGCTAGAATAATAACTATTGTTATAAAAGAACTCAATGAACGGGATGTGAGAATCCCAATTCCCATCGAAATCGAAAACACATGCTCGTAGCATATCCTCAAGTGTTTGGATCGTACGTTCGGATTGAACGTCCATTTGAGGATGATAAGCAGTGCTAAGACCGAGACGTGTTCCCAAAGCTTCTTGAAGTGAACGCCAAAAATGAGAGGTAAAACAGGCATCGCGATCGGATATGATAGTCAATGGTAAACCGTGTTGGCACACAATTTCCCAAACATAGATTTGAGCAAGCTGCTCGACAGAATACTTCTCGGCGATCGGAATGAAATGAGCGGAATTCGTCAAACGATCGATGATCACCCAAATACTATCGTTGCCGTTTTGGGTGTTGGGTAATTTGGTGATAAAGTCCATTGCAATGTCTTCTCAGTTCCAAACGGGAATCGGTGGTTGCTCGAGTAAACCAAAAGGTCTTTAATGTTCGGCTTTGACTTTTGAGCAAGTTAGACAATTAGATACATACAACGCTACGTTCTTTTTCATACCCGGCCACCAAAAGGTAGCACAAAGATCGAAGTACATCTTATCCACACCGGGATGAACGGAGTAATGCGAATTGTGAGCTTCGTCGAGAATACAAGTACGAAGGTCGTCGCGATCGGGAACTCACAAGTGATTGAGAGAGTGCAAAAGACCATCAGGTTTAGTTTCGAGTTGAAGTTCGGCTCCACATGTCATTTCGTCGTACATGTTACCCTCTTCAACGGAGGTACGTTGAGCTTGGAAAATTCGGATTTGAAGATCGGTTTGAACAAAAATGCTTAGAAGCAGAACGGATTTAACATTAACCTTTCGACTTAGAGCATCGGCGACAACATTCGCTTTACCGGGATGGTAGCGAATTTCACAATCGTAATCACTAAGTAATTCGTTGTCTCATGTTGAGATCTTTTTGGTCAAAAATATGTTGAATGCTTTTATGATCGGTAAAAACCACACATTTTGTATCATAAAGTAATGTCTCCAGATTTTGAGAGCGAAAACGACGGCACCATGTTCGAGATCGTGAGTCGTATAGTTCTTCTCGTTGACCTTAAGTTGTCTTGATGCGTATGCGATGACTTGACCTCGTTGCATGAGGACATAACCAAGGCCTTGATGGGAGGCATCGCAAAATACTACAAAATCGTCGTTTCCATTGGGAAGGGTTAGAATGGGAGCATTTCAAAGCATGTCCTTGAGAGTACAAAAGGCTTCTTCTTGCTTCGAACCCCAATCAAAAGGTTTTCCTTTATGGGTGAGAGAGGTAAGAGGCAAAGAGATCTTGAAAAAATTTCGAATGAAACGCTGATAATATCCGGCCAAATCGAGGAAGGATCGAATTTCCATGGGAGTCATTGGAGTTTTCCAATCCTTAACGGCCTCAATTTTTAGCGGGATCAAGATGAATACCTTTGTCGTTTACGATATGTCCCAAAAATTGAACTTCCTTGAGCCAAAATTCACATTTGGAGAATTTGGCATAGAGTCGTTCGTTTCTAAGGAGTTCGAATATGGAACGCAAATGATGTTCATGTTCGGCTTTGGATTTAGAAAAGATAAGGATGTCATCAACAAAGATAATAACGAATTTATCAAGTAATGGTTTACAAACGCGGTTCATGAGGTCCATAAATACTGCGGGTGCATTTGTTAATCCAAAGGGCATAATCAAAAATTCGAAATGTCCATATCGAGTACGGAAAGCGGTCTTAGGAATGTCTTCTTCGTGATACCGCAATTAATGGTAACCCCATCGAAGATCGATTTTGGAGAAACAAGTTGCGCCTTGAAGTTGGTCGAATAAGTCGTCGATACGTGGCAATGGATAACGATTTTTAATAGTAAGCTTGTTAAGTTATCGGTAATCGATGCACATACGAAACGAACCATCCTTCTTTTTCACGAAGAGAACGGGAGCGCCCCAAGGAGAAGAGCTAGGATGAATGAAGCCTTTATCGGCTAGTTCTTCGAGTTGGTTTAATAATTCTTGCATTTCCAACGGGGCTAGACGATAAGGAGCTTTGGCCAAGGGCATCGCGCCGGGCACAAGATCGATTCGAAATTCAATTGGATGAACGGGAGGAAGACGGGTGACATCATCGGGAAAGACATCGAGGAAATCACGAACAATGGAAATATCTTGGATTCTCCTTCCCTTTTTGTCTTTTTGTCACCGAGAGAGCTATAAACGGAACATACTTTTGGTGTAAGTACTTTTGCGATTGAGCACACGACATGAGATTAAGCCTTCGAGGCGTTGCGTTGCCGAAGACCTTAAGAATTTTACCGTTGACCAGCGAAATACGAATGAATTTATCGAAACAAACGACTTCGGCACGGTGCAAAGACAAACCAATCCATGCCTACTATGACATCGAAACTTCCCATTAGCATCGGGATGAGATCGATGGAGAATTTATTCTTGGAATGGATGAGAGAACAATCGCGGACGACGAAATTGATGGTAACGGAATTGCCATTGGCGACTTCAAAAGAGAACCGTCGGGAAAGCTTAGTTCGAGGCATAGCAAGTTTCGACTCAAATTTCAATGAAATAAAACTTCTATCGGCACCAGTATCAAATAAAATAGAAGCCAAATGATAGTTCACCAAAAACATACCGTTCACGACATCGTTCGCCACTTGAGATTGATTTGCATTCATCATAAAAGCTCACCCTTGGTTTCCATGGTTCACTTGTGGTGCTTGTTGGGGAGGTGGAGGTGGTGTTTGGATGGGTTGGATGATTGGTGCATTGAGTTGGGGAAGTTGGGGTTGGTAAGTTTGGACTTGGTAGGCTTGGGTTTGGTAGTAGGGTACGGTTATGGTTTGGGCTTGCTTGGCAAAGGTTAGGCGTGGGCAATTGTTGAGGAAATGGTTAGGGTCACCACAATTAAAGCAAGCTCGGGGTTGTTGAGGTTGGTTTGGTGGGTAAGGTGCATATCGGGTTTGGGAATTTTGGGGAAAGGTTCTTTGTTGGTTAGTTTGGTTAGGTTGGGTTCATTGGGTGGATCGGCATGTGGTGTGGAGATGGCCAAGTCGGTTACAAATGGTACAATGGCGACAAGGCATGTTTGGTGGGTAGTGAAGTTGGCAAGTGTTACATAGTGGGCTGTTACCAGCATAAGGTTTTCGGTTTGGGGGAAGGGTTTGGGTTTGTTGTTGTGGTTGAGGTTGGGTGACGACATAGTTTCGGTAGTTGGTTTTGGGTTTCTTTGTTTTTGTTGTTGTTGTTGTTGTTGTTGTTGTTGTTGTTGTGTCGGGATGAGTTGAAGTAGTTGATGGCTTGTGGTGCGGGTTCAACCTTGGCTTCGGGAGCGGGCTTGGATTTGGCTTTCTTGGTCGTTTTCTTGATGGTTAGGGTACCCGCCTTCACATGATATTCAGATAACGCACCGGCTAGAGTGATGGCGCCCTCAAGATTCACGGGTTTGCTACTTATGACGGAGTCACGGATTTGCATCGGTAAACCCCCAATGTATTTATCAATTTCACGTTCGTTTAGGGTAACCAAATGAGGAACAAGGATGCTCAATTCATGGAAGCGGAATGAGTAAGCGGCGTTATCACCCCTTTCTTGTTTTAGGTTCCAAAATTCTACCTCAAGCTTTTGGAGCTCGTGTGTGGGACAGTAATTTCTTCATCATAAGCGCCTTGAAATCGGCCCATGGAAGAGCCATAGCCGTATTCGAACCTTGGTGGTGCATAACACTACCCAACCATGTTAAAGCAGTTTCTCTAAACATGCTTGACGCGTAATTTGTCTTTTTCGCATCGAAGCATTCGCTGTGTCGGAACACACTCTCGGTCGATTCGAACAATTGGTTCCACGGAAATCGGACGGGTTGGTACTAGTAAATTGCTAAAGCAGGTAAGATGTGGGTTTGGGTTCAACTAGTGCAACAATGGGTGTGGGTTGGGCAGCTTGGATTTGGGTTATAAGTTCGTGAATCACAACGGCCATTTGTTTGGCGACGAGAGCGGCCATATGTCGGGTGGAGTTCTTGCACGGTTGGTGTCTTAACGGAGGCATGCTAAAACTTATAAAGAAAACGATATAAGTTTTGGGTAAAAAGAAATGAATATATGAGTTTGTAAAATAAAATAAGATATCATTTTTTTTTATTGTGAATCCTAGAGTTAATATGGAGAAGATGTTAGTGTTAGATAAAATATAAAACTTTGTATATAAATAACAAAACCGTAAACAAAACGTAAATGATTTTGAGATGGTTAAAGCTTGAAAAATTTGAGATTTTGAGATTTATAGAGTCGGAAAATCGTGCATGAATCACTATGACTTGATATTCCAACACTAAAAAAAAGTTTATAAAACACCATGTTGGAGTCTAAACATGTGCACGAACCACCGCGACTTTTTCATGTTTTAGACTCAAATAACAATGATAACACAATAAATCGAGATACAACGTCATGTCAAAACACTAGTCCACCAACACCGTAGTTCTATTGTTTTAACACTGAAAATTTGTATGGTGACCGGAACGATCGCATTCGACTACTTAAAGAACTGACATATATAACATGATTTGTTGCCTAGAAAACGAGCACTATAACTCAACCATCCCAGGTAAGTAAATCACCTTCGATCCTTTGAATCTTTTTGTCAAATGGTCATTTTATAATGTCTCGTTCTCTATGATGGCTACAAACCCAATATAAACGCAACCTTTAAGGGATTTGAAACAACGGGATCCAAATTAATCTTGTAATCCATAAAAAACAATAAAAATCTACTTTTGCGTTTTAAGGTAAGGATACCTTAAAGTGTGTGTATGTGAACATTTAGGATATTGGTGAATTTTAAACAAGTTTATAAATAAACATGAGATATGAACAATAAAATAGAGTAAACACATATAGGATCCTAAGCATAACAATTCTAGGTCGCTACGTCTAACCACTTATCCTAATTGTCATGGCTCTGATACAAATCTGTCACACCCCGACCAAAGGCGGCGGAACATGCCGAGGTGTAACGATTGCCCATAAGCGCATGACATTATCTAAAGTGACAATATTAAACAAACTCATTTCATTTCACATCATCGAAAATGTCACATAACAATATTCAAGAGATAGTCAATACAACATATAACAAAATATAGCAATTCAAATATTGTTCATTTTTGCTAATAACTTAAAGGTCTTGACATTCATTTTCTCCACAAGCATCAAATCAACCATGATGTAAACATGTAACATTTCATAAAATAAAGTTTGTCAACACAAAGGTTGGTGAGCAATTCATAAGTTTGAGCAACAATAGTATATGGTAAGAAAAGCCACAAACTAGTATACGCAACAATAAATAAAAGCTATAAACTTGGATAAAATAGTTATCGCTAACAAGTTAGCGACACCCAACTATAAGGGGATGCCAAATAGTTTAGAATTTTATAGTTATCGTTAATTGCATTACGTTAACGACACCTTGCCATGAGGGGTTGCCAAATGGTCTAGGATTTATAGTTCCACCACCCAAAAGCGATAAACACATAGGCAAATAAGCATAGAACACCAAATCGAGCAATTATTCAAGTAAATTATATAACAACGTTTGTGGTTTAAGACCCAAGTATAAAACATTTAGTTTAGATAAGATGAAATGTCACCCCAAAACAAAATATAGAAAACGGGGTATGAAGTTACTCACGTTCAAGTAATAAACTTGAAAGATTGATTATTTGGAGATTTGTCGGAACGACGAGTTAATGTATGAAGCCTAAATAAAAGAAAGTCTTGGATTTAGAAAGGTTGTCTTGAAGATCTTTAAATATAATAATTGTTGCAAAAAGTAAACAATTAAAGTTCAAGGTTTATAATGTAACTATTTAAGAATTTATAATAATAACCCTTTAAAAATGTAAGTTTTCTCGAAACCGGGTTAAAGTATCTAACCTTAATATTTACTTAACCTATGTTAAGTTATAAGGTGAGAAAATGCAAAATGCAAGTTCCTTTGGGACAAAGATACTAAAACGGGTCTTTAACGAGTGTTCGGGTTGTTGGTTCGGGTCTTGATAATTGGTCAAACACAAAGTCAACTTTTCAAAATAATGAATGTTATGAGATAACTCAATAAAACTATATAAGACTTAACCAAGTATGTGGATCTATTGTTTTAGAACTAACAACGTACGTTAAGCGAGTGTCCGGTTTTGTCGGTCCAAACTATGTTATGAGATCAAGTTGGATCCAACATTTACAAGTACTTAAGAAAATAATTAAAATCATTTTGTAAACTATTTTTTAGAGAAATATACAAGTCTTGATAGCTAAAAACACACTTATGTGTCTTAAGCGAGTAAAAATCGAATTGGTTCGTTTTCCATCTCACAATATGTTTCTTGTTGGTTTCCACATGCCCAAATATCATAGATCTTGTATAATAATTTATAAATGAAAAATATTTAAGTTTTACAACTAAAAAGTTAACAACAAGTTTATTAAACAAAAGTTTCAGTTTGGTTCGGTTTCCATCTCCCAACGAGTTCATAGATGGATTCCACATGCTTAATATCAAAGAACTTGTAAAAAATGATTTTTGAAACTCAAATATAACATTAAGCATGTTTAAACAACTATTTTAATAAAACTAGTAAGCAAAAGTTCGGTTCACGGTTTGGACTATTTACGGTTAAACCGAGGTTAGTCTCTACAAACCCCCACCATGGAACTTCATAAATATGACAAAAAAACTAAAAATAGTAGAAGTTAGTCATGGTTAGTATGTGCAAACAAGTTATGTGTGTGTATATATATCAAGAACACGAAGTCCTCCATGAAGCCTTGCCTTACGAGGTCCGAAACCTAACCAACCGGAGTTGGAGAAGTAACTACCAAAGGTAACAAGGGGTGTGTATTATATATATGTTGTACCACCATATTCAAGTAATAAGAATTAGTTAGAACAAGGTTAGCTTTTAGTTTGACCTTAAGTAGTCAAAATAGCAAAATGTTGAAGATGAATACTTGAATTTGAGAGAGATTTTGAAGAAGATGAACAGCCAAAGTGGTGTATGGAGCCTTGCTTTTAAAATGGTAAGAGTATGGTTCATACAAATAGGGTAAAGATGCATGTGATGGTTGAAATGGTCAAACAAGTTTTTGGTAAATGACAATAATAGTCCCCAAAGTTTGGTTTAAGTCATTTTAAGGAGTTTAAGGACCAAAAAGGATGTTTTCAAGACCCAACAAGTGTAAAACAATATTGTAACATAAAATCCATCATTTTGATTATATTATAAGCTTTGGTTTTCAAAATGGGTCGGTTTACATGATAAACGAATACAAAAACGAATACAAATGAGACCCGAAATTGACGAATGTCACAACTGTAAACTGCAGTTTTAGTCCCTATGGTTTGTCTAAATCTGAGGTTTTAGTCTAATAGTTTCAAATTTGCGATTTTAGTCCTTGTGGTTACATTTCACCTGCAATTAAACCTGAATTCATTAACCCCGTTAAATATGATCGTTACACTAATCAGCGTACCCTTACGTGAGGTGACATTTTGTCTTTTTTTTTTAATCCAAATACACCCCAGCCCCTTAAGTGAAAGGGGGGGGGGGTTATGAATTATGGCTGTGGTTTACTTGGGGAAAAAATGACAAAAATGGCCCTCACGTAAGGGTCACACTAATGAGTTTAACGAACAGACCTAATGAGGTTAATGAATTGGGGTTTAATTACAAGTGAAATGAAATCACAGGGACGAAAATTAAAAATCTAAAACGATTGGACTAAAACCGCATATTTGAACAAACCACATGGACAAAAACCACAATTCACTCTTAGTAATATTAATATACTTGGGATTTGATGATAAAATTGTTTCATAAATTAATGAGATGTTATACTGGTTTAAAAGCTATCTGGGTTTAGTGAGACCCATGACCCGCTTATTTATTTTTACTATAAAATTGTTTCTTAATTATAAATAATATCTTTTTTTTTTAAAATGGATATTAATTTTTGGTTTATCCCTATTTTATAGGATTTTCATATCAAATATTTGATAAGATTAAATTTTAATATAATGAGATGTTATAACTCGTTTAAGGGCTATATGGGTTTGGTGAGACCCATATTCATTAATTCTGGTCAAATGCATGAGAAATATTCATTTAAGAATAAAGCGATCTGGTGGCTTGAGAGAATTTATGGAGCTTTTTTATATATATATATTAAAGATTTAAATATATATGAATACTAGTTTTTATCTCCCGTATTACGGGGGTTGTTTTATATTGTTTGTTTATAATATTTATTTATTTTTTTAATCACTTTTTTATTGTATGAAAGTTAATAATATACTTATAGTTTGATGATAAATTGTTTCACAAATATATGAGATGTTATAAACTGGTTTAAATGCTATATGGGTTTGATGAGACCAAAGACCCGTTTATTTTTTTTACTATAAAATTAGTTTTTTAATTATAAATAATATATATATTTTTTAAATAAACCATATATTATTTTTTAGTATATCCCTACTTTATAAGATTTTTATATCAAATATTTAGTGAGATTAGTTTTTATTTTAATGAGATGCTATAACCCGTTTAAGAACTATCTGAGTATGGTGAGATATATACCCGTGAATTCGGTTCAAATGCATGAGAAGCCTCCATTTACAAATAATGCAATCTGATGGCTTGATAGAATATAGGAAGCAACCGAATATCTTTTAAATGTTTCGTTTATATACACGGGGGGGGGGGGGGGGGTTGTTTTACATTATTCGTTTATAATATTTATATATTTTTTGGGTTTTACTTTTATTTATTTTATAGAAGTATATAATATACTTAGTATTTGATGATAAAAGACTTTTACAAATAAATGAGATGTTATAACACGGTTTAAAAGCTATTTGGGTTTGGTGGGATCCATGACCCGCTTATTTTAATATAAAATTATTTTTTTATTATAAATAATATATATCGTGTTTTTTGTCACACCCTCAAAATCCACTAACGGAGTTTTACCGTCAGAGGGTGTGAACTAACAGGATCGGAATCATCAGTTATAATCAAAACATAAAAACGTTTAAATGTAAATAAGTGCGGAAGCGTAAAACCATAGAAACAATGTTACGTCACGCAGGACGATTTAAAACCCATGATAACAGTTAAAAGTAAGTTTGCATAGTTAAAAGTTTTTCAAGCAATGCATGTTCCTAAACCGCGCGCCCGCCTCGGGTACCTGAGAATAACATACTAAAAGTGTCAACACAAGGTTGGTGAGTTCACAAGTTATATAAAAATAAATCGTTTAGCGTTTGCGTTCAGCGTTTTGCGTTACAGCGTTACAGCGTTACAGCGTTTTGCGTTACAGCGTTTTGCGTTACCAGATAGTGTTATGTCAATTATATATCGATAGGTAGCTAGTCTATACAACAAGTATTACTAAGTGTTCGACACCGAAGCTGACTCGTTTATTAAGTGCCTTGTCACCAGGTCCTCCAGACCATGGTACGTGTTAGCCAAAATTATACCCGCTCGACCTCCAGTCGAGTTTAGCGTTGGGTGGGGTTTGTCAAACCCAGTAGTACTACTCAACAGTGACTCGCTATTCAAAATATTTACCGGTTCGATGTGTAGGACTTCAAATGTTTCGTTTGCCACTTAGCCTTTACAAGTGATATATAATTTATAACAAAATCTTAAATGCGTTGTGGAGTATGTTATCTCCCCCAAGTGAAAAGCGTTTGAAAACAGTTTAAAGAGGGGAAAGTGAAACTCACTGTTTACGAAGAATTTCCCAAATTAAATCACCAAGATGCGCGTCACAGAAAAACTCTCTCTAGCGTTCTAAAACAACAAAGAGATTTTTCTAAGTGTCGGAATATTATCGAGTCTCTAGACCCGGCACATAATACCTATGCACATAACATGTTTCGTGTTTCGTTTGTGAATCGTGTGTGACTTTAACAAGTGTATTTGTGACACATTACATGTGTAAGCAATCATATACGTGTCATGTATTCATAAAGTACATCACTAGCAATTTTTCCCCGTAAGGGCATTTTGGTCAAATCATGACAATTAACTAGCAACATTCCCCATAAGGGCATTTTGGTCAAATTATGACAATCAATTAGCAGTTATTCCCTGCAAGGGCATTTTAGTCAAAACACGACAATTATCTTGCAATCATCCCCCTCAAGGGCAATTTGGTCAAAACACGATAATAAATTAGCAAGTATCATATTTCATGCATTTTCACAAAACTCAGCAGCTAGTTTCACAGAGACAGAAATTCTACTTAAAAGATTGTACTATTCCACCGATCATAGCATCTCAATTAATTTACCAAAAATCATCACAGAAGCATATATGTCTTAGGTTTCTAGAACATATTTTATTATATTTTTATTCCACATAGTTTTCTCACAATCATCAAATCATTACAGCAAACTCATAACAGTCAAATTCATGCGCAATAGAATGTTATTTGCAATTCCCGTTAAACGAAAAATCAAATAAATGCAAGACCACTTGGGTTAGGTTCCTAACTCAATGAGTCAACTTCCAGAAGTGGAACAAACCCAATTGGTCTCGTAGTTCATGAGATATAACATTTACAAAACAACCTAACAGCAGGTCTAACAGCTCAGCTTTGCACAACGTTTTTGTAAAATCATAAAAGTTAACTTCCACTTGTCCAAAATTTACAAATTTATACTCTATAGAAACTAGACTCAACCTAGTTTACTGTAGTACCAATAATCTCAACCAATTTTCACATTTACACTTCGTTACAGTCACTTAAACATCAAATACACATTCTGTCCAGAAACTGTTTGCATCCAAACTCAATATATTAACAACCTATGAACTATCATGCATTCATATAACACTCTAGACTCCATAAACACCATACATGCACATCAATTACCCATTACATACATGATTAGGATTTTTGTTTGAACTCAAATCATAGACACAACAATCAACATGTAACAACATCAATACTAGTTATCAATCATCATTAATTCAACAACAATCATGTTAACACACACCATACAAGAAATCAGCAGCTTAGGGTTTGTTATTAACCCAACAAACATCAAAATCAAGTAATAAGGATGTATAGGATAATCAATTATACCTTCCTAGCACCTAGTTCTTCAATCAAAAGCTTGAATTGATGGTGTATATGTGTGTGAAAGTGGACGGCAGCCAAGGAGCAAGGGGAGGGGGTTTGCGATCGGAAGTAGGGAGAAAGAAATAAGAGTTAGGGTTTAGTTGTTAAGGATATATTTATAAACACAACAAGTTACACTCAAGTCCCTCCACTTTCAATTGTTGTTTTTTTCTAACTTAACTAACTTAGTTCTTATTTCTTGTCTAGCATTACACACAATATAATCAAGTAACACATATGTTAACACATAATTATTATGTTGACGTTTTTCGTTTATTCATCAATCGTTTGCGTCAACTCGTTTGCGTTTCGGTGCAAATCCCGAAAGACTACACATGTAGTAAGTGTTAAGCGTCATTTAAACCCTAGTTTAAATGTAATGAAGTGTGTGTTATAGATTCAGTGATCTTAAGTTTGAATTGACGGAGTTGAGTTAACGGAGTTAACCTGAAATTGACGATTGTCACATATATCATACACTTACCACTAAAGGTAAGTGTATTAACTATCCACATTGAGTATGCACATAGCCCCGAAAACATAACAAGGAAATGGGGCTAGAAATTCACCTGGATTCTGTTTCTTTCTGAGTTTATAGTAATACCCCTCTTTAGCTGTGCAAGGCTAATTGTATAATAATTACAAGTATCAATAAACGATTTCTAACTATATCATTCTTCAAAGTTATTGTAACCCCTCGACGAACGGGGGTCCGGGGGCAGCGCTCCTTGCAGCAGGGCTCTAATGGCAGCAGCCCCTATTGGGGTCCAAGGGGAAGAGCCCCTGGCTGGGGATAAGCTGCTAGGTCATCTTGGAAAAAGTTATTGCAACCCCTCGATGAATGGGGGTCCGGGGGCAGCGCCCCTGGCAGCGAGGTTCTAGGGGCGGTAGCCCCTTGCGGGGTCCAAGGGGAAGAGCCCCTTGCTAGGGTTAAGCTGCCAGGTGAGCTTGGAAAAAAATTATTTTCATTAACTGTCCTTTACTAAAAATTCATCAGAAAATTCTAAGTCAGGGCTATTCTAATCGAATCCTCAGTTTATTCGAATGGCAGGTTCTATTCAAATGGACCTTCCATTCGAATGGCAGATTCTATTCGAATGGTTTGTCTATTCGAATGACAGGCTCTATTCGAATGGACCTTCTAATCGAATTAACCCTCTATTCGAATGGACCTTTCATTCAAATCCACCATCTATTTGAATCAAACTTCTATTCGAATGGACCCTCCATTCGAATCAACGTTTCATTCGAATCAACTTATATTTGAATCAACTTTCTATTTGCTTCAAACATTCTATTCGAATGCGCCCCCCCATTGGAATCAAAGGTTTCTACCTATATTCCTTCTTTCTTTCCTTTCTTTCTTTTCCTTCTTTCTTTTCCATTCGAATACCATTCATTGAACACTTGTATTCAAATGCCAGTTTTCATTCGAATACACCCATTGTTGGGTATTTATACCTTTATTATCATTATCACTACAAATTTTATCATCCATTATGATATTTTAGTGTTCTTCTATCTTTTAAACATGCTCCTATCTATTCTAGACACGATCTATCTTACTTATCAATAAAGTTTACACCTTTATTGATTTCAAACCCGTTTAAGCTAGATCTAGGGTTTCTACATGAACCGTTCTTACTCACGAGTTCACTAAGTCTACTTTTAACAACAAGTTTACATTTTGATGGTATAAAAATACCCGATTTTCCTTAGTACCAAGTCTTAGGGCAAACCCTTTTTAAAAACAAAATCTTTGTGCATATGAAACGTACCTTTTTGACGTTTTAGGCTATGGGTTAGCTTCAATACGTGACCCTAGACTTGTTCTTGATTGAATAATCAAAGATCTAACATAAATCCTTCTTTATTTGGATTCAGATATAATCCGTAAGGTTATAGGAGTGTTTGTGTGTGTTTTGAGTGTGTTATGGAGACTAGAAGATAAGAATGAGGGTTTTAGGGAGGTTTAAGAGGCATTTATACTCCCTTAAGCCTGTGGACCTAAGGCCTATCACCATCTCTTATTCCATTCTTTTATTAACCAAGCTCACACTCTATTATTCTATTCAACTTAATTAAATATTAACACACCTTTAATAAACATGTTTCCTTTTATTTATTATCAAAAGCAGGATGTTATAAGTCTTCCCTCCTTAAAGAGGTTTTGTCCATGAAACCTAACTATCACTTAAACAGATGTGGGTAAAACTTGCACATCTTTTCTTCAACTTCCCAAGTGGCATCCGATCCTTTACGATGCTTCCATATCACTTTAACCAATGGGTAACTTTATGAGGAAGTTGCTTTTCCTTACGGTCAACTATCTATATAGGCACATGAGACGCGTCATCAGCCAGACATTTTCTCAAATGAGAAACATGGAAGGTAGAATGAATTCCTTCTAACTCCTTGGGTAAATCGAGCTTGTAAGCCACTTCACCCACGTGATCTACAATTTTAAACAATCCAATGTACCTTGGGCTCAATTTTCCTCTCTTCCTGAAATGAATAATCCCCTTCCAAGGCAAGACCTTGAGCATCACATTTTCACCAATGCTAAACTAGATCAGTCGTCGCCGCGTATCAGCATAGAAATTTTAACGATCTTGGGCAGCTTTCATTTTTTCCTTAACCTGATCAAACCTTGAAGAGGTTTCTTGCATAACTTCCAAGCTTTCAGGCTTCTTCTGACCAATTTCTCCCCAACACAAAGGAGTTCTACAATGTCTACCGTATAGCATCTCAAACAGCGGCATACCAATACTCGAGTAGTAGCTGTTGTTATAAGAGAATTATGTAAGGTGTAGGTGATAATCCAAACTTCCTCCAAAATCTAACACACAAGCACGCAGCATATCCTCAAGGGTTTGGATAGTCCTTTCAGACTGCCCATCTGTTTGAGGATGATACACCGTACTGATGTTTAATCTTGTTCCCATATCTTCGTGGAACTTCTTCCAAAATCTAGAAGTAAAACGAGTATCTCTATCAGACACGATCGATAATGGAACTCCATTCTTAGTCACAACTTCTCTTATGAACACATTTGCTAACGTTTCTGACGAGATAGTCTCTCGTATAGGCGGAAAGTGAGCACTTTTCGTCAAACGGTCCACAGTCATCCAAATTTTATCATGATGTTTAGCTGTACGGGGTAGCTTAGTTATGAAATCGATGGTGATGTGTTACCATTTCCATTCAGGTATCTCTAAAGGTTGCATCTTACCATAAGGTTTCTTGTGTTCTACTTTGACTTGTAAACCATTTAAGCACTTACTGACATAATCTACTACATCATTCTTCTACCCGGCCACCAATAGTCTCTCTTTAGGTCTTGATACAAATTGGTGGATCATGGATGGATCGAGTATCTTGACTTATGAGCTTTATCTAGGATTCGGCCTCTAAGATTCCATGGCTTGGAATCCATAAACAGTCAAACCTAGTCTTCACACCATGACTGTTTTCCATTAACTCGTCTTTCTATCCGAAGATTCTTTCCTCTTCACTATCCTTAATTTATAAGCACCTCAGACTGTACCTTGATGATCTCTTCAAAGAGATATGAGTTTATAATAAACTTATACCACATCACTGTTGTAATGACTTCTTCATTCTTGCGGCTTAGCGCGTCAGCAATCACATTAGCCTTTCCATGATAGTATTTGATGTCACAGTCGTAGTCCTTTATCAACTCTAGCACTCTCATTTGTCTCATATTCAGCTCCTTCTGCTCGTTGAAATACTTCAAACTTTATGATCGGTTTAGATAGTACACTTTGTACCATACAGATAATGTCTCCATATCTTAAGAGCATGCACGACTGCTGCTAGCTCTAAATCATGCGTCGGGTAGGCACTCTCATGAACTTTCAATTGTCTAGACGCATAAGCTATCATTTTTTATCGTTGCATTAATACACAACCTAACCCACGATGCGAAGCATCGGTACAAACAACCAAATCCTTATCACCATTGGGTAGTGTAAGAATTGGAGCTTGCGTGAGTCTTTTCTTCAACTCCTCAAAAGCTTCATCCTGAAACTTACCCCAATTGAATACTACAAACTTTCGGGTCATACCGGTCAACGGTGCAACTATGTTGGAGAAGCCTTCTATGAATCTCCTATAACAGCCAGCAAACCCTAAGAAGCTTTGTATATCAGTCGTGATTTGCGGAGTCTTCCAATTTGTTATCGCCTCAATCTTAGCTGGATCCACGGTAATCCCTTCAGGATTGATCACGTGACCTAGGAATTGCACTTCACGCAACCAGAATGCGCATTTCGAAAACATGGCATATATACAACTTTTCTTCTTTCAAGGTCTCTAATGCTTCTCTTACATGCTCAGCATGGTCAGATTCGCTCGAGGAGTAAATCAATATATCTGATAACCGACTTGTCTAACATCGGCGGACATACCCTATTCATCATGTCTATAAATGCTGCTGGAGCATTCATTAGACCGAACGACATCATGAAGAACTCGTAGTGTCCATACCGCATCCAAAGCGTTGTCTTTGGGATGTCTGCCCCTTTCACCTTCAGTTGATGATAGCCCGATCTAAGGTCTATTCGTGAGAACCAACTCGAACCTTGTAGTTGATCAAAGAAAGCATCAATCCGTGGCAAAAGAAATCTGTTCTTTACCATAAGCTTATTCAACTCATGATAGTCTATACACATTCTCATACTTCCATCCTTCTTCTTAACAAACAACATGGTGCACCCCACGGGGAAACACTCGGCCTTATAAAACCTTTGTCAAGGAGTTCTTACAGTTGGGACATCAATTCCTTCATCTCAGATGGCGCCAGACGGTAAGGTACTTTCGCGACGGGCTGTGCTCCTAGTATTAAGTCTATCTGGAATTCTACTTCACACTCCGGTGGCAACCCCGGAAGATCCTCAGGGAATACTTCTGGGTAGTCACGCACAACAAGAACATCTTTCACTTCTTTCGTCTCGGCCATAGCTTTGACAACATATGCCAGGTAGGCACTGCACCCTCGTCGTAACAAACCTTTGGCTTTTATCATCGAAATGACATTAAGCCCTGAACTTTCTTTATCACCATAAACCGTCACCGTACCACCATCTAAGGACTTTAACCTTATCAACCTACTTTTACACACTATATGAGCCTCAAACTCAGATAGCCAATCCATCCCTTAAACCACATCGAACCCTCCAAAGGTCATAACATACAGGGTAACAGGGAACTCACGTCCCTCTAGCTCTATCTTGCAATCATTAACCATTCTCATTATACTAACCGAGGTCTCACTCGCAGATTCTACTATAAAGGTTTCAGTCACACGACAACTTTTAATTTTTGCTAAATTACTAAATGTCGTAGCTACAAAACTTCTAGTTGCACCTGAGTCAAACAATACAGAAGCAGAAATAACGTTTACTAGAAACGTAACTATCACAACATCAGGGATCTGCTTGGCTTGTTTCTGGGTCAGCATGTAGGACCTAGTCCTTGGCCTAGCTTGCTCAGCATCCTTCTTTCCACTTCCCCAGCTTCACCATCAGTGCACTCCTTTACCATATGACCCGTTTTTCCACATTTGTAACACACGCGTATTGTGGTGCAATCTGGAGCATAATGCCCCATTTTTCTACACTTGTAACAGGTATTCGATCCAAGCGTGCACTCTCCACCGTGAGCTTTACCACACTTGTGACAAACGTTCGTACTCCTACCCCATTTGCACTCACCACCGTGTATATTACCACACGTCTTACATGACCTCTTCTCCCACACTCTCTGCTTCTTATCCCTAGGGTTCCACAACTGAGTACTGGGTTCTTTAGCAGGAACAACCCATTTCTTCTCCTTCTTCTATTCTACCACCTCCTCATCCACAGCCAGATCGTCATAAACCATCTCTGTGAGTTCAACAGCAGAGTCAAAAGTAGCAGGTTTACTTGTCTTGACAAAAGTGCGGACGTCCTGTGGCAGTCCTCTTATATAACACTTTATTCTTTTGTCTTCAGTATTCACCATGTCAGGAACCAACCTGTACATACGGTTGAACTCAGTAGTGTACTCGCGGTGTATCATCTAGCCCCCTTTAAATTTAGAAACTTCATTTCAACCCTTTCAACTTCAGCATCAGCACAGAATCGCTTCATCACCAACTCCTTCAGGTCATCCCATCTCATAGCCTTTACTTCTTCTCGAGTCTTTCTCTGCTCCATCGACTCCCACCAGTACATAGCTTCATCTCCGAACGATTAGGTGGCATAACCCACTGCTTTGTCGGGACGGCGCTCGCTAATTCGGATAACCTTGTCCGTGGCCGTTATCCATTTGAGAGTAGCGATTGCATCCCCCAAACCAGCTAGCTTCAGCGGGTCGCAACCTTTAAACGACTTATAGTTACACCCACCACGGCCCCTCTTTCTCTCATCAACTTACAGATCGAACTTAACTCGAATAGCCTTCCCGATCATCGGCTTTCTTATCGTCATCCCCTGCCCTCTCAGCGGTACTTACATGGCTTCCAGCAGACTTGCTAGGATGCAGATTCTTTACTGCGACAGCTACAACTTGAGCAATGGCGGCTTGATCAGCAGGATCTAGTTGATACTCTCCATTGTTGCTTGGCCCACACAGAGTTTCACTTATTTCTTCTCCTGAGTTAACAATTGGTTCTACAGAAGGTTGCCGGACAATACGTGGCCTACCACAACGTCCAGTGCGACCTCCTTGTCCAGCAACTTTCCTAGCTCCAACCATTCGTATTCTATAAGGAAAACACAAACTTCATCACTCAAGGAACTATTTTGTACAAGGATAGTAAGGCTAACAAGTAATAACAGTGGCCGGCTATGATTAACTGATCACGTTACTTTCCGTGTCCAATACACTTCTCTTTGTGAGTCCACTTGTGCTAGTTCTACTTAAACAATTAGATATCAAACAATTCATATAATCCTAAACTCTTATCTCTAGAAATTAGGCCAACTTCCTTACACATACTTACATTACACGTGAAATTAATCATGTACCATATCTTTTCTTAGCTCACTTGAGTGACACATGGCTTTCTTGAACTGACATCTTCTTTCTTTTCTTACCTAAGTCCCATTCACTTTTCAAGTCTAAGCATGTAGGATGCTTATTTCTCTCGAACTTATGCTCCAATACCAACTTGTAAGGCCCCGGTCCAGGTGCCCTACTTTGATGTTGGATTTACTCATAAACACAGTTCTAAATATCATAGTTAATTAAAACTTTCGCGGAATTTAAACTTTAACCATATAAATTACATAACATTTAAGATCTTTTCTTAACATCTTTCAAAGTAAAACATAGTCATATATAACAACATAACATTCTTCTCAAGATGCCAGTATCTTCAATCCAATGTCATGTGTCCTTATTCAAGCGAGCCGCCTCAACCTATTTACTTGCATGCACACTAAAATTCAGCTATGCCGAGTGACTTCTAGTTAATCAACAACATACATTCATACACTTACTTTTATATACACATCCGAAGATACATATTATATACTTTACATGTTACCTTTCTTTCGTACGTTCATACATTCATTCATACATTCTTTCATACCATCACACTTTCTTACTTTCATACTACATACATAACTATCTTTACCATCTCAGATATTAGTATGGTCTGGTCCCTTTCTTTTCTATCTTAGATATTATTAGGGTCTGGTCCATTTTGTCTCAAATATTATTAGGGTTTGGTCCCTTCTATCTCATATATTATGAGGGTCTGGTCCCTTCCTTCCATACAACCATACATACGTTCCTTCACATACACATCCCATTATATACTTTCGTACATACTCTTAGCCTCCTACATATATCGTTCATACACATTCACAAATCATACACGTTCACATATCATACACATTCATATATCATACAATTACCACTTAAGGTAAGTGTAATAACTATTCACATTGAGTATGCACATAGCCCCGAAAACATAACAAGGAAATGGGGCTAGAAACTCACCTGGATCATGTTTCTTTCTGTGTTTATAGTAATACCCCTTTTAGCTGTGCACGGCTAACTATATAATAATTACAAATATCAAGTAACTATTTATAACTATATCATACTTCAAAGTTATTGTAACCCCTCGACGAACAGGGGTCCGGGGGCAGCGCCCCTGGCAGCGAGGTTCTTGGGGCGGCAGCCCCTAGCGGGGTCCAAGGGGAAGAGCCCCTGGCTAGGGTTAAGCTACCAGGTCAGCTTGGAATAAATTTATTTTCATTAACAGTCATTTACTAAAAATTCTTCAGAAAACTCTAAGTCTAGGCTATTCTAATCGAATCCTCAGTATATTCGAATGGCAAGTTCCATTCAAAAGTGGACCTTCCATTCGGATGGCAGATTCTATTCGAATGGACCTTTTGTTCGCATGACAGATTCTATTCGAACGGTCTGTTTATTCGAATGGCAGGTTCTATTTGAATGGACCTTCTAATCAAATTAACCCTCTATTCTAATGGACACTTTATTCGAATCCACCATCTATTCGGATCAAAATTCTATTCAAATGGACCCTCCATTCGAATCAACTTATATTCGAATCAACTTTCTGTTTGCTTCAAACATTCTATTCGAATGCCCCCCCATTCGAATCAAAGGTTTCTGCCTCTATTCCTTCTTTCTTTCCTTTCTTTCTTTTCCTTCTTTCTTTTCCACTCGAATGCCATTCCTTTAAACACTTGTATTCGAATGCCAATTTTTCATTCGAATACACCCATTGTTGGGTAATTATACCTTTATTATCATTATCACTACATATTTTATCATCCATTCTCATATTTTAGTGTTCTTCTATCTTTTAAACATGCTCCTTTCTATTATAGACCAAGATCTAGCTTACTTATCAATAAAGTTTACACCTTTATCAATAAAGTCTACTTTTAACGGCAAGTTTACAATTTTTTTAATTTATCAGTAAATCATCTAACATAAAATCAAGAAGAATTTGGATGTGGTCAAACCTATAGAAACAACGATTATTAGTTGTAAAACATAGTACATGTAGCAATCAGATCTTTTAACATCTATGAATAGTAGCGATGGCTTTCTTCTAGATCAATTAGAGTTCCATTGTAACAGACCGCTCCAATCATGTACCAAATAATAATATTAATAATAAATGTACACGATTTAGAGGGTGTAAAGTTTCAGCAACTTATCGATTCATGATTTTGTTATCGGGATCATAAACCTCAAATGATTTTCAATAACTAACAAAGGTATAACGAAAAATAACCCTTATCAGAACACTAACGGAAATAACCTTTTGAAATTGAATACCATAATGATAATAATAATAATAATAATAATAATAATAATATGTATCATAAAACCTTAAAAAATTAACAGAAAATCCTAATTAATAAAGAACTATGAATCTTTAATAGTTAACAAAGGCCGATCTTAAATATAGAACAAAAGCCAATCAACTTTAGGTATACATATAGACTAGGGGCAATAATACAACTTACTTATTGAATTCGATTTGAAATTAGCATAATAAGAAAAAGACGTTTGCAAAAAAAAAGGATTTAAAATTTGTATGCAATTAATGTGTTGCTGAAGCGATGAAATCGCACTATGAAATCGTTGATTGAAAGGTAAGGTTTTGCAATTGTGAAGATAGAGAAAGACTTTCAATCCACTATGATCTTCGCTCAGTCTTCTCCGTGTTTCAATCCACACTAGCGATAAGGTGGGTGTGAGCAAAGTCTCGCAGGCAGAGGTAAGAGGAACATGTTAAGATAAGTTGTTATGACCAGTGGGCTATCCGGGGTTTCATTAGAAGCCCCATACCCGTCAAAGCGGTTTAAACACATAAAAAGACTCCATCTACAAATGAAGAAATCTGGTGGCTTGAGAGGGGGCGGGGAGTGACCAGAGCGCGACACGTAGGATATTAAAGGTTTCGTTCGTATTACGGGGTTATTTTATATTACTCGTTTCATATATATATATATATATATATATATATATATGTATATATGACTTTAATTTTATGTATTGTAAGGAAATTAATAATTACATACTTAGGATTTGATGATGAAAATTGTTTCACAAATAAATTAGATGTTATAACCCGGTTTATAAGTTATATGGGTTTCGTAAAACCCATGACCCCGCTTTTTTTTAATATAAAATTTTTTCTTAATTATAAATCATATCTTTTTTAAAAAAATAAATAAATATTAATTTTTAGTATATATCTATTTTATAGGATTTTCATATCAAATATTTGGTGAGATTAATTTTTAATTTAATGAGATGTTATAACCCATTTAAGGATTGTTTGGGTTTGGTAAGACCTATACCCATGAATTCTGGTCAAATGCATAAGAAACCTCTATTTAAAAGGTTGCTTCTATAAAATAGGGGGATCGACCACATCGCAACATGTAGATTTTTAAGCCTTCGTTAATAACTATTATTATAGATAGATATTTCTTTCTTAAGAGACACTAAAATAAAGATAAATGTATTTTACCCTTAAGATGAAGGTAGTAAATAAAAGATGTCACGTGAACCCTTCGGTGGTAACACGTGATTCCCTTGTTTGAACTATGGAGTCAACTCTTTTATTCCCCTCAACCACATAACAAACCAAACCAAACCAAACCCTTACAAGCAAAACCACAATTTGAATACAACCACATAACAAACCAAACCAAACCAAACCCTTACAAGCAAAACCACAATTTGAATACGTGGTTCATTGAGAAACAAAACTCAAAATCATCATTTATTTTTTTTATTTATTGCTATTTCTTTTTTATTTACTTAGTTATTATTATTAACTTAAATTTTAATAATTTAAACTAATTCAATAATAATTACTTCCTAACAACATAAACAACACTTCAACCTTTTACTTTTTTACTGAAATCATAATCCACTTTGCATAATCATTGTATGTTACAGTTGATTTACACTCTATTTTATTCATAGGAATGATTATTAGCCAAATAAGGAAAATACATTTCTTGTGAATGAAACTAAGCGTAAATCTATTATGATTATGTGGGTGGATTGTTATTCATAACGTAAGTGAAAGAGGAGTGTTAGTCTTAAATTCCAGTATGGATTATTAACCAATAAATCATAGTTTAGACTACTAAAAACCAACACACATTGTTATTTAATTTAATTATATTAATACCGCAAACTTTATTTTTTCTATTATAGTAGACGTACGAATATGTGTAATCCAACAATACTATTAAAGATTTAAAGCATTACAATTTTCCACATGACAATTAACTAGGCTGTCCACATATGAATCAAACTCACCATGTTTCCGTATTGATCTCTTCCATGTCATCTAACTTTCCTTAATTTTTTTTCAACATATTTTCCATTAAAATTTAAAGAATAAATTATCCAACACACGCGACCTGTTTATTACACGTGACACATTTATATATTATAACCCGATTTCTTATAACCAATTACCATTTTAATCCATTCTTTCTTAGTGTTCAACTCCTAAACCCTAATTGGTGTCTGCCGCCCAACCGAATCCCTTCAATGGTGATCTTCTTCTCCATTGTTTACAAGATTCTTCATTCCAGCCGTAATCAATGGAGAAACCCCTTTATCAATTACTCAAATAGCGCTAAAATTCATTGTACGATACATATTCAATCGTTCAATGTTCAATCGTTGATAGATCCAAACGTCTCTATCTTCAATCGTTGATAGACCCAATCGTCTCCATCTTCAATCGGTTAGTATGTTAATTTTTTAATTTTTCAAATTTCTATCCTGAATTCGATTTTAGTTTCTTTCAAATCAATTTTAACATTAACCTTATTGGTTATTTCATATTTGTAAGATATTTCATATAGTTAATTAAGAAAATTCCTTATTTTTTGTTTTTTTGTAAAATATATTGTTTAATTAACTATAATTCTTATATGTTTACTATGATGATTTATTTTTAACTTTATTATTTCTAATTATTAATAATAGTCAACATCTGTTGGCTAGAAATGTATATAAATTCATAAATGTACTCGAATCTTTAATTTAATTTGAATTATAATATTTTAGGAATTGTCTATAATTATGTTCGTCATTCAGCAAGTGTAATTTTTGGTAGTTCCAAAAATGTAACATCCTAAAATTCGAATAATAATATCTTATATTTATTGTTATGACGGAAAGTTTACTTGAGTTAATAAATAGATGGTAAGATAAGTAGATAAATTAGATGGAGGTAATTATGGACCAAAAAGGAAAGATGGGTCTTAGGTCCATGGGCTTAAGGGAGTATAAATACCCCTTAAACCCTAAATCTTTCCATTTCCATCCATCTTATCCATCTTATTCTCCCTACACCTCCATAACACATACAACCTTTGCTTTTCGGCCGTAAGAGAGAAAGTGGGATCCAAGGTCAAGCAAGTCAAGATCCTTGAGCTATCCTAGATATTCAAGCTAGCTACAAGATCCGAGATCATAATCAAGCCTAGCCGTAACCTAGAAACATCAAAAAGGTATGTCCTTTACGTTAAAGGTTGCGTTTTTGTAAACGGTTTGCTATGAAACTTGAACCTAGAGTAGATTGGATCTAGATGTCTCATAAAAATACAAACTTGGAGATTAAAATGAACCTAATGGTCTTATGATAGTAAACGGCTCAAAGATGAACCCCTAGATCTAGCCTAGAACGTTTTAACCCTATAAAGGTTTAAGCTTTATGTCTAAAACGGGTTAGATCTTGAAGCCGTGATGGTAATGGGTGTAAAACAGTTATGAATGACGGTAAAAAGGGGTTTAAAGGTCATGATTTGAGCCTTAGAACTGTAACTGAACAAGGTAGAAACGTAGAAAATGGAATGATGAGCAGAACTGGGTGTTCTCGGCCAGATTTGAGGGTTCTCGGCCAACCCGTGTTTTCGGCCAAGACGAGTTCTCGGTCAACGAGAGTTCTCGGTGACCAAGAGATCTCGGTCAAACCATATGGGTTCTCGGTCAACATACGAGTTCTCGCTCAAATGGCTTCTCTGTCTTGAGTTCTCGGCCACAGTTATGTTGGGCTTTGGGCCTGAACCCAAATTGGGCCAGATGATGGATATTTAGACCTGATTTAAATAAGCCCAGCTTAGAAAATAATCTAGAATCCTAATGGAAAATGTGTTAAGACAACTAATGAAAATAAATTTTTTCCAAGCTGACCTGGCAGCTTAACCCCAGCCAGGGGATCTGCCCCCCGCTAGGGGCTGCCGCCCCTAGAACCCCGCTGCCAGGGACGCTGCCCCGGACCACCGTGTGTTGAGGGTTATAATTAAACGAGAAACGCGATATGGGTAGTGATAGTTAATTGATGCATGTAATACAGTTAGCCGTGCCCAACTGAAAAAATGAATAACTATTAACGGCGAACGTAACCGACTTCAGGTGAGTTTCTAGCCCCATTCCTTGTTATGTTTTCGGGGCTGTGTGCATACTCGATGTGATTAGTTAATACACTTATCCTAAGTGATAAGTGTATGCCATATATGTATTATGTGAAATGTGTGAATGATTTCTTGTCGGTACATGAACGATCTTCGGAATTGCATGTACTACCAGGAAATGATTTGATGTTATATGTTTGTTGTAAGATGAAGAATGAACGATGTATGTACGTACGAAACTTGACGATTATGAATATAGTGGTATGATATGGAGGTATGGAAGAAAGTGTACCGGACCCTAATAATATTCGAGGATGAAGGGTGACCGTACCCTAATAATATCCGAGGATGGAGGGTACCGGACCCTAATAATATCCGAGGATGAAGGGTGACCGGACACTAATAATATCCGAGGATGGAGGGTACCGGACCCTAATAATATCCGAGGTATGTAGGGCGAAATGCTCTTATAATGTAAGGTTAATTATGAATGCATGTGAAAGAATAATGAACAGGTTAAGTATGTAGGGCGTATCTTCGGGCACGTATAGGTGTATGTAAAGTAAGTTATGTGATTAATTAGTATGCACGCAGGCAAATAGGTTGAGGCAGCTCGCGTGATTGAAGACACATGGCATAGAATCGAAGATACTGGCATCTCAAGGAAATGTTATGATGTTTTCAAAGACTATGTTTTGTGTTTAAATAAATTTGAATGTTTGTTAAGACAAGATTTGACAGTTTTGTAATATGTTATGGTTGAAGTTATGTTCCGCGTAAAGTTTTAATTAACTCTGATATTTAGAACTGCGTTCATGAGTAAATCCAACACCAAAGTAGGGCTACCGGTGACGGGGCCTTACAAGTTGGTATCAGAGCAAAGTTCGAGAGATTTAAGCATCCTACATGCTTAGACTCGAACAGAGAATGGGATTTTTGTAAGAAAAGAAAGAAGATGCCAGTTCAAAAATGCCATGTGTCGCTCAAGCAAGCTCAGCAAAGGTAAGATGCATAATTAAATGATGTATGATAAAGAAAGGATATGTGAACGATAGGGATAGGAATAATTGATTGTTTTGATTGACTAACTGTTTAAGTAGAACCAGCACAAATAGACTCATAAAGGGAAGTGTATAGGACACGGAGAGTAACGTGATCAGCTAATCACAGCTGGCCACTGTTATTACCTGTTAGCCTTATTATCCTTGTACTACATAGTTCCTGGAGTGATGACATTTGTGTTTTCCCTTCCAGAATACGATGGCTGGATCTAGAGCAGTTGTTGGAGCAGGAGGTCGCACCGGACGTTGTGGCAGGCCTCGTCGTGTCCAACAACCTTCGGTAGAAACAGCTTCCAACACCGAAGAAGAAGGAAGCGCAGTTGGAGGAAACCTTAACAACATTGAAGGGGTTCAACTAGATCCCTTAATCCAAGCAGCTATTGTCCAGGTAGTAGCCATGGTTGTGAAAAACATGAATCCGGAGGGGTCAGCTGGAGACCGTGAATGAACAGCTGAGGGAGCAGGAGGAGGTGGTAGGAAAGATGATGAAGGAGAGAGGGAGGTTTCGAGTGTGGTAAGGTCTGTGAAGGTTGATGATAGAAAGAGGGGCCGAGGTGGGTGCAACTATAAGTCCTTCAAGGTTTGTGACTCGCCAAAAACTGACTGGGTTGGGAGACGCAATCGCTACCCTTCAATGGATAACCTCCATGGATAAAATTATCCGCAGTAGCGAGTGCCATCCCGATCAAGCTGTGGGTATGCCACCCAATCATTTGAAGAGGAGGCGATGTATTGGTGGGAAAGTGTGGAGCAGAGGAAGACTCGGGACGAGATTAATGCCATGAAGTGTGAGGATCTGAAGGAGTTAGTGATGAAGAAGTTATGTGCTGACGCCGAGGTTGAGAGGGCGGAGATGATGTTTCTGAACTTGAAAGCTGGGACAATGACACATCGTGAGTACACCACCGAGTTCAACCGAATGTCTAGGTTGGTGCCCGATGTGGTCAACACTGAGGCTAAGAGAATCAAGTGTTATGTGAAGGGATTGCCACAGAAAGTTCGCATACTAGTCAGGGCAAATAAACCTGCTACCTTTGACTCTGCCGTCGAACTCGCAGAGATTATTTATGCAGACTTGGTTGCGGATAATGTTGTTGTGGGGGGACGAGAAGAAGGATAAGAAGTGGGTCGCTCCTGTTAAACGACCCAGTACTCAGTTATGGAACCCCAAAGAAAAGAAGCAGAAGGTGTGGAGAGGAAGACATGCAAGACGTGTGGGAAGGTGCACGGTGGCGATTGCAAGTGGGGTACTGGTTCGATTGAGTGTCACAAATGTGGAAAAGCTCATGGTGGAGAGTGCAGACTTGGGACAAATGCCTGTTATAAGTGTGGAAAGGTGGGGCATTATGCTAATGAATGTGATGCAAAACCTGCATGCTACAAATGTGGCAAGACGGGTCATATGGCAAGGGAGTGTACTGATGGTGGGGCTGGAGGTAGTGGAAAGAAAGATGCTAATTAGGCTAGACCAAGAACCAGAGCCTACATGCTGACCCAGGAGCAAGCCAAACAGATTCCAAACGTTGTGACAGGTACGTTCTTAGTAAACGGTATTTCTTCTTCGGTATTGTTTGATTCGGGTGGGAATAAAAGTTTCGTAGCTATACCATTTAGTAAATTAGCTAAAATGAAATGTTGCCGAGTGTCCGAAACTTTTATAGTAGAAACCGCTAGTGACACCTCGGTTAAAATAATGAAAATGGTTAAGGACTGTAAGATAGAGTTAGAGGGACATATGTTCCCTGTTACTTTGTATGTTATAACCTTAGGAGGGTTCGATGTAGTTTTGGGAATGGATTGGTTATCTGAGTTTGAAGCTCAGATAGTTTGTAGGAGTAGGATAATAAGGTTAAAGTCCTTGGATGGTAGTGAGGTGACTGTTTATGGTAATAAGGAAAGTTATGGGCTTAATGTCATTTCAATGAACAAAGCCGAAGGTTTGTTAAGGAGAGGGTGTGGTGCCTACCTGGCGTATGTTGTCAACGCTACGGCCGAGACAAAATAAATGAAAGATGTCCCTATTGTGCGCGACTACCCAGAAGTATTCCCTGAGGATCTTCCGGGTTTGCCACCGGAGAGAGAGATAGAATTCCAGATAGATTTAGTACCAGGAGCCCAACCCGTCGCGAAAGCACCCTACCGCCTAGCAGCGTCCGAAATGAAGGAATTGATGTCCCAACTGCAAGAACTCCTCGATAAAGGTTTTATAAGACCAAGTGTTTCCTCGTGGGGTGTACTAGTGTTGTTTGTGAAGAAGAAGGATGGAAGTATGAGAATGTGCATAGACTATCGTGAATTGAATAAGCTTACGGTAAAGAATAGATACCCTTTGCCAAGAATTGATGATCTGTTCGACCAACTGCAAGGTTCGAGTTGGTTCTCATGAATAGATCTCAGATCAGGCTATCATCAGCTAAAGGTGAAGGAGGCAGACATACCTAAGACAGCTTTCCGAACGCGATACGGACACTACGAGTTCCTCGTGATGTCATTCGGTCTAACAAATGCTCCTGCAGCATTTATGGACATGATGAATAGAGTGTGTCGGCCAATGTTGGATAAATCAGTTATTGTCTTCATCGACGATATATTGATTTATTCAAAGAGCGAGTCTGATCATGCTGAGCATCTGAAAGAGGTATTGGAGACTCTGAAGAAAGAGAAGTTGTATGCTAAGTTTTTGAAATGCGCATTCTGGTTACGGGAGGTGCAATTCCTAGGTCACGTGATCAATCCTGAAGGGATTACCGTGGACCAAGCTAAGATGGAAGCGATAACCAATTGGATGACTCCACAGAATCCGACTGATATACGAAGCTTCCTAGGGTTAGCTGGCTACTATAGGAGATTCATAGAAGGTTTCTCCAAGATAGCTGCACCGTTAACCGGAATGACCCGGAAGTCGGTAGTATTCAGTTGGGGTAAGTATCAAGAAGAAACTTTCGAAGAATTAAAGAAAAGGCTCACTCAAGCACCAATCCTTGCTTTTCCCGATGGTGACGAGGATTTAGTTGTTTGTGCTGATGCCTCGCATCAAGGGCTAGGTTGTGTGTTGATGCAGCGAGGAAAAGTTATAGCATATGCGTCCAGACAATTGAAAGTTCAAGAAAGTACTTACCCGACGCATGATTTAGAACTAGCAGCTGTAGTTCATGCTCTTAAGATATGGAGACATAATCTGTACGGTATTAAGTGTACCATCTACACAGATCATAAGAGTTTAAAATACTTCTTCGAGTAGAAAGAATTGAACATGAGGCAGAGAAGGTGGTTAGAATTGATTGATTACGACTGCGATATTAAGTACTACCCTGGAAAAGCTAATGTGGTCGCCGACGCGCTAAGCCGTAAGAATGAGGAAGTCCTTGCAACAGTGAAGTCATACCAGCTGATTATGAACTCAAGTCTTTTCGAAGAAATCATCAAAGTGCAGTCAAAGGTGCTAGTAGACGAGAAGCTAGTGAAGAAGGAAAGAGTTTACGTCCAACAAGATAAGCTAATGGAAAACAGTCGTGGTGTTAAGACTAGGTTTGACCGTATGTGGATCCCACGCCATGGAGATCTCAGAGGTCGAATCTTAGATGAAGCTCACAAGTCAAGATATTCGATTCATCCAGGAGCTACAAAGATGTACCAAGATTTGAAAAGAGATTACTAGTGGCCAGGAATGAAGAATGACGTAGTAGATTATGTCAGTAAGTGCTTAACTTGTTTACAAGTCAAAGCAGAGCACCAGAAACCTTATTGGAAGATGCAACCTCTTGAGATACCCGAATGGAAATGAGAACACATCACCATGGATTTCATAACTAAGCTACCTCGTACAGCTAAGAACCATGACACTATCTGGGTGATTGTGGACCGTTTGACCAAGAGTGCTCACTTTCTGCCTATACGAGAGGCTATCTCGTCAGAAATGTTAGCAAGCTTGTTCATCAAAGAGGTTGTGTCTAAGCATGGAGTACCGCTATCGATCGTGTCTGATAGAGATACTCGGTTTACTTCGAGGTTCTGGAAGAAGTTCCACGAAGCTATGGGAACGAGATTAAACATCAGTACGGCGTATCATCCTCAAACAGATGGGCAGTCTGAAAGGACGATCCAAACCCTTGAGGATATGTTACGTGCTTGTGTTTTAGATTTTGGTGGAAGTTGGGATGACCATCTACATCTGGCAGAATTCTCCTACAACAATAGCTACCATTCAAGTATTGGTATGCCACCGTTTGAGATGCTTTACGGTAGACGATGGAGAAACCCGGTATGTTGGGGAGAGATTGGTTAGAAAGAAATGGGAAGCCTAGAGGTTGTTCAAGAAACGTCTTCAAAGTTCGATCAGATTAAGGCTAGAATGAAAGCTGCTCAAGACAGACAGAAGTCGTATGCTGATAAGCGGCGACGACCGCTTGAGTTTAACGTTGGCGACAATGTGATGCTCAAGGTCTCGCCTTGGAAAGGAATTATTCGTTTTAGAAAGAGAGGGAAGTTTAGTCCAAGGTTTGGACAGTTTAGGATTATGGATCGTGTGGGTGAAGTAGCGTATAAGCTGGATTTACCCGATGAGTTAGAAGGAATTCATTCAACCTTCCATGTTTCTCATTTGAGGAAATGTTTAGCTGATGACATGTCTCACGTGCCATTAATGTACATCGAGGTTGATGAACAACTGAACTGCATTGAACAACCCATAGAGATTGTCGATCGTAAGGAAAAGCAACTTCGTCACAAGGTTATACCACTAGTGAAAGTGACATGGAAACATCGCAAAGGATCATATGCTACATGGGAAGTCGAGGAAGAGATGCGCAAGTTTTACCCTAGTCTGTTTGAGTAATAGTTAGGTTTCGGGGACGAAACCTCTTTAAGAAGGGAAGACTTGTAACATCCTAAAATTCAAATAATAATATCTTATATTTATTGTTATGACGGAAAGTTTACTTGAGTTAATAAATAAATGGTAAGATAAGTAGATAAATTAGATGGAGGTAATTATGGACCAAAAAGGAAAGATGGGCCTTAGGTCCATGGGCTTAAGGGAGTATAAATACCCCTTAAACCCTAAATCTTTCCATTTCCATCCATCTTATCCATCTTATTCTCCCTACACCTCCATAACACACACAACCTTTGCTTTTCGGCCGTAAGAGAGAAAGTGGGATCCAAGGTCAAGCAAGTCAAGATCCTTGAGCTATCCTAATATTCAAGCTAGCTACAAGATCCGAGTTCATAATCAAGCCTAGCCGTAACCTAGAAACATCAAAAAGGTATGTCCTTTACGTTAAAGGTTGCGTTTTTGTAAACGGTTTGCTATGAAACTTGAACCTAGAGTAGATTGGATCTAGATGTCTCATAAAAATACAAACTTGGAGATTAAAATGAACCTAATGGTCTTATGATAGTAAACGGCTCAAAGATGAACCCTAGATCTAGCCTAGAACGTTTTAACCCTATAAAGGTTTAAGCTTTATGTCTAAAACCGGTTAGATCTTGAAGCCGTGATGGTAATGGGTGTAAAACAGTTATGAATGACGGTAAAAAGGGGTTTAAAGGTCATGATTTGAGCCTTAGAACTGTAACTGAGCAAGGTAGAAACATAGAAAATGGAATGATGAGCAGAACTGGGTGTTCTCGGCCAGATTTGAGGGTTCTCGGCCAACCCGTGTTTTCGGCCAAGACGAGTTCTCGGTCAACGAGAGTTCTCGGTGACCAAGAGATCTCGGTCTAACCATATGGGTTCTCAGTCAACATACGAGTTCTCGGTCAAATGGGTTCTCTGTCTTGAGTTCTCGGCCACAGTTCTGTTGGGCTTTGTGCCTGAACCCTTTAGGCCAGATGATGGATATTTAGACCTGATTTAAATAAGTCCAGCTTAGAAAATAATCTAGAATCCTAATGGAAAATTTTTAAGACAACTAATGAAAATAAAATTTTTCCAAGCTGACCTTGCAGCTTAATCCCAGCCAGGGGATCTGCCTCTTGGACCCCGCTGCCAGGGGCGCTGCCCCCGGACCCCGTCCGTTGAGGGTTATAATTAAATGAGAAACACGATATGGGTAGTGATAGTTAATTGATGCATGTATTATTATACAGTTAGCCGTGCCCAACTGAAGAAAGGAATAACTATTAACGGCGAACGTAACCGACTTCAGGTGAGTTTCTAGCCCCATTCCTTGTTATGTTTTCGGGGCTGTGTGCATGCTCGATGTGATTAGTTAATACACTTATCTTAAGTGATAAGTGTATTCCATATATGTATTATGTGAAATGTGTGAATGATTTCTTGTCGGTACTTGAACGATCTTCGGAATTGCATGTACTGCCAGGAAATGGTTTGATGTTATATGTATGTTGTAAGATGAAGAATGAATGATGTATGTACGTACGAAACTTGACGATTATGAATATAGAGGTATGATATGGAGGTATGGAAGAAAGGGTACCGGACCTTAATAATATCCGAGGATGAAGGGTGACCGGACCCTAATAATATCCGAGGATGGAGGGTACCGGACCCTAATAATATCCGAGGATGAAGGGTGACCGGACCCTAATAATATCTGAGGATGGAGGGTACCGGACCCTAATAATATGCGAGGTATGTAATGCGAAATGCTCTTTATAATGTAAGGTTAGTTATGAATGCACGTGAAAGAATAATGAACAAGTTAAGTATGTAGTGTCTACCTTCGGGCACGTATAGGTGTATGTAAAGTAAGTTATGTGATTAACTAGAACTCACTCAGTGTAGCTGACTTTTAGTATGCACGCATGCAAATAGGTTGAGGCAGCTCGCGTGATTGAAGACACATGGCATAGAATCGAAGATACTGGCATCTCAAGGAAATGTTATGATGTTTTCAAAGACTATGTTTTATGTTTAAATAGATTTGAATGTTTGTTAAGACAAGATTTGACAGTTTTGTAATATGTTATGGTTGAAGTTATGTTCCGCGTAAAGTTTTAATTACCTCTGATATTTAGAACTGCGTTCATGAGTAAATCCAACACCAAAGTAGGGCTACCGGTGACGGGGCCTTAAAAATAATTATGCTCCTTATTATTAAGTCATTAAAAATTTAAATTTTATTATATTAATTTAATTTAAGAAGTCGTAACTGCTAACAAAATTATGAATCCGTATTTTAAATTTTAAGAACTTTATATCAATAAGTAATTAATTGTTGATTTTCAGCATCAATTTTGTTAACATTTTTGGAAACTAATAACTATATTTTATATATTTTTAACTAGTACTTTCAAAAGTCAAATGGATAATAATCCTGGTTCAATCTTTTAAACGTTTAGATACATAATTAAACAATTAATTAATTTGTAACTAACTATAATCTTGGTTTAATCTGTTAATGTTTTTGATTTTTGTCAATTCAGTCTAACCTTAATCATATTAATTTATAAATCATATCATATTTCTTCCAAAATTATATAAGATTTTCATCCCTATATAAGATTGGAGTCACATAACTCATTTTTCACCGCGGCCGCATTGTTTGTAACATCAGAATCTACTCTTTGCAATATTTTAAGTAGTTCCCTTATTCTTTCAAATACATAACGCTTGAATAGCATATTCAATAGTTTTTTTCTATTTATCATTTCATAAGAGTATGCACTGTCAAGGATCGTAGACATCCCACTAAGGATCAATTCAATGGACATGATCTTCATCGATGAAATTGTATTGCTCATGATCATTATTGTTCTGCTTTTTTATATGTTGTTTCTTATTCTAATATTCTACTTAATAAATGTGACTGCAGATTGGGTATAAATTATGTGAAATTTCTCCTAAGTAGAATTGTTTGTTGTGTAAAAAGTTAGCGTTTAAAGTTGACATTGTCGACTATAACTTCTAACATGGTTGTGATGTCTATGTAATTTCCAAGTTAACTGGTGATAATTGCGTTACTTCAGAACTTGATAAAAGGATCCATGCTACTCAAGTTACCTGGTGATAACTGGTGACATTGTCGACTCTCTTAATCATGTTATTTTGCAGTCTGATTTTCTATCAAACAATTTTGCTACTTCACAATAGGAGTTTAGGTGTTAACTTTTAACCTCAAAAACTTGAGAAATATGAGTTGTGAATGGTTAGTCATAATCTAATGAAGAGTAAAAAGCAATGTTGTGGTTTTTATTTAATGTTTTGAATTTTGGAACATTCATGTTTTACTTTATTTGAATGACTTATATTTTTCCATTTTGTTTTTTTGTTTTTTTCTTTTGTTTCATCATATGACACATATTTGACAATGTTATGGTTTTCAAATGCTTTCATGTGGATATAATTATGAAATAAAAATCATATGTTTTTAAATTTGTTTGTTGTATTCATTTCATGTTAAAGTGTTTTATGGAATAATTAAAGATGGCTTGATTATACTACTATCATGTTAAAGTTTTTTTTATGGAATAATTAAAGATGGCTTGATATACTACTGTCATGTTAAAGTTTTGTTATGAAATAATCAAAGATGGCTTGATTATACTACTATCACTAAGTTTAATCAAGTATTGTAAGATATCTTTCTTTGTTAACATATTACAAATTTTGCATTTAAATAGTTGTCGTTACTAGAAATTTCATATTGCATTGCCTAATTAAATTTAATAACAGTGATATGAACTTTTTAAACTTACCCTTATGAACTTCATAACATTAAATTTTAAATTGAGTTGATAATTAATTTTCTTATACACAAAGTTATATTCCACCAATTAAACACTTTAATTTACTTATAAATGACATCTATCTGTAAACAAATAAGCTTACTCGCTTATTATATACGTATAAAACAAAGGCATATTCAAACTGAACATATATTTGTTTTTTTAACGAATTTGCAACATGTTGTGTATGATGCAAGAGTCAAAACAATTGAACGCTAAAAAGATGGTGCTTTATTTGTGTAACTCGTAATATACCAGTCATTACAATCTATAAGATTAATATGTAGTTGACGTGTTTTATATTTTCCGACCGTGTGTAACACGGGACTATACCCTAGTAAGACATTATACGAGGAATCATATTTTTTTTTCCTTCTCTAAATCTAAAACATGATTTTACACCCAACACAATGTGTAGTAATTGATCAAATGTTTGGTGGAGAATATTGATATGACATTAATATTATTTAAATTTAATTTCTTAATCAAGTTTATTTTTTATTTAGTTTTCTTATTGTATTATAGTTTGGTTCCTTTATTGTTTATTTTTTCCTATTTTTATGTTTTTGTTTTCAAATATATTGTAATCTTCGTTTGAGAAAGAATAAGAAAAATAATCATAAAATTTGTCTCAACTTTGGTTCCTCTTCTTCTCTCTTGTTCTTGGAGCTTAACCCACTCTACGGGTCTATTAAGAGATTGACCATCTCGAATCGGTCTATATCAATTTGTTGCTTTCATCAATCGTACTCATGTCACCTTCGTCACGTGATGATCTGATCATGGGCTTGGCCGAGCGACTCAACTGGTTGCTGAAACATAATGCCGCCATGGCCGCTCAACCAACCGCAAACATCGAAGCGCTACACACCTACACCACATCCCTCGCAGCCGCCATCACCAAATTTACCTCCTCAGATCAACCAGAGCCACCACCACCAATACCAGTAACCGCAAATAGCATAATACCACCACCAATAACCTTCCCAAAACTAGCCAAACAAACCAAGGCCTACATCTCCACAATTAACAAAAACCTAGCCGAACAAACAACCTCACAACCACCACGACCTTATCTATGCCGACACCCAAGAAGACCATCCATTTGGCTCTCTTTGTCAACAAGAAAAACCAAATGTCTTCAAAAATAAAACCACCACCCAATGTAATTCTCATTCAACATATGCCCACGTTGAACAAATTCAAGCTGAAAACCTTAAACCCAAATTCATCAAATCATGCACCACTTCAAGCCGGTAACATCCCATCAAAACCAAAGCTGGCATACAAACCAGAGCCAACCCAGAAACTTTCCCAACCTTCCATCTCACTGCACAAAACTCTAAATCATCTCTGGAATGTGAAGTTGGGAGAAGGGAGTGGGACCCACCATTGAATCACGTCGCAATTGAGCCTAATTCCATGGGAATATGCAGGCGCCGATCACCTTGGCGGGCCGTTGTGACTGCACCGAATGCGGTTGGAATAGTCGAATGACGACCACCGTGGAAAACACTTTCCGTTCGTGAGGACAAGAACGTTTTGAAGGGCGAGGAATTGATATGATCATAAATATTATTTAAATTTAATTTATTAATTAAGTGTATTTTTTCTTTAGTTTCCTTATTATATTATAGTCAGGTTTCCTTATTGCTTATCTTTTCCTATTTTTATGTCTTCGTTTTTGTATATATTGTAATCTTCGTTTGAGAAACCTCCACGAGTCTATCGGGAGTTTATCTCAAGTTTGGTTTCTCTTTTACTCTCTTGTTCTTGGAGCCTAACCCACTCCACGAGTCTATCGGGGGTTTGACCATCTCGAATCGGTCTTTATCATCAATCCAATGACACGTAGTAATTAATAAAATGTTAAAAGAATACCTAAATATAGACCAAAAATGAAAATAGTTTCACGATCTTTTGATCTAAAAAGGGAAGGTAAAAGAGGTCGTCCTCTATTTACTGTGCTAAGTGGCAAGATCCTTAACGATGGTCCAGCCTAAACATCTTGTAACACACATATATAAGTTGCTCTGAACATTTTGCAAGTTTGCCGTAGTGTTGTTAGACTTGCTTTATTCGTAACCCAACCCAACCTAACTTTCAATAAAAAACTAATATCTCTATTTTCCATCTACACAACCCAACCTAACCAAACTTTTCACTTTCATTCACAACTCAATCTAAACCAATTTTTTTATTACATATATCTCATTTAAGGTTTAATTTATTCCTTAAAAACTATTATAAATCATAAAAATGTTTATTTTTTAATCAATATTATTTCAAGTATAAAAAAAATATTAAAAAAAAGTTACATTCATCAAACATAATCAAACATACTTAAAGTACTCTGTTGTTAAAAGAGTTTAACAAAAAGAATTTTTACAAACTCATATTAAAAAGATACATATTTTTAAAAGTACTCGTTTTTAATAATTTTTACATCAAAATCTTCATAAAAAAAGAGTTAATTGCAATGTTGGTTCCTGTGGTGGAACCCCAAACGCAGCTTTCAACCCCGTTGTGGAAATTTTGCAATTATGGTCCCTGTGGTTAGCATTGTTTTGCAATTAGGACCCCGTTGTGAACCCAAAGTTTGTTTTATGCGAAAAGAATGTTCTACCCTTGCAATTTGAAACCCTGTGGTTTTAAATACATACAATTTGGACCCTCTGTGTGTTAACTAATTTTCGTTCCAACTGTTTTAACCATCCGATAATTGACTTTTAAGGGTTGACTTTATTTTACCCATTGACCTTTAATGCAAGCTAGTTATTACAATCTAATAAATATAAGTAATCATAATATTGACTATCTAAACTAATTATTTGAATAAAATTAACCAAATTGGCATGAAATCAAAGATTTTCCTAGTTTGACTTTCCACAAACTAAACCAATTGAAACACAAGGTGCACACATACACAGTTTGACTTTCCAATGTAAACTGTGACTTTACATGTATTAACACAGATAGATACACCGATAAATACATACACACAGAAACATACATAGCCAATGTTTGACTTTCCAGATACAAACATACATATATACACATGGACAGATGCATATATGTATATATCTATGCATACATAGATATATACACATATATACACAGATGCATACACAAATAAGCCAACCTTTGACTTTCCAAGGTACATAAATAAATGTATATATATATATATATTTATATCTATATATAAATGTGTATAGCACATACAAGCCAATGTTTATATGTTTTGGTCAAAAATTACCAAAACAATAATTGAGCAAATTCCTTAAGTGACGTAGTGTGCTTTTCAGTAGAGAGGTGACTGATATAGTAAACAAATGCAGTAAAAGTAAAGGTGAACACAACAATCTAGCGAGGAATAACTTTAGATCCTGGGGAGGATCCTCGGAAAATAACCTAGGGAGGGGAAAATTATCCCCTGCCTCAATTTATTAATGTAAAATGGTGATTACAGCTCGGGAACTAGTTGAGAACGATAAGTAGAATACAATTGTGAGTATTGTGAGTGCAAAATGTGTCCTATAGCGTTCTAATAGCCTCATTTATATAGGAAATGAAAATAACAATAAGTGCTACCAATTTGGGAACCCTAGCCGCATTGATTAATTAACGACTTAGTCTTCATCCCACGTGTATTTCAGCTGTTTCTCCGAGCTTTTAGAAAGAATGAGTCATCTACCCGTTGTAGACCGTTTGAGTCTTGCGTAAGCTACAAGCACAATATAAATATAACAAACATAGTTAGTTAGTTGTAACATCTAAATATTCTAATATTAAATAAAGAGAGTTGCGTTAAATTGTCGTGTGTTAAATAATTAATTAGTGTTAAATAAAGAAGAAACATGGATTTGGATTAATTAAGATGGATTAAAGAGTAATGGGCCTTAGGTCCATGGGCTTTAAGGGACATAAATACCCCCTTAAACCACTCTAAAACCCTAAATCCTCATTTCTTTCCATCTTATTCTCTACACACTCAAAAACACACATACACCTACACCATATATACGGCCGAGAGAGACGAGAGAGATTTGAGACCAAACGGACGTTAGTTTGTATTAGATCTTTATTACACTAGCTATATACAAGATTTAGAGTTCATAAACAAGCTAACCGAGACCAAACAAACTGGTAAAGGTGTTCTTGATTTTAAAGTTTACATTTTTATGAACGTTTAGTCTTGAAACTTGAACCTAGAGTAGATCGGGTATAAACGAGTGTTAAAGTAGCAAGCTTGATGTTAAAAACGAACCTAACAACATTATAACCATGGATGCGTTTAAAATAAACCTTGGATCTAGTATTGAATGTTTTAAGCCTAAAGGTCCAAACTTTATGCTTTTCCGAGCCAAGTCTTATCCGAAATTGGCCTTGGGAACATTTACGGGAATGGTTAAGATCATATCCAAGGTTTATACGTTAAAACATAAGAGATTAGTGGGTTAAGACCAAACCCGTAGCTGTTGTTGCTGGGCAACTTCGCCCGCAACTAAGTTCGCTGCTGTTAAACATCGCCACTGATAAGTTCGCATTCTGTTAAACTTCGCCACTGATAAGTTCGCATGCTGTTAACTTCGCCACTTATAATTTCGCCGGACACTATGTTCGCTTAACACTAAGTTCGATGAACACTAAATTCACCGGACACTAAGTTCGCTGAACACTAAGCTCGCTGAAGGTTAAGTTCGCTTAAGTTAAGTTTGCTCAAGATTAAGTTCGCTTAACGTGTATGTTGGCTTACATTTATGTCCGCTCATAAATACAAGGTAACAAATCGGATAGCGAATCAGACTTAATTCGTTATGAAGAATGAGTTAACGAATTAGAAAATAAATTAAAATCCTAATGGAAAATGTGTTAAGACAGCTTAACCCCAGCCAGGGGCTCTGCCCCTTGGACCCCGCTAGGTGCTGCCGCCTCTAGAACCCTGCTGCTAGGGGAGCCGTCCCCGGACCCCCGTTCATTGTGGGTTATATAAGATAGAAATACGATACGAGTAGTAATACTTAATTGATACGTGTAATTGTTATACAGTTAGTCGTGCACAGCTAAGGAAAGGGATTACCATTAACGGTGAACATAACCGCATTCAGGTGAGTTTCTAGCCCCACTTCCTTGTTATGTTTTCGGGGATGTGTGTATACTCGATGTGATTAGTTAATACACTTACCTCGAATGGTAAGTTTATGTCTTATATGATTTATGTATGAATGAATGCTTGATGATGCATGAACGATCTTCGGATGTTGCGTGTACCGTCAAGGGATAATTTAAAGATATGATTGACATATATATGTATGATATACAAATGATGTATGTGCTATGGAAGTTATAATTAAGAATGTATAGAAAGGTATGGAAGGTATGGTTAGAAAGAGAACGGACTCTAATAATATCCGCGAATAAAGGGAACATACCATAATAATATCCTCGAATGTAGGGTACGGACTCTAATAATATCCGCGAATGTAGGGTACGGACTCTAATAATATCCTCGAATGTAGGTAACGGACCCTAATAATATCCGCGAATGTAGGAATAGACCCTAATAATATCTGGGAATGATCTAGAATGAGGTATATTTATATATGTATGTATAAAAGGAAAGAAAGAAGGTATGATAGTATGAACGTACGAAGGAAGGTAAAGAACTATGTATGTATATATACTTTCGGGTATGTGTATATGAATGTGTAAGGACGTATTGTATGTTACCTGATTAACTAGAACTCACTCAGCGTAGCTGACTTTTAGTATGCACGCAGGTGAGTAGAATGAGGCAGCTGGCTTGAGCGGGGCACATGGTAGAAGAATAAGAGTCTGGCACCTGAAGACTTGTTATGTTATGTTTTGATTTTTAAAGACAAGATGGATGCTTTAAGACATGTTATGACTTATAATTGTAATGTTATGAAAGTTTTAATTTTCCGAGTATGTTTTTATTAACTCTAATAATTAGAACTATGTTGATGAGTAAATCCAACGTCCAAATGTGAGGCACCGGTAACGGGGCCTTACATTAGTTCAGGATCCTGCCACTAGCTAAGAATCCCATCTACGGGTAACGATCAAGATCACATTATGGATAAAATGACCAATAACAATTGTCCCCAAAAATGTTACATCTGTAAACCATTAATGCCCAATTGTCATATTTTTCCCACTTGATAGAAATTTTGAATTTTAACGGCATGAGAGGTTAGCTAACCGCCTCACAATTTATCTCGAGACAACCCCTATAATTACTCTTCGTTTTTTTAAAATACACATTCGTCTTCCATTATCAGGTAATTTCTCTCTATTTATAGTTTAGGGGTTTTCCTACTCTTCATCTTTCTACCGATCATGACTAAAAGGTGATTCCGAGACTCCGCTTCCAGAAGTGTGAGCATACACCCCAATTTCGAATGTCAATACATCCTTGCTGAACATGATTATGAAACTTGTAACTTCTCCGATCTTGACCTTTCGTATTTCTAGTTAGGTAACGCTTTCCCCACGTTGAGCCAAATTTCTCCCTTTTGACCGAACTCTCTGTTCCGACTGTATCTCTAAGAAATGAGTTGGCTTTCTTGCTTATTTGTTCACCGCTGGCTTAACTTATCCTTTTCCCGATTTCATCGCTCGTTTCTTCAAAGTCATCAACGTTAGCTATATTCAAGCTATGCCAATGTTATGGAGGGTTCTGTATACGCACAAAAAGCTCATCACAAGTCGCAATATCGAATTGCAAATATCCAATTTAGCTGTTGTCTATAATCTTAGAACCCATGGCTCTAGCCACCTCGTGCTTCAAGTGAAATCCGGCCAAGTTCCCCTGATCCTAGAAACAAAAAGAAAGTACCGACAATGATGCATGAGACTCTTTTTCGTCTAAAGGGATTCCATTCCCGAAGGCGAGGAACTCCCTTACCAATGGGTTTAGTAGGGTAGGAAGTATATTTGGGATTTTAGGAAATAGAGATATAATCGATACTTATCTTGTTTTTTTTCTCTGACTTCCAACGAATTTTCCTAACCTCGTGACTCCAACGCCTGCCGCTCAGAAGAGGATTCCGGTCAATTTTGGAAATTTAAGGTAGAACGCTCCTTCCAGCTTGAGGTCTTGATTTCTTCAGAATCCGAGCAATCATCAAACATAAATATGCCATGTGAGATTATTATCTTTATCCTTTCCGACTATTTGAGATATTGTTGTCTTTAGGATCTTAATCTTGTGTTATAGCAGGACAAGGATTGGGTTTATATGATTTAGACAACTTCATCTCCAATTAAGGAAACTGTCATTGTTGAAGTCTCCAAGACGCATCCCCTAGTTTCCCGGACCAGAGCTTCCACTTCCAAGAAGAAGAAAGCTATTGAGGCACCAAGAGCCACTGTGTAACATTCGTTACTTTTCAAACCCGAAAACCCGACCCATTTTAAATTTTTGGTTTTTGTTCTATTTAAATATATATATATATATATATATATATATATATATATATATTTCAAATTCGCTTATGTATTTTTATATTGAATTCGTTTAACCGACCCGTTTTGTCAGTTCAATGTATTTGTTTTTGAAAGCATTAAATTTATATCTTGTTCAATGATTTATAGTTCATATCCGTTTACTCTATATTCGTATTGTTCAATTAACGAATCTCCGAGCCTTAAAAGTTTATAAAATAATCAATATCCAAACTATCGGGTATAAAATATAAACAATCTAAGGATATTATAAATATAACAAGTTTTAATCAACTATTGTATAAATATAAAGTTTAAGGATTAATATGAAATTAAAGTTTTAATATGTTTTTACTAGATGAGGGGCTTAAAGTGTAAATTTGAATTTAAAATAATATTAAAATATCCCAACCCCTTCCTCCTCGCATTTTTCCAGCAAGAATTCCGGCCGCCGGATTTCCGGCGCCGACGAGGTAATAAACCGTTTTAAGACTCCGTTTGACACATTAAAACTACCTAAATGACTTCTCCTCTAACGCCAAACAATAATAAACAAATAATTCCTCCGTTAACAACCTAATTAACTAGTTTTAATCACCCAACCGTTGGGTTATAATCAAAACCTAATTAACTCGAATTAAACACCCAACAGATCAACTGAGCTTATAAATAGCACCCTAATCTCTTTTTAAACGTGCTACAACCATAATCTTACACTAACAAACTCTCTAATATCATCAATTTGTTCTTATATAATCGGTTTCGGCCAACTCATCGTTCAACCACTTTCCGGCGTTATCAGAGGTAATTGATAGGTGGGTTTTTATTGGTTTGATCCGTCTAACAAAACCTCCAACCCAAATCAATCAAACCTAAAACAAATCTGGAGAATTGAGAACCTAGGATTTATGTGAAGAAGAGAAGTTGGGTTTGTTGTTTATAATTATCAGTTTCCATCTCCTAACAACAATGCTAAATAGGTCCAGTGGTTGTGTAGGTGTTGTGTGGGCATGGAGACCCGATTCGAACCCGGGTCACAGCAAACCTGTTTTATATTTTTCGAAAACCATTTTTTTAGTTTTAATAAATTAAATATATATTTATAAATCATACAAAATAAATAACTTTATTTTTATAGTTAAATAAAAGTTGTTTTAATTTCCGTTTGCATTTTCGTTCAAAAATCAACTTTTATAGACCCGACAACACTCGTTAAAACTTGTAGAATAATTATATAAATAATATATATAATAAATCCTAAACCGACAAACACTTATACTAATAAAACAATACCGGAAAACGCTAAATTTCAGTAAATATTATTATAATCAATATTCACCTTATAATTAATATTATAACTTATTAAAATCCGTTAGACTTAATTATTAAAAATACTTTAAAATGGGTAAAAGTATATATTTTTATGAATGGTCCATAATGTGGTGACTTTCCACATACATAACTTACATAATTATTTATGTTGTATTAATGTTCTAGCCCTATAAATAGTGGCTATTGTATTTGGTATTAGAGATATACTCAATGAAAAGACTCCTCCCATCCATCATTCTATATTATCTCTTTGTATATTATGTTCTTATGTTTATCTACTATGAATGTTGGTTGCTAATAGGTTGTTTTTTCACAACACGTTATCAGCACGAATTACTTTTTGATTTGGATCATATTACAAATAAGGTGGATCATATCCTACAAGTAAGTATTACTTCGTTGATTTCTTATTCGTTGATCTTGTATTACTATATTGGTATATTGTTATCTGGAATGGCTAGTTTAATCTTCTTTTATTGATATCATCCAACAACAATATGCGTCACCTTTTCACTTAAATAAACTATAGAACTTATCACTAAAATTTATGGACTATGATTAAGTTTTGTCAGATAAGAAAATGCTGGAAAACCAAAATTAGCATGAATTTAAAACATGACATGACTTGATATTTTTATAGATTTATTAATTTGTAATCCATTTTTTTAATCATCGCGATTTGCTTTTGAATTGATCATATTCTCATAAGTTTTATATTAATTTGGGTTTTTATTATATCCTTGAATCACTAGTTTAAATCTATATTTATTGTTATCATCCAAAAACACTTTATATATCACCACTAAAGAAATTTACAGGTAATATAAGGTAATTTTTTTCATCAAATATAAAGTTTGGAATTTATAATATTTTAGTTAATCATGCTAATTAATGTAGTTTTTATGGAAGAAACACAATGGTGCATGGAACAGTTTTGGTTGCAACACTAAGAATTGACTTTGAGATAATATTATTTTGGATTTTATTACAACCTATACTCCAATTAATTTAAAAAATTAGATTTATCACAACCACAATATATACTAGGTGGGAATGATTCTCACACACACAGACTATTTATTTATGTTAATATAGAATTTAGCTTTATATGCTTCAACTAAGAAATTATAGCTAAAAAGAACAATCTTATATGGGGAAGAAGCTGATGTTATTTGTGTATTAAACAGTTGAACAAATCGTTGGTATAAGTCTCACGCAAAATAATGCATACAATTTGAGATTTTATTTTTAAGGTTTTTTTTTAAATCTTTCACATACTAGTTTGGCGTTTTGGCTTATTAATTAAGTGAAGCCCTTGACTACTATAATTAAATCACTTAAACTAATGATAAAGAAATCATTTAAATGGGTAGTTTCGGTTCATTTTCTTTTAAACATTTTCAACAACTTATTTTTGAATAATTTAGGTTTTTGTTTTAAATGACACATATAACTTAAGTTGGTACTTTATGAAGTAAATGCTTTTGTTTTAATTCAACTATTAGGTTTAACATAGAGCTGTGAATTTATAAATAGTATAACTACATACATATTGGTAAGCTTTCAAATCTTATTTTTGACATAGTTATTTTGAGTTAAAGTGTTAAATTTATATTTGTTATTGTTGATTATATTATATATATAAAAAAACACTTTGACGAGATATACTTCATTTGTATAACTGACGAACTTATGAAATCTAATGAAACGTATAAGAAGTTAAGTTCACTTATTGAGACTTGGCTGTTTTTTTATTTTCCTAATTCAAGTCGAAAAATAAAGAACAAATTACATGCATTATTGTCAATACATCAAGAACATTTTCTATATTCACTCATATTTCGATGTTCTATTAAAATTATATGGTTTTTATTGAAACATTCTTATAGTTGTGATTACTGATTACATTATAGACATCATATGATTCGTTTTGTGATGTACGTTATCATATTTAGAATTAAATGATTTAACTAATTTGTATTAGATGATATAATTTGTCTTTAAAGGGTGTTGAATGCATCCATTAAAAGACCAATTTATACCTATTATTATTTTTATGATTATATATAAGATATTGCTCTTTACAACCCATTATAAACTTATAAATTTATTGTTGAAGATTAAAGACAAATGAGCATCAATTGATCATAATTACCTCTTAATTGGGAGTGTTTGATGTGAATATCATTTCTAAGAAAAGGTTTAATAATACAATTTTCATTTATTAAACCTCGTATATGCTCATGAAGTAGCATTATTGTCAAATAAGTGGAAAAAAAAGAGGTTTAAAATAACCACAAGATGAACGTTTTGTAATTCTAATACATTCCTGAAAAGGATGTGAACATAAAAATGATCGGTGTAAAGGTTGCGATCATGTACATAAATATAGAAAATTTAATGAGGTCACCATGAAAATTTGGCTAATAATCCATTCCTTGATGTGAATGTGATATTATGATCGTGTAAAGTCTATGATCATGATAATTAAAATTGTTATGATGCTCATGTTAATAATGAGATCAACTTTGTTAATAATGTGATGTTTATACAATGATCATTATAAAGGTCACGATTATGATAAATGAGGAAATCATATTGACCCTCGCGTTGATAATGAGATCAACCATGTTACTATTGACCACAAGAAGTGGCACACTAAGTGAGTGATTATACGAGAATAAAACACGAGAAACGTATTTTAACATGAATGTTTAAAGTGATGATCACTATTCTCTCAATTTTCTGTCATGTATTAAACAAACATGATTTAAACTAAAACATATATGATCATAAGCTGTGAAATTATGGATCATGAGTTTTCATTATATTGGCTTGACCGGTTTGACCATTCCGAGTCATTGATGATGTGAATTTTTGGAGAACCAAAAGCTTCTTCATGGTAATTGTTGAGACTTATATTTAGACCGATGCATCGAATTAATTTGTAGGTGAAAAATATATTATTTTGGTCTCAACCAAGGGTGGATGGCTTGAAGACCAAGTCATGCTAGACTAGTATAAATAGATGTTTTTATTCATTTTTCTAGTATGAGTGACTGTATTGTGTATGTGTGAGATTTAGGGTTTTATCCCTTTGAGAGAGTCTCCGCCTCCAGGATGAGCTCTCCTGGTGGCGGCTGATATTTCTTAATCGATTGTATGTATGAATGTATGTATGAGTGTTTCATCTTAATGAGAATCATTCGGCTAATATTTCGTACTACCATTTCTATCTTTCGTGTTTTGATTACAATTGTTCATCCTACTTTATTGTTGATTGTTAATGAAATCAGGCTCTCTCCAATACACCTCATCCGTCCAGACATCTTTCAAGAGTGAATACGAGTGAGTTTCGATCCTAAGCCTAGTTCCGAGCTCCACACCGTTGTTTAATAACAATTATTCACGCTTCCGCACCGGGGCTCAGACCTGTCAAAATACCTAGAACCCTTTGGGTGTCCTTGTACAATTTTGAAAAAGGATGCGGGTAAATTTGAGGAAAAAGCGATCGAAGGTTATTTCTTGGGGTATGCATCTCTAAAGAAAAGTATATAATTTTACATCTGGTTGTGTTGAGGAATGGTTCCATGTGGACTGTCAACGGTACACTACTCCTCCTCAAGGGAAAGGTCCCGATTGGATGTTTGACTACGATAGCTTATTTAATACATTTACTCCATCAATCGATCATCCAGATGAAGATTTAGTCCGTGCTTATTTTGAAGAACAGTTAGTGTTAGTGCACGGTTTTGCGTCTGGAGTCTTTGTATTTATCATTAATGTTTATTTGATAATTAATGTAATATTTAATGTTTATATTAGACTAGTTCGTTAAGATTAAGTCTAGTTCGCTAGGGATGTTAGCGAACTAAGACTAGTTCGTTAAGGTTAAGTCTAGTTCGCTAGGGATGTTAGCGAACTAAGACATTATAATATATTCCCTCCTGATTCGTTAGGGGATGTTAACGAGTCAGGGGGTGGTTCGTTATGTTAAGTTATGTAACGAAGGGGAAACTGGTTCGCTAGGGGATGTTAGCGAACCAGGTCGCCTTTTTTATATAGTGAACAACTGTTCACTTGTAAATTAAGTTTTGAGAGATAAGTTTATAGAGAAAAATTTTGAGTAATTGCTTCTCTCAAGCTTCACCTTAACATTATTGATAATATATACACATACATAACATTAAATCAAGGTTAATTATGAGCTAGATCTTTAATAGTGGTAATTGGATAATCTACAGATCTGAGATCTGTTTTATGGTTATCGACTGTTAATCCGGGATCCAACAAGTGGTATCAAAGCTATTGGTGCTCTTTACACTTGATTTGGTGTTTTAAGTGTTATTGTTATTGTTATTATTATTAAGTTTTTCGGTTTTGTTTGATTTTGAATCAATTTGAGTTTATTGGAATTAAGTGTTATTGTTATTGTTATTATTATTAAGAATTCGTGTTGGTTAAGGTATGGATAGGTGTGGTTAAGAGGAATTGAGGTTTGAATTGGAATTGAGTGATCTGGTTTCGGTTTCGGTTTAAGTCCGAAACAGGGTGTTTGTTTTTAGTGAATTTGATTTGGTTAAAGTGTTAATTGATTACGAGGATATGTGTATTGGATTCGGAATTGGTTTACGAGAATTTTGATTGGTTATTTGTGCAATTTGGTTGAGTAACGAGGTTGTATTACGAATTTGGTATTTCTGGGTTTCTGGGTTAATCTTCATAATTTCTGGAAATTAGTTTGAAGATTTGAAGATGAACTTGATTCGTTATCTTCTTCCTGGTGATTCGCTATATGTTTCTTGGTGATTCGTTATCAACAGTGTTACTTCGCTACCTTGTTCGTTAGCCAGTTCGTGTGAGTTATTGATTCGTGTTATCTAGTTCGTTAACTAGATTAACTGATTCGTGTGACACATGTTCTTTTTGGGATTTGTGTCATAACAACCTTTGCCACGTGGCATAAGGTGTCAGAGTTTGTTACAAACGGTTGTAACAACCTGATTCGCTATAGTGTGATTCGTTAATCCACTGTAGCTGATTCGCTAAGCATTCCTTAGTGATTCGCTAAGTTTATGTTGGCGATTCGTTACTGATTATCATCTGATTCGCTAAACTAATCATTTGTAATTCGTTTGGTCAATTCATTAAGTTGACTTGGTCAATTCGTTTGGTCAATTCATTAAGTTGACTTGGTCAATTCGTTTGGTTAAATCGTTAAGTTGACTTGGTCAATTCGTTAAGTTGACTTGTGATTCGTTAAACCTTCATCTCATTCGTTATCTGTTTCGCCATTTGGGTAATTCGTTAACCTTATTTGTGATTCGTTAAGTTGACTCGCTAAGTTGACTTTTGATTCGCTAAAACACTCACCTCATTCGTTAAGGTACTTCGTTACTTATCAGTTTTAACTTTGTTAAGACTTGATTCGCTATAATATTCACAGTTCTTTATACCTTTTTCATTGATTCGTTAAACACAGTTCGTAGTTCGCTATAACTGTTCACACCCTTTAAATTTTTGAATTTTTTTTTCAAAAATGGCCGGTATATATGCATTAGTGTCTCAAAACATGTTGATGCAACAGATGTTGCAACTTGATACCGACATAGGTTCACATTCTAAATGTCCAAGATTGATGAAGTTCAGTGACTTTGCCAAGTGGGAACCTCGGTTTCGTGCATATTTGGGATCGGTTCATCCTGACTGCTCATATTGTCTTGATGAAGTTTATGTTGCACCAATGATTGGTGATGATACTATTGGATAATCCTAAAGTTGTTTCTCAATATTCACAAGAAGAGAAGAAAGCTTTAGAAATCGAGATAAAAGCATATTCTACTTTGACTATGGCATTACCAGAAAATATCTTTCATCAAGTTGGTAGTATCAAGAGATGTGCGTCTTTATTTCAACATCTGCGTATGAGAAGCATGGGAAACACAGCTGAGAGTAAGAAAGTGATGCTCAAGTTTCAGTTTCGAAAATTTAATTTATTAAAAGGAGAAACAGTTGAAGAGATGACTACAAGATTTAGTCATTTAATTGCTGAAATGGACAAGATGAAAATGGAAATTTCTGAAAGAGATAAAATTGACACTATTAAAAGTGTGCTTCCAAGTTCCTACTCAACATTTTTAATGGTTTTGAAAGAAAATGATTATTTATAGAATGAAGACTTGACGGCACTTGAATTTCTACAAAAGATCGAAGCTAGAGAATATGATCTTAAATGTCAAAAATCCTCCAAAGAAAATCAAGATCCAGCTTTCTATGGTGCAAGTATGCCTCTTAGTTCAACAATCTCTCCAATCACTGCCTTTCTTACTCATGCTGCAAGTGAAAAAGAATCAGCTATGTTTAATGATCCAAAAGTTTTTTTCTACTCTGCTGGTAATTCAGGTGGTTCTGGAAGTTCAACTAATACCAATCCATTTGCTACACCACCTAGTGTTAATATGAAGGAAGCTGAGCAAAACTTTGCTTTTCTGACGGCTTTTATGTCTTCATATGAAAACTTAGTGAGTAGTAAAATTGCCACAAGTGATTTATCAGATGAGGACTATGATCAGATAGATCCAGATGATCTAGAAATCATGGATTTGAAGAACATGGCTATGATCGTTCGTAAAGTTAAAAGATTCATGCAGAGAACTGGAAAAGATCTTCCAGCTTTAAACAAGAAGTTGAGTTTTGACAAATTAAAAGTAAAGTGTTATAATTGTCAAGAATTTGGGTATTTTGCGAAGGAATGTGACAAACCAAGGAAAGAATACACTTGACCTCATGGTCAAAGTCAAAATGCTTCTACACCACGAGGAAGTGATGCTGAAAAGAAACCATCTTCATCTACCACACAAGCAATGTTAGCAGATGGAACTGATTGGTCACAACGGCTACTATGCAATGATGTTCAAGCAAATTTGGCTATGTTACATAAAGATTGTCAAGATGCTACTGGGCTGGGATTTTTGAACTAATCACTTTTGTTTGTGTGTAGGGTTCATACAAGGCCATTTCTGGTGAAAACTGGATCATGGATAGCGGATGTTCTCGTCATATCACTGGGAATCTCAACCTATTAACCAACGTAAGAAATATTCAAGGGGGTTATGTAGCGTTTGCTGGGAATTTTGGGGGCATGATCACACAAGAGGGTGATGTTTCAAATGGTCACATTACGTTTGAGAAAGTAAATTATTGCGACAAGGTTGATCATAACTTATTGAGTGTATCGCAGATTTGTGATAAAAAGTACACTACGATATTTATTGACAAAGAGTGTCTTATCTTGAAACCGGGTTATGTTATTCCCGAGGACATGGTTGTCATGCGATCACCACGATCAAATGATATTTATGTCTTAAATATGAGTTCTAAGGTGTCCACATCGATCGAAACATGGTTTGTCTCGAAAGCAACCGAGAAAGACTCGATTCTATGGCATCGTAGAATGGGTCACATACATGTCAGAAAGATGAATTATTTAATGGCAAATACTTAGTTGAGGGTGTCTCGTTAAGGAATTTTAAGTTATCTGATCACTGCGTTGCATGCAAAAAGGGAAAGCAGAAGAAGAAGACACATCCCTCTAAGTTATTGAATTCCATTGATACTCCTCTTGAACGACTTCATATGGATTTGTTTGGTCCAGTGAATCGTGCGAGTATTTCTGGAGACTGGTATTGTCTTGTAGTAACAGATGATTATTCAAGATATTCATGGGTGTTATTTATGAGTTCAAAAGATCAAACACCGGTTTTGGTACAAAATCTTATTACTAAGATCGAATCATTGTATAAACAAAAGGTGAGGAGAATCCGAAGTGATAATGGTACTGAATTCAAAAACACTATATTGGATTTCTTTTGTATTCAAAAGGGAATTCACCGAGAATATAGTGCACCTTATGTACCTCAACAAAATGGTGTTGCTGAAAGGAAAAATAGAACTCTGATTGAAACTGCACGTACAATGCTCGCTGATTCAAAGCTTCCTGTTCAATTTTGGAATGAGGCAGTGAATACAGCTTGTTATACGCTTAATCGAGTTCTATTAGTGAAACGACTCAAGAAAACAAGCTACGAGATCTTAAATAATAGAAAACCTAATTTAAAGTACCTGGAACCATTTGGGTGTCCGTGTACAATGTTGAAGAAGGATTCGGGTAAATTTGAAGAAAAAGCTGTCGAAGGGTATTTCTTGGGATATGCATCTCCAAAGAAAAGGGTTTTTAATTTCACATCTGGTTGTGTTGAAGAATGGTACCATGTGGACTGTCAAAAGTACACAACTCCTCCTCAAGGGAAAGGTCCAGACTGGATGTTTGACTACGATAGTTTATTTAATTCTTTTACTCCTTCGACTGAACATATCAATGAAGATCTGGTTCGAGCATACTTTGAAGATCATTTGACCATTCCACGATCTTCAAATTCTAATGAAGTTGAAGCTCAACCAGATGCTCCAACTGAAGAATCTCAAGATGTTTCTCCAGTTTCTATTGATAATGTTTCTACTTCTTCTGATGATGATTAAGCTGAAATTCAAGTTATTGATCTTGACAGTGATAATGTTTCATCTCCCGAGTTGGGTGAACATTACACTAACTTATTTGATAATGTTATTGTTCCTGAGAATCCCACTCTTCGGATTCATGGATATCATCCACAGGAAAATATCATTGGAGAACTTGATGTGGGCGTTCGTACACGTCATCAAGTTGCTTCGTCAAGTGATAATAACATATTGTGTGCTTACACTAACTTACATTCTTCAGGAATTGTGAATATTGCTAAATTCAATTGCTTTCTATCTCAAGTTGAGCCAACGACAGCTCGTAAGGCATTTGAAGATCCTTCTTGGGTAGAAGCTATGCAAGATGAATTACAGCAGTTTGCACGTTTGGGTGTTTGGGATTTAATAGACAAACCTGCTAGAGTTAAGAAAGCCATTCCGACTAAGTGGGTATTTAAGTGTAAGAAGGATGATCGAGGGGTGATTGTCAGAAACAAAGAACGTCTAGTGGTGCAAGGTTTTCATCAGTAAGAGAGTATTGATTACACAGAGGTATATGCTCCAGTTGCAAGATTAGAGTCGATTCGAATCTTCCTGGCTTATGTAGATTATAAGAATATCAAGGTCTATCAAATGGATGTTAAAAGTGCTTTTCTCAATGGTGAATTACACGAGGAATTGTTTGTCCAACAACCACCTGGTTTTGAAGATCATGATTATCCGGACCGTGTTTACCGATTAAACAAGGCCCTGTATGGTCTACATCAAGCCTCGAGAGCTTGGTATGGCACGCTCGCCGACCATCTGACTGATAATGGCTTCAAACGAGGAACTGTTGACTGCACTTTATTTCATAAAACTGTTGGTGACGATCTTCTTCTAGTCCAGATTTATGTTGACGATATTATTTTTGGGTCTACAAATGACACATTGTGTAAGGAGTTCGAGAAGTCCATGCAAACAAAGTTCGAAATGATCTCTATGGGAGAGATGAATTTCTTTTTAGGGCTGCAGGTTCACCAGTCTGCTCATGGAATTTTTATTCACCAGACTAAATATGTGAACGACGTCTTGAGCCGATTCAAGATTTCTGCCGGAAAAATCCCTTCTACTCCTCTTCCAGTGGGTCACAATTTATCACCGGATGAATTGGAGGATACCGTTGATCCGACCCTTTATCGTGCTATGATCGGTTCTCTAATGTATTTAACTGCTTCTCGACCCGATATAATGTTTGCTGTTTGTATGTGTGCTAGGTACCAAGCTAGTCCACGAGTGACTCACCTAGCTGCAGTCAAGAGAATTCTTCAGTATTTGAGGGGAAATCCAGACATCGGGTTGTGGTACCCCAAGGATGATACTTTCGTTCTTACTGCCTACTCAGACTCAGATTATGGAGGATGCAAGATCAACTTCAAATCAACGACTGCAGGATGTCAATTTTTAGGAAACCGGCTTGTTTCCTGGCAGTGTAAGAAGCAGAAAATGGTCTCCACTTCAACCGCCGAAGCTGAGTATGTTGCAGCCTCGAGTTGCTGTTCCCAGGTTTTGTGGATACAACAACATCTTCGCGACTACAGTTTGAAGTTTCTTACTACTCCCATCTTGATTGATAATTCTGCTGCTATTAGTATCACCAAGAATCCCGTACAACATTCTAAAATGAAACATATCGAAATTCGATATCATTTTATACGGGATTGCTATGAAAACAAATTAATCGATCTTGAGAAAGTACATCCTGATTTTCAGAAAGCCGATCTGTTTACTAAAGCTTTTGACAAAACGCGTTTTAAATTTTTGCTTGATTTAAACAGATTGAAGACCCTCGCTGATATCCTTAAACAAGGATGACTATTTTTATTTTCTGTCATATTTTTCGTTTAAAATTTATTTTGGTTTTAGGGGTGAAAATCTAGAAAATACAAAAAGAGTGTGTTTTCGTTTGTATAGATAAAATCCAAAAACATTAAAAAAAATCTCAAAATTAAAAAAATTATTGTGATTTCTGTTCTTTAATGTTTTTCTTTTAAATATTTAGAAAAACCAAAAACATTTTAAAATTTTGAAAAACCAAAAATAATGTGATTTATGTTTTGTACAGAAAAATCAGAAAATCCAAAAAGATTGTGAAGTTTATTTTGTTTATAAGAAATTTGAAAAAGATAAAAATATTGTGTTTTTAAAGTTTGTACAGAGAAAAACCAAAAAGATTTTTGCAGATGTTTTTAGATTATTTTCTCGCTGAAAATTACGTCAGTTTTTTTAAGTTTGTGAAGCATGATTGCATGTCTTGGTCCTATGATTCACTTGTGAATTTATGGTTAGCCATTTATTTATAAACTTAAGTTAACTGGGGCGATTAAATTTATCTTTTCTTTATTTTATGCTCCTAAAAATTTTGAGTTTTTGAAGCAAAAAGAGAACATGATAGTACATTGATTACCTTGACCCCAAATTCAGCAAAAAGTAAGCTTAAAAGACTGTGTGCTTAATTGCATTGGTGCATTGGTAGGTCTTTAAACAACCCAGTAGAGTAAAGTATGTGATATAAACATAAAGAAACGCCCAATTGAAAGGGGTATTGGTCTCTAGCAAAAGTCTCGGTGAGGATGGCAGAAATGTAATAACCAGTCATACTCAAGCCTTATATTTGTTGATCACCCAAAAATCAAATAAAGCAAATAACAAGCGTTAAGATTCTGGACATTGTGAGTCTTTATGCGGCTTAACCATCTGGGTATTCATAAGCATGAATATTTCACTCGCCTTCTAGAGCAAACCCAAAGTCATTAAACTTGATCACCGCTGTACTTCGTACAATTCAAATTACTAACTTGATCAAAATCCGTTGTTAGTCATACAATTGTTCCTCCCTTGCGTGCGTCTTAATACCATTAAGAAACGGACCCCAGGGGATACAATGTATGTAAGCCGACTGATGGACTCGTGCATACTCACTCACAGTAAAGGAAACTTGATGCATTGCACAAAATTTCTACAATTGGTATCAAAATTTTTATCAACAATATAATGGTTTAAGTCAAGTTGGGGTGATTTGGCAAAAATCAAATTAACCTTGAACCGTAATTAGAGGCTGATAGTTTCTGATATTCTATGCTTTAATTGAACTATTTAATCATATCACAAAAATACTTGAATGTGTGTTATTAGATTTATGTGGATAACAATATCAATGACCGACTTAACGCCAGTCATAATATCGCTGAAATATAAAACTGTGATGGAAGGGCAATTTGGTCAATATGATTCTCTGCTCAAACTCAACAGAAATACAAAAATATGTACTGTTTTTGATAAAATCATTGAAAAACACAAAAAGATTGTCTATTTTTTAGCGGACCGGATATTTTTTTTGTAAATACATTCTTTAAATTCTTACAAAATACCAAAAATATTTTCATCTTCTTTGTACAAAATACTTAAATAATTTTAAATTATGTTTCAGAAATCTGAAACATTCTTAACGTATTTGGTTGTCGGGATAAAAGGGTTTCTCGATAACCTAATTTATTTATTTAATTAATTCTTTAATAAATTCAATAATTAATTCATTTAATTATTTAATTTAAAATTAAATAAAAGAGTTTATTTCGCTAAAATCCAATTCGTTATTTATGGATAACGAACTAGGTGATTCTTTAGCGAACTAGCTTCTGGTTCGGTAACCTAATTCGCTTCCGCACTCTGTAACGAATCATCCCTTCGTTATGCATATTTAACGAATCATGACACGAATCATGTCTTGATTCGCTACCTTTAATTTAACGAATCACGTAGCGATTCGCCAACATAAGGTAACGATTTGAGTTAGCGAATGGGCTAATTCGTTAACTTTAAATTACACGAATCGTCTGTTCGTACAAGTTGTACATAGGGTTATGTTCACTGTTATATAAGACAAGAAAACGAACAGTCTTCCACTGTTCGCCTTCTTTCTTCATTCTTAAGAAACATGTTCAAATTCTCTCTGAAATTTCGACTTTCTTGTTTGAATATTTCTAGGACATATTTGAGTTTCTAAGGTATAGCTGATTATGGCGATATCATTTTCGTCAAAAATGGCTATGTGTTGACAGTTAAATTATGAAATTTTAGGAGTTTAAGGGTTTCTGATATTTTAAAACCCATTTGTGTATAATTTATGTTAATTCATATATGTTTTTGATATCATTATGATCGGAATCATATTTCGATACCCTTGGTGGGCTTCAATCATGAATTGATTGTTGTTTGCCGGGTTAATTATTGTTTTGTGACATTGGTGTTTACTGTGGGTTCGTCTAACTATGTACTTAGAGATTTTGAGTCTTAATCTCATTCATCTTCGATTACAGTTGTAATTCCGATTACAACGAGCTCATTATCGTGATGATTCGACGATAGTTATGGCCTAATTGTTCTTGGGTTCATCTTGTTGACTATCTGTGTTCATTCTAATTTTGACCTTGACTGTGTGAAGTCAAAGAACAAGTCTTAATTAAGACCATTCGTTAGTCTTAGCGAATTGGAACTGTTTCGTGTCTAATTCGTTAAGATTTTACACGAACTAGCTTAGCGAATAAGATGTTACACGAATCAGATTTGGATTCGTTTTAAATATAACGAACTGGAATTTAGTTAGTTAAAATTAAATAGTGATTCGCTAGTTTTAGTTCGTTAAAGTATTTACTTGATAGCGAATCGCCTGATTCGTTATCTTAGTGTAACGAATCAGTGTGATTCCTAACGAATGATGTCAGGTCCCAACTTTTGATGGTCTATTCGGATCGGATCTTAATCAATCATGTCATAACTCACACAAAATTAATCGTGTTGACAAGCGAGTTAATGACGAGTTACTATGTTTAGAAAGATGACCGTTTGTTAAAGGCGGAATCAATAACAAACATACGGTTGCAATGAATATTCAATGACAGAAGACCCACACATGATTCACTCAAAAGATTTCCATTTATATAATGTTAATCATACAAAAGGAGTAATCGATTTAGGGTTTATGAGGAATCCTAGGACAGCCGTCACACACACAATATTATCTCAGATAATGTGTCAGTCTTATCCGTATTTTCCGTCTCTGTCCTCCCTCTTGTGTGTCATTCGTCTTTTGCGGCGTGCCCTAATTATTCTATTTATCGGCCTGCCAACCTAAGACAGCTGTCATTCCTTCTAGAAACCCTATCCGATAGTACATATTCAAATTACATATTCAAAAATAAAACTAAGTGTAAAACAAGTCTTCCGGGTAGGCTTTTCATTAAACTTCACTCTCCGAGTACGCAGTGTACTCGGCCTTCCTTCAGACTTGGTAAACATAGAAGTGTACTCGGAATCAGTTTCCGGGTAGACTTTACTTAAAGAATATTTTACCAAGTAAAATATTCACCGAGTAGACTTCAATCTTCTTGGACTCATCAAACTTTGTTCGAAAAATCCTTACGAGCAACCTTGTTCTTCTATGATCCTGTTCGGCTCATTGTCAGTTGAACAACTTATTGATAAGGCGTACTCGGGAGTACATACCTTACTTGAGCAGAACCTTACTCGAGATAACTTAAAGATATTCTATTAACTCATCAAGTTTACTCGGACCATAATTATTAAAGAATACCTTGCCCAGTCTTCCAATTACTTGGCTTCTTGGACTTGGTGACCATACCTTACTCGGAAGAGTAAAATACTTGGTCTTGAAGAACAATCCTGCTTGGCAAAGTGAACCTTGCTCGGATATGCCAAATTAATGAACCTTACTCGGGAAATCACCAAAAATCATACCTTGCTCGGATATCCACTTAAGAAGACTATTTGAAGTAAACCTTGCTCGGGAGGCAAAATCTCGTACTCGGCTAAGTAAAAGCTTACTCGAAGGTCCAAGGTGTGCTCGGATTCAATACTTAGCAGTTTCTGAGGAGGTTGAGAAGATTCCAATCTTCCAAATTCTTCGTTTAGGTCAAATCTCCTCATTTGGGTCAAACTCTTGACCCAACAATCTCCCCCTAGATTGGAACACCTCAGCTGACCCAAAACACTCTATGGTTACTTACACTTAGCAAAATACACACCAAATTTCATAATCAAATTACATAAACAAAATTACACAATCAAAAGTTTATCCGAAGACATTACAAAGCAAAGCCTATTCTATCTGTTTTGTCTTTTCCTTTCATTGTAGGCTGCTTGTCTTCTCAGCTGGATTACAGATGCTGCTCTTTCTCTGAAGATATTGAGCACTTGGTAGTGAGTGTGTCCTTCTGGTATCACCAAGTCTCCAATATCAGCTAGATCTTCATTGTGCAAGCAAGCAAGATCTGCATCTCTCTTTATCACAGCCAGCACCTTTCCATCAGAATTCATCAATGCATATTCTCCATTTTCCTTGTATTCAACTTGAGCAATGATGCCTTTATTCTGTACAGTGTAGTTTGGCCTTTTCATTCTTCTTCTCAAACTTATACACTTACTCATGTTGGACAGTGGGTCTTCATCTCTGACATACATCTTAAAGTCTCTTTCAGCAATATCCATCTTCTTTACCTTTGCAGATCTTCTTGCTTTGTTCATTGAAGCTACACCTCCGCTTATGTTGTCTTTTAAGAATCTGAACCCATTTCCAGCTTGCTCATACAGGTATTTAGATAAGTCATTCATTTGTCTCCCTCCAGATCTGCTTCTGTCCCTGAAATCATGAAGATAAAGTGACTCCATTCTGCTCAGTTGTTCTTCATTGTATTCTCTGAAGTCACTTCTCACAATAATTTCCCTCAACTGCCTACTTTCCATAATCACCTTCAAAGTATCAGTTACTAAATCATAGTAGAGCTCTCTTGGTAGATCCACACCAGATTGTGGTCTTGTTCTTTGTTGTACTGAGCTGCTTAATTCTCATCTTCCTCCTTGGCCTCTTCCTCTTGGGAATCTTTGATGGAGTGGAGGTCTGAGTGGAATTGATTTCTTGGGCTTTTGAGGTCCCAAATTAAATGTCTTTACATACATAGCTTCCACCATCTCAGTGGGAAGGTTGGCTATCTCCACCATGTCATGTCCTGCAGCCTCCAGTTCAATTAACATTTTTCTCATTCCTGGAGTTCTTGCCAGTCCAGCAGGTACAAATCTGCCATCAGCATAATATTTGGGATTTTCTCCTTCCCTCAATGCCTTTTCCCACTCATCTTTTTGCAGGTAGAAAAGAGTCTTCAAATCCTCTTTCTCCAAAACATTAAAGTCTGATTCCGTCATCCCTCTCTTGTTTATCATTATGTTTCTTAGGATGCTGATCATTTCCTCATTCTCCCAAGGCATAAATGGTTCATCATCAGGTTTAACTTCAGGCTGTTCTGGCTGAGGGATCAGAGGTTGATCAGTTGTCTTTTCTTGTTCCATCTCCTTTTTCCCTCACAGTCCTGAGTCTTCTTGTTCTTTTGGCAGGTGGCTCATCAGATGTTTCTTTTAAGATTGAGCTCTCAGTATAGACCCTTTTTAATTCTTTCTCTTTCTTCTTGGAATACTGGTCAAATACTGCCTCTCTACTCAGATTTCTTACAACCTCAGGCTTCGTGCCTTTCTCAATCAGGTATCCACACATACCATTATATTTCTTTTTTAACTCTTCCAACTCAATCTTATCATCCTGTTTTACAAATTTTTCTGATACTATCTCTTTCTCACTGTTGTAAAGATCTTGAATTTGGTCAACAGTGTATTTTTCTATGGCAGCTTCAAGATAGCCTCTAACTTTCAAATAAGTTTTATAATGCTCAGCATTTTTCTTTCTCTTCTCAACCTTCTTTAAGACTTCCTCTGCATTGATTTCAATGTTGCCTCTTTGAATATAAGTCTTTTCAGCTTGAGGGGTCTCAGCAGTGGAGCTTGTACCAACTTTCTCTCCTCCTTGATCAGGGTTGTCATCACCCTCTTCATCAGACTCCTCAGAGTCATCCTCCTCATTATCTGATAAATCAATCATGGCATCTATTTTGGGTTCATCAGAGTCAGGATGCTCTGGTTCATCATCATTTTCATCTTTATCAAAAACATTAACATCAGGGACCCCTGGTAATTTTTCTCCTGGTTTCAGTGTTTGTAGGGGGATTGCCCCGATTGGTTCATCATCTTCTGAGGTTTCCACATAACATTTATTCTTTTCATCCCATATACCCCTCCTATCAGCTCTTTCAGCTTCAGCCTGCTCAGCAGATCTCTTCCTTCTTTGATAAAACTGTGCAAATCTTTCTGCTTTTACAACAAACTCTCCATGCATCTTGGATAGTCTTTCTTGCTTGTCATGGATAGTTTCTGTCTCTTCAGCTTGAGCAGCTTCTTCTTATTCTGTCGCCTTTTCTGGTTCTTGTGTTTCAGCAGTTTGAACCTTTTGAGACCAACTTTCTTGTGGGTTTATTTTCTGATCAGCTTTGACTTGCTCAGTCCACTTTCTTGAAGCTAGTACATCCATGGCTTCACCAATCTCCTCAGGTATAATCATGTCAGTACTTAGATTGGTTGATGGTTCAGCAGTCTCAGATTGTTGCTCCTGAAACTTGCTGACCACCGTTCCCAAAGAGTCATCAAACTCTTGATTTTTGTTCATATTTACCAAAATTTCAATCACCTCTTGATCTGCCACATCTTGAAATATCTCTTTTGCTACATTGGCTTCTTTAATCAATAGGTCCTGCTGTGCTAACTCTTCTTCTGTCAAGGAATGGGCAATTGCTTCCCTTTCAATTGATTCTTTAATAAGTCTTTCTTTCTCAGCAAGAGCAGCAGCAGCAGCAGTATCTACAAAGGATACATCCTTCTCAACATATACAATAGGTTCATCATCAGTTGCTAAACCTTTTCCCTTTTCTTTCCTTTTTCTCACCTCTTCTTCATCCTCTTGCTCATCACTTTCAAACTCATCAATCTCTCTAAATAAGTTTTCCAATTCAGAGTCATGCTCTACCCTCTTGGAACTAGCTTCTTGATCATCATTTGGCTCAGTGTGTTGTAGTTCCTCAGTAGCAGCATTCACATTTACATTCTCAACACTCATCTCCTCATCCATAATCTCTGTCAATTCTTCTGTTAACACATTCTCATCATCATTGGTTACTTCTTCTCTCACATCCATTGCAGATTCATCACTATCATCATACTCATTCATGATCATCTTCAAACCATCAACATTTTCAACACTTACAGCATCAGGCATAATCACATCATTATCATCTATATTCTCCCCCTGTTTTGGGGCAGCTGAGGTCTTCTCAACCTCCTGCACCAGGGTTTGAACTTTCAATTCAGCCTCTACTAGCCTCTGCAGCAACATCACATTCTCTCCAGTCACCTCCTCATTCCTCATTTTCAACTCCTGATTCTCTTTCAACACTTCCTCAATTCTACTTCTTAACTCAGCATTTTCCAACATTAGATCAATATTTCTTTGAAGTGTGTTATCTTGTTGGCTTGAGGGTGGGGTTGTAGGGAATGGTTCATAAGTGGGTTGTTCAGTGATGGATGGGGATTGTGTGTGTTGTGTGCTAGGTATAAATGGTTCTGATTGGATTTGGCTTATAAGTGGTGAAGTATGTGGTTGTGGTGAGTGTTGTGTGGAGGTTTCAGGTTGGTCTAAGGTAAAGGATTGAGGTGGTGTTTGATGTGGTGAGGTTGGTGGTGGTGAGTGTGGTAGTGTTAGGATTGGTTGTTCAGGTTCTTCTCTTTGGCCCCCTGTTCTTGTGACATAATTCCCATCTCCAAATCATCTCCACCTTCATTTCCATCAACATCATCATCAGAATCTCCTTCATCACTGTCATCATCACCCCCTTCTTCCTCCTCTGAGCTCAGCTCAGGCACAGGCATCACAGCCAGATCATGGTTTAACAACCAAGGTAAAATTTCAAATGGAACACTTGCATCAAATGTATTAGAGACACCTGGATTTTTTATTCACTTGTACGCATCAGGATCTTGCAGTTTATGTGTGTCTCCAATTGTTGGTAAATCTTGTAATATGTTGTTGAATATGATCTGCAGGAATCTTGGGTATTGTAAAAATCTTTTTCTTTCTGGTTTCTTCAGATTCCCCACTAACCCATCAAAAATCATCTTGGAAAAGTTAAAGGGCAGATCAAAAATTGTTCCAACAGTGGCATTTGCTAGATCAAGACTCATCAGAGTCCATGATCCCTTCCTCGGAGCAAATCCATGAATAATGTGGTGAATCAGAAATCTGTATAGCATTGGAAATAAACCCTTCTGAAACTGTCCTTCATGGACATTTCCCTGATAACCCATCGTTTCTTTAAAGATTTTCAACAAGTGTTTTGTGTTGAAGTTTATGTGGTTGTGATCATCATCATTCAGTCTTAAACACCTCTTGATCATTCTTTCTGTGATCTGAATCTCTTGTCTGGCCACGGTAGCTTCTATTCTTTTTCCATCAACATCTTCAACCAACTCTGCTGATCTCCAGAAATCCAAGTAGTGATTTCTGTAAATAATCGGGCTTTCAGTGAGTGCAAAATTGATGTTCGACCGCGCCATCCACGAAATCATTCGAGCCATTGGTGTATTTTCTGGTGTCACTTGTAATAATGCGCACATATTGTGCTTCGGCTCAAAAACATACTTCGGCTCGTTGTCTGCCATAGCTGAAATTCACAAACAAACATATTCAAAGTGAAATTAGACATAAAGTTTAATACTTTAGACAATTTCAAGTTATAAAAATGAAGAAGAAAGAAAGAAATCTTCAAGAACCTGTTCTTCAACAAATTAATAACCTAAACACATAAACAGAGTGTTAGTACTCGAATACATAATCAAGTCACATTACAATCTAATCGTGATCGGAAAACATAATATTTAATGCATACCGAGTCGGAATTAGAAGGCTGACAAAAATTAGGGTTTGGATTAATGTTGAATTCGATAAGTCGGTTATGTTTCTTAGTGAGGAAGGATTTGCAGTGGAAGGAGAGAGAGAGAGGGAAATAATGTTGAAAAATTTGCCTAAGTCCCTCTTTTATACTTATTTTGAAAGTGGGTTTTTAAATGCTTTTTGTCTTTTTGTGAATTATTAGCTGTCATCCAGTAACATTATCCACTTGATATAATAAAAACATTTAACTTCATTTAAGATCATAATACCTTACTCGAAAGGTTAAAATATCCAAAGTCTACTCGGTCTACTTCCACTAACAAACCATATTCGGTCAAACTTTGCTCGGAAAATTTTCAATTTGAAATATACAAAGTTTGCCCGAATACTTTCATTTTCAAATCATGCTCGATCAAGTAAATTAATTTAAAGTTAAGTCATTGATGAAGAAAGCTTACCCGAAATACTTAATTTCTTGAGAAATAAATAACAAGACTAATAATCAAGCACAGTTATCAAATAAACATTCTTACTAAGAATCAATTAAGATCCTCACAAAGATTTCTCAAATTCAAATTGAAACTTATCTAGCATGAACCCTAATAAGAATCATAATCAAATTTTATCATACTAACTAAAATATTCAAACAACGTATTCATTCAAGTATGAATCACTAAACAATATCATCATACTAACTAACATATTCAAGTAACGTATTCATTCAAGTATGCTCGTATGCATAGTGTGCTCGACCACTCTTACAAATGTAAAGTGTGCTCGGACAACAAACTTATGACAAGTATACCCGAATAACTTTCATATAGTACAGAGTGTGCTCGAAAGGAAATTCTAGCAGCAGTGTACTCGGAAAGTTAAATTTTTGAAAATTACCAAGTATATTGAAGGAACACAAGTGTACCCGAAATATAAAGTGTGCTCGGAAAACAGAGTTTGCCCGAAAACACTTGTAATTTCAAAGAAATCATAAACACATATCACAGAACATGCTCGGAATGAAATAAAAACATTTAAGTGTGCAATAGTCTAAAATTTCATAGAGTTTGCTCGAAAATCCTATGTTAGCACTTAGCTTTCTAGGATAAACGCATTCAATCATCAGGTATTCCCTTGCTCAAGGAAACTCAACATATCAAAACATACCCGAAAAATGACAAACTTAAATAGTAACATCTAAGCGTGCTCGGAAAGATTAACAACCCTTTCCTAACAATATATTCATACAAAGCTTACTCGGTGTACTCACTTAAGTTCACAAAGTTTGCTTGGAAACACAATCAGCATATAACATGCATAGCTTACTCGAAACTAGCATATAACATGCATAGCTTGCTCGAAACAAGAATTTCTTGTTTAAAAAAAAAACGGTATTTCAACACATAATCATCTCAAGACTTCAAGCTTACTCGGGAAATGAGTACAATAGTGTACTCTACCCGAAAAGTGTAAACACTTCAAATTATGCTCGACAATCATAAAGTTAGTCAGAAATGACTAAGCTTACTCGAAAAGGTTGAAAACTATCAAACCTTACCCGAAACAACATATTCAGACATAATCACCTGTTTTGTACTCGGAAAGGTTAACACTATCAAACCTTACCCGAAAATACATCTTCAAACAGTTTGTGCTCGAGAAGGTTATAAATCATCAAACCTTACTCGATCTTACATATTCAGCCTATTTTAGGCAAAATGCAACACTTTTTGACTTAAACCACTTTTCAAAGACATTTCTAAGTTATGTATCATTTCAGAACATAGTTTAAGAGCAAATGGTGCATTTAGAGATCAAATTTCAGTTATACTTCACTTCAAAACAATTTCTTTTATAAACTGAAAAGATCTCATGAATGGGATCATATTAACTAAGTAGCTTTCTCAATACTTCATTCTCAGCATTATTATGACTACTTAGATAGGTTAATAGCAGGTATAAACTTAGCATGATTTTTATCTCTTTGGTGATATGATTAAGGTTAAATTTGAGCATAATGCAATAATGGTCAACACTGTGCTCTGATGCCTCATATCTCTTCTCAAAGCTTATTAGGCTTTCCCCAGATCACCCCAATTTGACTCCAACCTCCTGTATTTGGTCAAAAATAGTTTTTGTATGACAGAACTTATTGTATTTTTGCATTTTTAGATTCAAACATATATAGAGGTTGAACGTTGGACTTATAGTTAGCAACATGCCTTTCATTCAAGATGAGACAGATTTTGCCAACATCTTTGTAGTTCTTGTTGTAACCCTCTTGTTTGATAAAATATTTAAAACACTTATCAACTTTTGGTTGATTTATTCATTCTTCCACTTGTTTTTGATATTTTCTCAAATTTTCTTAAGCATGTTCTTTGTCATATTTAAAGATGTTTCATTTTGGTTGACCAAATAACAACAGGCTCGTGTATGACTGGGTAATCACTTTTCTGCCATATCATTCGGAGAGATCTATCTTGAGACATGCAAAACAACTATGCATCTCCACATAAAGATTAGCATATTCATTATGTTTATATCACCTTAGATTTTACATCATCATGAGAAAGTAACCATACATGTTAATGACTATACTAAGGCCTTTTTAGCCTATTAATTCCATATGATCAGCTAAGTAGTCAATGTACTATCATTTCCCATAAACACAGTTTAATATTCAATCACCCCAATGTCTCTTTCTTATCAGGTTAATGGCTATCCTGTTTTGACCAAAAGTGGTCAATATGACCAAACATACATGTGAATATATGTCCTGTCAAAGTCAGAGTTATTGACAAAGTTTTAAGTGAAGAAATAAGAAACAAGTCATAATTGCCCCAAATGCATTCAGTTTTCCGGTCAATGGCTATCATTTGAATCTATAGAGATTTAAGGACCAAACATACATAGGTGCATGTCCTTCCAACTGGGCAAATGACATAATTTTTCAGCAAAAATAACTACCTGAGACCTTTCCCTATAAAAATCCTTCTTTTAAGCTTCTTAAAAGCTTGAACTGAATAATCTTATCATATCTCAACACCATTAATCAACTTGCTCATGTTTTGACCAAAATATAGTATTTATGCAAAATTCATTATAAATTTCATTGAATCACTTAATTTTGACATAAAACACATTTTGACACAAACAGTTGCTTCACATACTCAAATCTTAATCATTCTTTCATCATCAAGAAAAACAGAATGTACTCACATTCAATGTCTATTCTATCTTAACAACTTCAGAAGATCAGATTAAGAACATATTCAAGTAACCATAAACATGTGATTACTCATGACATTATATAAGCAATTAATCTCACCTAAACAGATCAAACTACTTATCATAACATCAGATCAGTTAACATGATAGTCAAGAATTATCATCAATTTCAAACAAATTGCACAGATAGTTACTTAACCACCTATCAATTAACTTCAAAACAGTGACATAATCAAAACATATTCAATCAACATTCAGTTGAAACATATTCAATATGTGTAATCTCTAAGAAAATAATCAGTTATCACAGAGAGACACACATAGAAACAGTTAAGTCACATAGCATAGAACATACTCAGTAACATATTTAGGAACATATTCAGCAACATATTCAGCAACATATTCAACATGTGTGACCTCTTCTAAAATATTCAAGTAGCACATAGAGGTACACAACCAAGCACACATCCTTAATCAGATTTCATCAGTGTTGATCATCCCCAGGGCTTTCAACAGAAAGTTGAACCTGGTTCTATCAAGTGGTTTGGTGAATAGGTCAGCCAGATTATCACTTGTATCAACTCTTTGCATTTCAATCAAACCTTTTTCACTGCAATCTCTGATAAAGTGATGTCTGATTTCAATGTGCTTAGTCTTAGAATGTTGCACAGGATTCTTAACAGTAAAATATACAGCAGTATTATCAATCAGAATAGGGGTGTTTAGAAAATTCAAACCATAGTCCAGCATCTGATTCTGAATCCAGAGAACTTGTGCACAGCAGGCAGATGCAGCAACATATTCAGCTTCTGCAGTGGAGATTGACACTATGGTCTGTTTCTTGCATTGCCATTACACTAGCCTTTCACCCAAAAACTGGCATCCCCCTGATGTTGACTTTCTACTCATATTGCATCCATCATAATCACTGTCTGTATATGCAATCAGATCAAAGGATTGGTTCTTTGGATACCAAATCCCTAAGTCTGGTCTTCCCTTCAAATATCTGAATATTCTTTTCGCAGCATTCATCTGGGAGACTTTTGGATTTGATTGGAACCTAGCACATACACAAACAGCAAACATGATATCTGGTCTTGTTGCAGTCAGATACATCAAAGATCCAATCTTGGCTCTGTATTCATGTTCATTAACTGACTCCCCCTTTTCATCAGCTATCATCTTTTCTTTGGTGTCCATTGGAGTTGAGGCAGCCTTGTAATCATGACAGTTGAACTTATTCAAAATGTCATGCACATACTTAGCTTGGTGAATGAAGATTCCTTCATCCTTTTGTTGAACTTGCAGTCCCAGAAAGAAATTCATTTCACCCATGGAACTAATGCTGTACTTGGACTTCATCACATCTTCAAACTCCAAACACATATTTTCATTTGTAGATCCAAAGATGATATCATCAACATAGACTTGTAAAAGCAGCAAATCTTACCTTTTTCTTCTGTAGAAGAGTGTCTTGTCAATGGCTCCCCTTGTGAAGCCATTTTCAAGTAAATGAGTTGATAACTCATCATACCATGCTCTAGGAGCCTGATGCAATCCATAAAGGGCTTTGTTTAACTTATACACCCTGTTTGGATACATAGGATCCTCAAAACCTGGTGGTTGAGCCACATACACTTCTTCATCAATCTTTCCATTAAGGAATGCAGATTTGACGTCAAGCTGGAATACTTTTATGTTCTTTGAGGCAGCATATGCAAGAAAAATTCTTATGGCTTCCAGTCTTGCAACTGGTGCAAACACTTCCTCAAAGTCTATCCCTTCCTTTTGAAGACATCCCAGTGCTACAAGTCTAGCTTTTTTCTTAATCACCAAACCCCTTTCATCCCTTTTGTTTCTGAACACCCATTTGGTTCCAATTGCATATCTGTCATGTGGCTTGTCTACAAGATCCCATACATGCAAATCTCTAAACTGGGCCAATTCCTCTTGCATTGCCTCTACCCAACTATTGTCTTTTAAAGCTTGAGCAATATTCTTTGGTTCTAATTGGGATAAAAAGCAAGAGTACAGACAGATGTTTGCTATCTCAGAATGACTTCTTGTTACTCTTTCATGCAAGTCACCAATGATATTTTCAGCAGGATGATTCTTTTCAACAGTAGGAGTTTGTATTATCATATTTGTAGACAAATTTGTGTCAAGATTTGTTTCATTGATTTCAGGTTCTTCAATGATCAAATCAGCTTCTGCATCATGAATGATCAAATCAGCTTCTGCATCATGAAACTCTGGTGCTTCATCATTGATTTGTCCTGAAGTAGATGCACCATTGTTTCCCAGATTCAAACTTTGAAACAAGTCTTGAAATCTTGTTGTGAAAGCATTCTCAACTTCATTTGATTGGTTGCTTGTGTCACTCCCATTCTGAACATGATCATTTTGTACATAAGGACTATCTTGACTTGTCATTTCCTGATCTTGTTCAATGTCATTGTTTGAGGAGCTTTTCACAAAAGTGTATTCCTTTTCTTTCCTAGCAACCTTTTTCCACAATTCTTCCAAGTCCAGTTCTTTCTTCTTATTCTCTTCAAGTACACTGGTCTTGTAGAATGTATCATTAAAGTCTTCAGAATAAATCTTGAATGACTTAATTAACCTCTCATGATCAAACAGCCATGTTGCACCACTGACTGTGTTGAATTGATTCTCATTAAAAATGATGTCAGATGACTCTATCACACTCAAGTGATCTCTCACATATACTCTGTATGCTTTTGAGTGAGTAGAATATCCAACAAAGAAACAATCTAGTGACTTAGTTTGAAACTTGTTCAAATAATCTCTAGTGTTCAATAGAAAACATTTGCAACCAAAGGGCTTGAAAAATTTGATGTAAGGCTTTTTGTTATTGAAAATTTCATATGGAGTCTTGTTATACCTTTTGTTTACAAGTACCCTGTTCTGAACATAACATGCTGTATTGATTGCTTCAGCCCAAAAAGTGACAGGCAGATTTGCATCAGCCAACATGGTTCTGGCAGCTTCTATCAAAGTTCTGTTTCTTCTTTCTGCTACACCATTTTGTTCAGGAGTTCTTGGAGCTGAGAATTGTTGAATTATTCCTTTCTGTGTGCAGTCTCTTGCCTCTCAAAGCCAACATTGCAGCTTGCCATTTGAGATCCATGTCTTCAAGGTCATCAGCATCTATTTGTTCCAAATCATCCTGCACTACACTTGTGTGAATCAAGTTTTTGGCCACAAATGCATTGTAAGACTCAGTGAACATAGACAGCAATGCTTGTGTTTCATTGTTTTGAACATATCCTGTTCCAGGGTTTGGAACATTTCCATTAGACATAGAGACTGAGTCAGAATCATCAATTAATTGCACATTGAACCTCTGCTGATTTCCTTGAGTACTTGTATTACCCCCAGTGAAAGACTTTGGAGTCATAACATTATGTTCAGCAGGTTCTTCTATGATGGGAATTTGTTGTTGGTTCTTTGTTGACAGGTTTCCCATAGGTGCAATTAATGCATTTGAAATACTGAAGCTTGGTCTATCTTCCTTTATCATTTCATTTTCAATCATTTCAAGTTCAGCAGCTTGAAGAAAACATACCACATCATCCAATTTCAATTCATTGAAATTCTGCTTCTGAAGGATGAATTTGCAAGCATTATACCATTCTTTCGGCATTGAGTTGAGCAACTTTGTATTCAAATCAAAGTCAGTCATTACATAATCAGTTGTTCTCAACTCATTCACAATACTCAGAAAACGTTCTAGTATTGATTTCAACCTTTCTCCATCTTTATACTTGAACCTTTCCAACTGTTGCTTCAATCTTTGCTTCTTAATGTTCTTCAATTCAGTGTTCCCTTCATACATCTCAAGGATGGCATCATACATTTGTTTAGCAGTTGTGTGATGAGCCACCTTGGTCAGAATCTCCCAAGACAAACCTAGCTTAATCATAGCCAAGGCTTTGTCATCCACCTTTCTCATCTTTTCTCTTATAGCAGCAGTTGCAGTAGCATTTGCTCCTTCTTCCACAGTAGTTTGTGGACCATTCTTGATGGAGTTCCACATGTCAATGTCATTGTAGCATACAACTGCTTCACAGAGTACCTTCCATTTGATAAAGTTTTTCTGTCCATACAATCTTGGTATCTTATTAGTAGACACCTCTTGTTCCTCATATCCAGACATTTTGAGAAATCAAAAATCAGTTTCTTATAAAAAAATTTCAAAATAATCAGATCTGAAACCAGAATGCTCAGATCTGATATGTCTGATGTGATGAAAACGAGATTTAGATATAAAGGCTAAAACTTTAAATGAAACAATGAAGAGAAAACTTATCAAAAATTATAGATCTGGAAGAAAAATGAAGAACAGGGCAGCTGACGTCACAAATCAATCGAACAGTGCTCTGCTTACGTCATTCTTCTTCAAATCTTCAATCAGCAACAATCTTTCTAAAAATAGCAGTAACAAGCTCTGATACCACTTGTCAGGTCCCAACTTTTGATGGTCGATTCGGAACGGATCTTAATCAATCATGTCATAACTCACACAAAATTAATCGTGTTGACAAGCGAGTTAATGACGGGTTACTATGTTTAGAAAGATGACCGTTTGTTAAAGGCAGAATCAATAACAAACATACGGTTGCAACGAATATTCAATGACAGAAGACCCACACATGATTCACTCCAAAGATTTCCATTTATATAATGTTAATCATACAAAAGGAGTAATCGATTTAGGGTTTATGAGGAATCCTAGGACAGCCGTCACACACACAATATTCTCTCAGATAATGTGTCGGTCTTATCCGTATTTTCCGTCTCTGTCCTCCCTCTTGTGTGTCCTTCGTCTTTTGCGGCGTGCCCTAATTATTCTATTTATAGGCCTGCCAACCTAAGACAGCTGTCATTCCTTCTAGAAACCCTATCCGATAGTACATATTCAAATTACATATTCAAAAATAAAACTAAGTGTAAAACAAGTCTTTCGGGTAGGCTTTTCATTAAACTTCAGTCTCAGAGTACGCAGTGTACTCGGCCTTCCTTCAGACTTGGTAAACATAGAAGTGTACTCCAAATCAGTTTCCGGGTAGACTTTACTTAAAGAATATTTTACCAAGTAAAATATTCACCGAGTAGACTTCAATCTTCTTGGACTCATCAAACTTTGCTCGACAAATCCTTACGAGCAACCTTGTTCTTCTATGATCCTGTTCGGCTCATTGTCAGTTGAACAACTTATTGATAAGGCGTACTCAGGAGTACATACCTTACTTGAGCAGAACCTTACTCGAGATAACTTAAAGATATTCTATTAACTCATCAAGTATACTCGGACCATAATTATTAAAGAATACCCTGCCCGGTCTTCCAATTACTTGGTTTCTTGGACTTGGTGACCATACCTTACTCGGAAGAGTAAAATACTTGGTCTTGAAGAACAATCCTGCTTGACAAAGTGAACCTTGCTCGGATATGCCAAATTAATGAACCTTACTCGGGAAATCACCAAAAAGCATACCTTGCTCGGATATCCACTTAAGAAGACTATTTGAAGTAAACCTTGCTCGGGAGGCAAAATCTCGTACTCGTCTAAGTAAAAGCTTACTCGAAGGTCCAAGGTGTGCTCGGATTCAATACTTAGCAGTTTCTGAGGAGGTTGAGAAGATTCCAATCTTCCAAATTCTTCGTTTAGGTCAAATCTCCTCATTTGGGTCAAACTCTTGACCCAACAAATGACATTTAAAAATAAATTTAATCTAAATTAATTTCAATATTCATTTATTTTAATATATAAGATTTAAATCGTCTAAAATATGTAAATAGCTTAATTACACATATTTTTGTTTATATATTCTGATATCTATTCTCATATTCGGTTTTATTTATACAGTAAAACATGGCTGATCAAGAACAACAAAATCAACCGCCACAGGAACAACCTCCACAAGGACAACCACAACAACAAGTTCAACAAGCTGAAATGATCTTATTGCCGTTCGATAAGAAGCACAACATTTGTGCTTATGTTGATCAAGATGTGACTGATTTGAGAACGTTTGGAGCTATGTTGACTTTCTTACGACGTTCAAAGATACGCTATGCAATTACTGCTAAACCTAAAGTGTATCTTAGTATAATCAGGCAGTTTTGGAACATGGCGGAATATGTTGAGGAAAATAATTGGGTTCGAGCTACAATTAATCAGATCCCTATTACGATTGATGTTGAGGTCATTCGTCGGGTACTTCAATTTGACGATAATGATGATAACCCGAGTGAATTTGACAGGACATTGGTTAGGGGTTTATTCACACGCTTGAATTATGGAGGTGATATTCGTAAGTCTATGTTGAACAAGAATGGGTTGTGTCCACCATACAAGTATCTGCTACATGTTTTACTTCATTGTATGAGTGGACGTTGCGGTGGTTTTGATGAGTGTAGACTAAGTTTGCAATCGGCATTTGTTGCTCTAATCCTGAACAAGCCCTTCAACTACTCAAAACTCATCTTTGATCATCTGAAATAGCAAGTTCAGCAAACTCTACCGTCAAAGAAGTTCTTGATGTACCCTCGCTTTTTACAACTAATTATTCAGGATTTGATACCGAATTGGGTGATTGATCGATCGTTGGTGAACGATGTTCTTGATATGGAACATATGAAAGCTAAAACGGTGCATCGTATGTTAATCTATAGAAAAGACAAGCCACAGGATAAACGGATGATTGGTCATATAATCAATCCGGATTACGTATGTCCTCCTAATGAGCGCTGGATCCATGATGATTCGGATTCCGAGCGTGAAGGGGGAGAAGGTGGAAACAATGATGGTGGAGATGATGATGGTGACAATGATGATGGTGATGGTGGAGCTGGTGAACGAGCTATTAAAGAACAACAAGATGCAGTCGATGCTGCTCTAGCTGCCACAATGAAAGCTCAGCTAGAAAGAAAATGAAAGGAGAAAGCTGTAGCTACTGGTGAACCATCAAAGAAGCCCCATGTGTCTGATGGGGCTGGGGTAATTATTGGAACTCCACCACCACGTCAATCAACTCCTCAAAGCTCGGCGGTGCCGCTAACTACTAGCACTCCGATGCTTACCTTGACAACGACGATGGTGTCACATGAGAGGCTTGGTCTAATCCCTCAAATGACGTTGACCGAGATACCGAGGTCTCCTGCTGTGATGTCTACAGTATCTTCCACCACATCCATGAGACCTCCTCCTCTGCCAACAACTACTCTTCCTCCACCTCCGCCTAGTGATGTCTCTTTCATGATGATTACTCGGCCTCAAGGACCTGTTCAACCTGTTCATCCATCCGTATACAACTTGCCACCAGGTCGTCAAACTGAAATGCTGTTAAATCTCCTATATCTATATGAAAATCAAATGGTAGCTGACCGTCAAACTCAAGAACGACTCATGGAGAATCAATGACGAATGATGAGTTATATTTCTTTTTGTCAAAAAGAGACTAAGTCGTTGCGTACGATTGTTGAGTCTCAGGAGGTGAAATTAAAAGAACAAGAAGAGTTGATTTTACAATTAAATTGTAAAGAAGATGCCATCAAGAAACTTAAGAATGACGATGATGATCCTGAAGAGTCTGATGCAGGAGGTGAGCCTAAACAATCGCATGGTTCATCCTCTGGTGTAGATGTTAGTGGCGGTGATGATTCGAACAAGCAGATAATTATTTATCAAGATCCAACAGCTGCCAAGCCAATTGAAATGATTGTAGCTAACACGGTGATTTTTGTTGATGGATCAGGGGTGGTTCGTAGTGTGGTAAACAGGGATAAGATAGAGGTCGGTGAGTTTATTGTTAGATCTTTGACACGGGATCAGATTTTGATTCTGCTTGGGCTGAATGACGATCAGTTGACTGCTTTAGAGACTGAGCCCGATGTCGAAGTGATCAATGAAGAAGAAATGGAAGTTGATCAGTTATTTATGGATACAGATTTTATTTATGAGAACGAGGAGATTGAGATGGAGGATGTGACAGCTGAAGAGTACCCGGACTTGTATCAACACGCAAATGTTGATCAAGGTGCTCTGGTATTTCACGAAGATGTAATTAAAGAGACCGAGGATGAACTAGAAAAGGTTGTGCAGCGAACAGTTCCTTCACTCAAAGAAGTGACTGATGATGACATAGAAAGATGGTTCAAACGTCAGAAAGTGGGTAAGATTATCAGTGCTTATCGGTATGTAGATCAAGAAAGAAAAGATACCGCTGCTGCTTGGATTGAGGCGAATCAGGTGACTACCTTCAAGACTGTTTCTAAGGTACATGGTGATATTGTCTCCTGGCTCTATGATTCAGACCTTAAAGTATGTATAGTCAAGTGGGAAAAGGGTGTCCAGTATTACGAGAGGATAATGGATATTTTAACTCTACCGCGTTGGGATGTACGTACCCTCGCGATACGTCCATTTATCAATCGTGGGAGTCACCGTACGGCTGAGTGGTTTCATCAACACTTACTGTTCGAGGTCAATCATGGCTTTGTCCCAAGACGTAAGCGCATTGACGAGATTGATCCAAGGACCGGCTGGAAGAAACTTGTCTTGAAAGTGAAACAACCAAAGACAATGAAAAAGGTTCCTGTGAAGACAATGCCTCAAGATATTTATCTGTCTTTCAACCGTTGGTACTATGACAATCGTACTGGCGAGGCCGTTATTGTTCGTGGTCAAGGACTGCAGACAGAGCTCATCAAGATAATCGACCCGATGTGGTTGGTTAATTTATCAGAGACAGACAATGACGTGCTATACAGGAAGCAGATTTTGTTTGAATGCCAAGAAGATTATGATCTGTCTATGCAATTCCAACGAGTCATTCGTGTGTGTCACGAACATGGAATTCGTAGTTGCAGAGACTGGCAGTCCAAGCACTTCAAATAAGTTAAACACAAAGAGCTCAAGACGAGGGGGTGTTTGTTAGTGCATGGTTTTGCGTCTGGAGTCTTTTTATTTATCATTAATGTTTATTTGATAATTAATGTAATATTTAATGTTTATATTTGACTAGTTCGTTAAGATTAAGTCTAGTTCGCTAGGGATGTTATGTAACGATTCCGGCAAATTCAGGTATACCCTAGCCGGTATATACTATTTACGTGTTATTTAATACTGAATATATGAATTATAATGTGTATATACGAGTATGTATGATTCACGGTAAGAATTATACTCGATTATACCGTTAATCGTATTGGAAGTACGATTAACCGATTGACGGTTATTGAAACCCGAATGAATCGGAGATTACATTATAGACGAAATATATAATGTTTAGTGATGTTTACGAAGTATTAAAGCTTCGGGATAAGTGAATTAAAGCACAGAAAAGAGTTTTCGATTTAATAGTACGTCGGTACGTTAAACGAAACCTTTTATACCAAACCGAGCAAGAGATGATCGATCAAGCCGAAAAAGATGCACAATTATTAATACTATGATGTTTTAAGTTAATAAATGTCATGGTTTAAGTTTTTAAATCGGTTTTATATAAATTTCATTTTTAGCCGAAAAACGACCGTTTTAGCCTCGTTTTAAGCCGAATTACACGTTTAACCGAAAAACGAACTGAACCAGATTATCCAAAACATTATCCGGATTACACAATCCGAATGTGTGGCCTAGATTGGAGGTGTGGGCCCCACCCCCACACCTTATGAAGACCGATCGGTCTTGTTAAGGCATTAGCCTTCATTTTTTCTTTTTTCTCAATCAACCAAACTCAAATTCTCTCAACCCTTCAAACATTCATCCAACTTCCCTTTGATTTATACCAAGAAACCGAGGTAAAGATCGGATTATAGTCGTGTTCATCTTCTTTTCTCGAGTCATTTACAAGAAAATAAGGTTTCAAATGAAAAATGGGTGAAAACCCGAGATGAAACCGATTCTTGCATGATCAAGTGATGTATACAAGTTATACAAGGGATCTTGGTCCAAGAAAGGAGTTAAAAGAGTCAAAAACGAATTTCTACGGTTAAAATCTTCGTTTTGATGTCTTAACCGAAACCATGAAAGAAATGGCTTGATTGTGGGTGTAACTTGCTTGGTGTGGTGTTGTTGTGCTTGTAGGTGTTATATCTAGTTGCTAGCAAAGGCTATAAAGCAAGATCTTTGCGATCTAAAGCTAGAAACACAAGGTAGTTCGGTTTTTCGTATGATTTATATGATTTGGACAGATTGTGATAGACTTAGATTTGGGTCATGAAATTTCACAGAGATGATCTACACATGAAAATATGAGATCTGTGAAAAGTTGGTAATTTTTTGGACAAAGGTTGAATATTTGGTGAATTTAATGCTCGGTTTTGGCTAAAAATGATGAAAAATAGTTAAACATCATGAAAAATTCTGGAAAATTCCAGATAAGGTTTTTATAACATATAAAAGTCACTCACAAAATTTCAGATCCGTTGGAGAAGTCTAAGTAGGCTTTTCGGTAAAACGAGTTCTAGGGTTTTCTAGCTCGGTTTTGGTAAAAATGGCATGAAAAATAAGATTTTGGTTCTGGGAAAATTACAGGGAACTATGTGGATGGCAGGGGTTATCCCAGAAAAATTTGGGATTTTTCTAAGGTCGTTTGATATTTTCGATATATTTGGTGTTTAAATGACGTTTAAAAATAGATAAATAAATGTTTAATATAAAAATTAATTCTAGAAATATTTTTATAAAATTCCTTACTGTCAAAAAGTGATTTGTGCAAAATTTCAAGATCCGAGTCTAAACGGATAATTATTTGTGCTAAAAAGAACATAAAAACAAACTTTTAAAGCTTAAAACGCGTAAACCGGCAAATTCGCCTAAGCGAGCTGACCGGTGTATAAAAACCTCAAAAATGGAATATTTTCATGAAACTAAGTTAATCAAGTAAAAATAAATCATCCGAAAATAATTCGGATGATTTGGGTATTTTTACCCGAAATAACAGTTTCCGGCACCCTAAAGACGGAAACGGGTCCCGCGGCCAAACGGGGCGTCTAAACCGAGCTCTAAATTCACGGCTTTAACTAAAATATCAGTCAAACACTATTTTCGGGTCGTGTGTGACCAAACTCATTTTTGAAACATAAAAACGGATAACCGTGCTAGGCACGCAAAACGGGAAAAACATAATAATAATAATTTTGACGGTTAAACTCTAAGAAATATCACAATCTGAGTCCTAAGAAGTGTCTCTGGGTTAACATTGTCCCCGGATCGAGTAAAGTACTGGGTTAACAATGTCCCCAGATGTACCGGTTGACACGGATTTAATTTATGGAAATTGTATAGTGACGACTTAGGTATCATATTATAGATTCAGGCTCATAGCTGTTCACTGTACTACATACTAACTCACGAAAAGGTGAGTTTCACGAGCCCCTTTTTACTGAACTGTTTTAAATATTTTCCCGGGGCGGAAAGCATGTTTCTATCAAAATGTTTAGGTACATGCTGATCGCATGGAAATGAATGTATTTATATAATGTTTATTGTACGGGAATCGTACGGTAATGTATTAAGATGGTAATTGTCTGAGTTGCTAACATTGTAAGGCCCGAAACAGTGTTCTGGGTTAACAGTGTCCCTAGAGGTTATTAAATGGGTTTCTGGGTTAACAGTGTCCCCAGAGGGTATTAAATGTGTTTCTGGGTTAACAGTATCCCCAGAGGTTATTAAATGTGTTTATGGGATAACAGTGTCCCCAGAGGTTATTGGATGTGTCTCTGGGTTAACAGAGGTTTCACTTGTGGGCTCAGCATAATTACATCGCTAATATATGATTATTATAATGATTTGTCATCGTTTACTTAAATTAGTGAAACTCACCAACTATTCGTAGTTGACCCGTTTTCTTTACATGCTTTCTAGGTACACCCAAATTGGAATGAGTGATACGTGCTTGATGATGTGTGCTATTTTGTGGAAGCTTAAGGATCCTTATTTTGTATTAAATATGTTAATGTGCTATCGGTAAAACTTATATGTTAACGCCTAGACGGTAACGAAACTCGGAACAATGTAATACGTTGTAAATTAATGTAGTGGTGTTTTCTTTATAAGCAATGCTGTTGATATCAGACGTGTCTGTTGCATCCCGTTTACGTTTCCGCTGCGGTTACGGGGTGTTACAGAACTTGGTATCAGAGCCATTGGTTATAAAGAATTAGGATGTCTTTAAAAAGATACCTAAAATATAACCAGTAGCTCAAGTATTATAGGATCTGAATATCAACTAATAATTTATAGTGACGAGATCTGGATGAACTTGGATGGACAAGTGAGTTATTATGGTCCGGAACATAATAACAGACTTGTCTGCACGAGGGAATTCAGGGGAAGTCACGGGGGACTTTAATAGGTAAAATTGGCAACATATGTGTAAATATATGATAATATTGTTATGTGGTAAAGTTGTATAAGTAAGTGTATATTAACTTGATTATGGTTTACACTATGGAAAGAACTATATGTTTGATTAACTTGTGTGCAGGTAAGAATGTCGAGGACTCATAGTTTATCGGTGGAGGAGGACCTGGAGGAAGTCAGCTCCGGGAACTCTCGGAGTCTACGCATATCATCCAGCTCTGAGCCTAGCGAGGCTAGTCGTAGGAGCTCTAGCCAGTCCTCCCCAGTCAGGATTGTCAGATCCCCCACCCCACCCGCACCACAGGCCACCCCTATCCCTCCCGGATACGGACCCCGCCTCACGGCGCGGATCAGTGTCCCACATGTCCCACCTACCTCTCCCCCACCCAGACCAGCTACCCGTCGGGGCGAGTCCTCACGCTCCCAGCCCGAGCCTGGGACTCCACCTGTGTGGGGTCTTCCTAGGCAGGAAAGGGACGCGGCGGCATGGCTTCGAGTGCTCACCGAGCAGGTGAATGAGCACTCCGCCGCCTTGACAGTGGGAGTGCAGAGGCGGATGTATCTGGGGGACTGCATACTGGACCACCAGTATGCGATTGCGCAGCTATGGAGGGAGTGCTCATACTCCCAATTGATGATCGATCGGTTAGAGGCGCGGGTCCGGGGTGTGTTGGCAGTGATGGTGGTGTTGGTGGCAATGATGGTGTGGTGGGTATACCACCGTGTTTAGTGATGTTAGGATGGTAGAAGTCATGGACCGCTTTTTGATACTCTGTGTAAGCAGTTAGTGGTGATGCTAACATAGAGTGAATCTTGGGTAGTTATAATACAACCACTGGCCCTTAGGGGGTCCTTTTGGGGTATATCATTATAGATACTTTTGGGTATCATTCAAACACTGACCCATTGCGGGTTATGTCGAGATGATGCCGACATAGGCCCTATGTATGAAAACTTAACCTATGTAATGATGACAGGAAAGTATGTGAACTGACGTTGATGAAATATGTACTGATGTTTATTAATGAATGGAATGTGGGTTGTGTGTTATGATTGGAACTTGTATTAATTATATGTATTTTCTTGATGTTGTGTAGAATGGCACCAAAACGATCAGCTCAAATGTCGGAAGTAGATGTGAGCCGTTTGATTGCTCAACAGTTAGAGGCGGCGATACCGGATATAGTGTCGCGCATCGCCGCCAGTATTAACAATTCGACCAATCCAACCCCTCCGAGCAATCAAACGACCACCAATAATGACGGGGAACAAAATGCTAATCCTCCACAGAACGCTAACACGATTCCGAGTAATGACGCACCGCCTAGGGTGGTCGTTACGGACAGTAATGGCCCTATACCAACTGTAGAAACGAACCGCACTGGGCCGATTCCTGCATCCAGGGGTTGTTCAATCAAGACTTTATGTTGTGCAAGCCCCTAGAGTTTAGCGGGTCTGAAGGACCAAATGGGTTGGTTAAGTGGATCGAGAAAATAGAATCAGTTGTGAACATCAGCAACTGCCCCGAGGATTGTGTTGTTAAGTACGCCACCTGCACATTCACGGACCATGCTTTGACATGGTGGAACACCATAGTGCAGACTCGCGGTCAGGCGGCGACAAACCGCATGACCTGGACAGAGCTCAAGGCTCTTGTACTGGAACATTTCTGCCCGAAAAACGAATTGCAGAAGTTAGAAAATGAATTGTGGAACCTGGAGATGCAGGGGGCGGACCACTTGGGTTATACGAACCGGTTTAATGAGCTGTCGCGATTAGTACCGGGGTTGGTCACCCCAGAGTCGAAGAGGTTGGAGCGTTATATCTGGGGACTAACTCCAGTAGTAAGGAGTATAGTTAACGCGGGGGGACACCAGACGTTTTAGGGTGCGGTGACGCAGGCTGGTATCGTCGCATATAATTTCGTAAGGAGCGGGTCACTGAAGGTGGCAGGAGAATCCGCTTGGGGAAAGCGGGGTACACATGACCATAGGATCTAGGAAAAGCAGCAAAGTAAACGTGCTAGGCCCGCTGCCCAGAACTACGCCATGACTAGTTCAGGCGGAAGGCAGGAACCGCAGACAAGGACGTTTCCTAGGTGTGGGAAATGCGGTTATCAGCATGGGGGCGAGTGCCGGGGAGTAGTGTACCATCGGTGTGGCAGGGAGGGGCACTCCGCACCGAGATGTAGGACAAACCTGAACAACCTGAACCGACAACCGCAACCTATCCGTGCGCAGCCATTTAGGAGCCAACCAGCCCGACAACAAAACCAACAAGGAAACCAAACGGCGACCACCAGCCGTGCTTGCTATGAATGCGGCAGCACGGATCACTTCAAGAGGCACTGTCCGAAGCTGAACCAGGGAGGAAACGGGAGGCAAACCACGGGTCAAGCGTCATCGTCCAATCCGGCGAGAGGCCGAGCATTCGTGATGGGGGCGAGCGAAGCACGCCAGGACCCCAGTGTATTGACAGGTACTTTCCTCGTCTCTGATCATTACGCCTCTGTATTATTCGATACGGACGCCGATAGAAGTTTTGTCTCCGTTAAGTTTCTATCGATAGCAAACCTTCCAATTGGTGAAACCATAGAACCTTATACCATAGAAGTCGCTAACGGTAAAACCATGATAGTTAATCAAATAGTTCGGAATTGCCCTTTTATTCTGAACGAACAATCCTTCCTGATTGACTTGTTACCGGTAGAATTGGGTAGTTTTGACATGATAGTGGGAATGGATTGGTTAGCACGTAACAAGGTAGAAATAAACTGTGAAAGGAAAATCGTCAAGATCCGGGTGTCGGATGACGAAGAGGTATTAGTGCAGGGTGAGAAGTCGGGCAATATGATACCGTTTATATCCCACCTCAAGTTGTTAAAATATATACGCCGAGGATGTGTGACGTATCTAGCGAGCTTGATTGCCACAGATTCAGAGGAGAAACGAGTGGATGATATACCAGTGGTGCGCGAATTTCCACAAGTTTTCCCAGAAGAACTTCCTGGATTACCGCTAACCCGACAGGTCGAATTCAGAATCGACTTACCTCAAGCTGGGCCCTATTGCTAAGGCGCCCTACAGACTTGCACCATCCGAGATGCAAGAATTATCCAACCAGTTGCAAGAATTGTTGGATAAAGGATTTATACGTCCCAGTTATTCCCCGTGGGGTGCACCTGTACTATTCGTGAAAAAGAAGGACGGGAGCCTTAGAATGTGCATTGATTACAGGGAATTGAACAAGTTAACAATCAAAAATAGGAACCCTCTTCCCCTAATTGATGACCTGTTCGACCAACTACAAGGTGCGAGCTACTTCTCAAAAATAGATCTTAGATCGGGATACCATCAGGTTAGAATTCAGGAGGAGGATATCCCAAAAACCGCATTCCGGACTCGCTACGGCTATTACGAGTTCTTAGTTATGCCTTTTGGGCTAACAAATGCGCCAGCAGTGTTCATGGATCTCATGAATCGAGTCTGTAAACCCTACCTCGACAAATTCGTCATCGTGTTTATTGACGATATTTTGATATACTCGAAGAGTAAAGAAGAGCACGAGCAACACTTAAGATTAATTTTAGAACTTCTTAATCAGGAGAAGTTATATGCAAAATTCTCCAAGTGTAACTTCTGGTTACAAGAGGTGCAATTCCTCGGTCACGTTATAAACCATCAAGGAATACACGTTGATCCGAGTAAGGTTGAAGCAATTAAGAATTGGCAAGCGCCTAAATCTCCAAAGGAAATCCGCCAATTCTTAGGCTTAGCTGGATATTATCGTCGATTTATAGAGAACTTTTCCAGCATCGCCCAACCTCTAACCCTTCTGACCCAAAAGGATCGAAAGTATGAATGGGGTGAAGAGCAGGAAACGGCGTTTCAAACGCTAAAACAAAGATTGTGCCAAGCGCCGATCTTAAGTCTCCCCGACGGAGACGATGGTTTTGTCGTATATTGTGACGCATCCCGTAGAGGGTTAGGATGCGTGTTGATGCAGAATAATAAGGTTATAGCCTATGCTTCTCGACAGTTAAAAGTACACGAGAAAAATTACACTACTCATGACTTAGAACTGGGAGCAGTTATCTTCGCACTTAAAATCTGGAGACATTATCTCTACGGTACAAAGTGCACCATCTTCACCGATCATAAAAGTTTGCAACACATATTCGATCAGAAAGAACTGAATATGAGACAACGAAGATGGGTCGAGTTATTAAGCGACTATGACTGTGACATCCGTTATCACCCCGGCAAGGCTAACGTCATAGCCGATGCCTTGAGTAGGAAGGATCGGGTTAAGCCATTGCGAGTGCGAGCGCTGGGGATGATAGTCCAGTCCAACCTTTCGGACCTGGTTCGAGTCGCTCAACGCGAGGCGTTGAAAGAGGAACAATTGGGAAAAGAGGGACTTTACGGTAACGAGAAGAATTTCGAACAGCGCGTGGACGAAATTCTCTATTTCAAAAATCGGATTTGGATCCCGACCCTCCATGACCTTCGTGAATTAATCATGGACGAAGCGCATAAATCAAAATATTCCATACATCCGGGATCGGATAAGATGTACAAGGATGTGAAGGAGTTCTACTGGTGGCCGGGTATGAAAAAGGATATAGCCACATACGTCGGCAAGTGTACGACGTGTGCGAGGGTTAAGGCGGAGCACCAGAAACCCTCGGGGATGTTACAACAACCGGAAATTCCCGAATGGAAATGGGAGCAAATCACGATGGATTTTGTGACACATCTCCCTAAGACGTCCCGTGGACACGATACAATTTGGGTAATCGTGGATCGATTAACCAAGTCGGCACATTTTATTCCGATTAGAAATAATTATAACACCGAGAGACTTGCGCGGATTTATATAAATGAAATTGTGTCTCGTCATGGGATACCCATCTCAATCATCTCCGATCGAGATAGCCATTTCACCTCCAAACTTTGGCAAGCTGTACAAGAAGCGCTGGGAACGCGTATTGATCTAAGCACAGCTTACCACCCTCAGACCGACGGTCAGTCTGAGAGGACCATCCAAACACTGGAGGATTTTCTTCGTGTATGCGTACTGGATTTTAAGGGAAATTGGGATCAACATCTCCCACTCGTTGAATTTTCCTATAATAACAGTTACCATAGCAGTATAAAGGCAGCACCTTATGAAGCATTGTATGGACGGAAGTGCCGATCACCACTCTGTTGGACTGAAGTGGGCGACGCACAGGTTATTAGATCGGACCTGGTCCAGGAAACGACCAGCAAAATCCTTGAAATTAAGAACAATCTGAAGGCCGCACGGGATCGGCAGAAGAGTTATGCCGATACCCGTAGAAAACCGGTATCATTTGAGAAATGTGGTAAAGTGTATTTGAAAGTATCACCGTGGAAAGGAGTAGTCAGATTTAGAAAGGCGGGGAAGTTAGCCTCTAGATACATTGGACCATTCGACATTACTGCAAAAATCGGTCCTGTAGCATACCGATTAGAACTGCCTGATGAACTGAGTGCAGTTCACAATGTGTTTCACGTGTCGAACTTGAAAAGGTGTCTGTCGGATGAGACATCGGTGTTACCCTTAGAGGGTGTCCAAATAAGTGATAAGCTTAATTTCGTAGAGGAACCCATAGAAATAGCGGACGGGAAAATCAAGCAACTTAGACACAATAAGATCTCGTTGGTCAAAGTTAGATGGAACTCGCAACGAGGCCCAGAATATACATGGGAACGAAAGCACAAATTTCGGAAGAAATACCCCCACCTATTTCCTCAAAAGGAAGTAGTTGACGCGTAAAATTTCGAGAACGAAATTTTTGTAACGGGGGAAGAATGTAACGATTCCGGCAAATTCAGGTATACCCTAGCCGGTATATACTATTTACGTGTTATTTAATACTGAATATATGAATTATAATGTGTATATACGAGTATGTATGATTCACGGTACGAATTATACTCGATTATACCGTTAATCGTATTGGAAGTACGATTAACCGATTGACGGTTATTGAAACCCGAATGAATCGGAGATTACATTATAGACGAAATATATAATGTTTAGTGATGTTTACGAAGTATTAAAGCTTCGGGATAAGTGAATTAAAGCACAGAAAAGAGTTTTCGATTTAATAGTACGTTGGTACGTTAAACGAAACCTTTAATACCAAACCGAGCAAGAGATGATCGATCAAGCCGAAAAAGATGCACAATTATTAATACTATGATGTTTTAAGTTAATAAATGTCATGGTTTATGTTTTTAAATCGGTTTTATATAAATTTCATTTTTAGCCGAAAAACGACCGTTTTAGCCTCGTTTTAAGCCGAATTACACGTTTAACCAAAAAACGAACTGAACCAGATTATCCAAAACATTATCCGGATAACACAATCCGAATGTGTGGCCAAGATTGGAGGTGTGGGCCCCACCCCCACACCTTATGAAGACCGATCGGTCTTGTTAAGGCATTAGCCTTCATTTTTTCTTTTTTCTCAATCAACCAAACTCAAATTCTCTCAACCCTTCAAACATTCATCCAACTTTCCTTTGATTTATACCAAGAAACCGAGGTAAAGATCGGATTATAGTCGTGTTCATCTTCTTTTCTCGAGTCATTTACAAGAAAATGAGGTTTCAAATGAAAAATGGGTGAAAACCCGAGATGAAACCGATTCTTGCATGATCAAGTGATGTATACAAGTTATACAAGGGATCTTGGTCCAAGAAAGGAGTTAAAAGAGTCAAAAACGAATTTCTACGGTTAAAATCTTCGTTTTGATGTCTTAACCGAAACCATGAAAGAAATGGCTTGATTGTGGGTGTAACTTGCTTGGTGTGGTGTTGTTGTGCTTGTAGGTGTTATATCTAGTTGCTAGCAAAAGCTAGAAAGCAAGATCTTTGCGATCTAAAGCTAGAAACACAAGGTAGTTCGGTTTTTCGTATGATTTATATGATTTGGACAGATTGTGATAGACTTAGAGTTGGGTCATGAAATTTAACAGAGATGATCTACACATGAAACTATGAGATCTGTGAAAAGTTGGTAATTTTTGGACAAAGGATGAATATTTGGTGAATTTAATGCTCGGTTTTGGCTAAAAATGATGAAAAATAGTTAAACATCATGAACAATTCTGGAAAATTCCAGATAAGCTTTATATAACATATAAAAGTAACACACAAAATTTCAGATCCGTTGGAGAAGTCTAAGTAGGCTTTTCGGTAAAACGAGTTCAAGGGTTTTCTAGCTCGGTTTTGGTAAAAATGGCATGAAAAATGAGATTTTGGTTCTGGGAAAATTGCAGGGAACTATGTGGATGGCAGGGTTCATCCCAGAAATATTTGGGATTTTTCTAAGGTCGTTTGGTATTTTCGATATATTTTGTGTTTAAATGACGTTTAAAAATAGATAAATAAATGTTAAATATAAAAATTAATTCTGGAAATATTTTTATAAAATTCCTTACTATCAAAAAGTGATTTGTGCAAAATTTCAAGATCCGAGTCTAAACGGAAAATTATTTGTGCTAAAAAGAACATAAAAACAAACTTTTAAAGCTTAAAACGCGTAAACCGGCAAAGTTCGCCTAAGCGAGCTGACCGGTGTATAAAAACCTCAAAAATGGACTATTTTCATGAAACTAAGTTAATCAAGTAAAAATAAATCATCCGAAAATAATTCGGATGATTTGGGTATTTTTACCCGAAATAACAGTTTCCGGCACCCTAAAGACGGAAACGGGTCCCGCGGCCAAACGGGGCGTCTAAACCGAGCTCTAAATTCACGGCTTTAACTAAAATATCAGTCAAACACTATTTTCGGGTCGTGTGTGACCAAACTCATTTTTGAAACATAAAAACGGATAACCGTGCTAGGCACGCAAAACGGGGAAAACATAATAATAATAATTTTGACGGTTAAACTCTAAGAAATATCACAATCTGAGTCCTGAGAAGTGTCTCTGGGTTAACATTGTCCCCGGATCGAGTACAGTACTGGGTTAACAATGTCCCCAGATGTACCGGTTGACACGGATTTAATTTATGGAAATTGTATAGTAATGACTTAGGTATCATATTACAGATTCAGGCTCATAGCTGTTCACTGTACTACATACTAACTCACGAAAAGGTGAGTTTCACGAGCCCCTTTTTACTGAACTGTTTTAAATATTTTCCCGGGGCGGAAAGCATGTTTCTATCAAAATGTTTAAGTACATACTGATCGCATGGAAATGAATGTATTTATATAATGTTTATTGTACGGGAATCGTACGGTAATGTATTAAGATGGTAATTGTCTGAGTTGCTAACATTGTAAGGCCCGAAACAGTGTTCTGGGTTAACAGTGTCCCCAGAGGTTATTAAATGGGTTTCTGGGTTAACAGTGTCCCCAGAGGGTATTAAATGTGTTTCTGGGTTAACAGTGTCCCCAGAGGTTATTAAATGTGTTTATGGGATAACAGTGTCCCCAGAGGTTATTGGATGTGTCTCTGGGTTAACAGAGGTTTCACTTGTGGGCTCAGCATAATTACATCGCTAATATATGATTATTATAATGATTTGTCATCGTTTACTTAAATTAGTGAAACTCACCAACTATTCGTAGTTGACCCGTTTTCTTTACATGCTTTCTAGGTACACCCAAATTGGAATGAGTGATATGTGCTTGATGATGTGTGCTATTTTGTGGAAGCTTAAGGATCTTTATTTTGTATTAAATATGTTAATGTGCTATCGGTAAAACTTATATGTTAACGCCTAGACGGTAACGAAACTCGGAACAATGTAATACGTTGTAAATTAATGTAGTGGTGTTTTCTTTATAAGCAATGCTGTTGATATCAGACGTGTCTGTTACATCCCGTTTACGTTTCCGCTGCGGTTACGGGGTTTTACATGTTAGCGAACTAAGACTAGTTCGTTAAGGTTAAGTCTAGTTCGCTAGGGATGTTAGCGAACTATGACATTATAATATATTCCCTCCTGATTCGTTAGGGGATGTTAACGAGTCAGGGGGTCGTTCGTTATGTTAAGTTATGTAACGAAGGGGAAACTGGTTCGCTAGGGTATGTTAGCGAACCAGGTCGCCTTTTTATATAGTGAACAACTGTTCACCTGTAAATTAAGTTTTGAGAGATAAGTTTATAGAGAAAAATTTTGAGTAATTGCTCTCTCAAGCTTCACCTTAACATTATTGATAATATATACACATACATAACATTAAATCAAGGTTAATTATGAGCTAGATCTTTAATAGTGGTAATTGGATAATCTACTGATCTGAGATCTGTTTTATTGTTATCGACTGTTAATCCGGGATCCACCAGTTAGAAATTCCAAGGTTTGTCAGTTCAAATGTCGTTGAAGATCCATTGGGTGTTCCAACTGAAGAACCTGATAATGAGTCTCCTGTTCATTATGATACTCCTTCGTCTTCATCCGAAGATAATGCAATTGTGAATGAGGATAATGTTTCATCTCCTGAATTGGGTGAACATTATACTAACTTATTTGAAAACGTTGCTGTTTCTGAAAATCCTACTCTCAGGATTCATAATTATCATCCACAAGAAAACATTATTGGAGATCTTGATGTAGGGGTTCAGACATGACATCAAATTGCCTCTTCAAGTGACAATAATGCTCTATGTGCTCATGCTGACTTACACGCATCTGAAATTGCAACTGTTGCTAAATTTACTTGTTTTCTATCTCAAGTTGAGCCTACAACTCCTCGTGTGGCTCTGCAAGATCCTTCTTGGGTAGAAGCTATACATGAAGAATTACAACAATTTGCACATATAGGTGTTTGGGATCTTATTGACAAACCTACTAGAGTCAAGAAGGCAATTCCGACTAAGTGGGTATATAAGTGTAAGAAAGATGATCGTGGAGTAATTGTGAGAAACAAAGCACGTTTAGTGGTGCAAGGTTTTCATCAACAAGAGGGTATTGATTACACTGAGGTTTATGCTCTAGTTGCAAGATTAGAGTCGATTTGAATCTTCCTGGCATATGCTGCTTACAAGAATATCAAAGTGTATCAAATGGATGTTAAAAGTGCTTTTCTCAATGGTGAACTTCAAGAGGAAGTGTTTGTTTTACAGCCTCCAGGCTTTGAATATCCTGATTATCCTGACTGCGTTTACCGATTAAACAAGGCATTATATGGTCTACATCAAGCCCCGAGAGCTTGGTATGGCACGCTCGCCGACCATCTGACGGATAACGGCTTCAAACGTGGAACTGTTGACTGCACTCTATTTAATAAGAATATTGGTGATGATCTTCTGCTCGTTCAGATTTATGTTGATGACATAATCTTTGGGTCTACAAACGATTCATTGTGTAAGGAGTTCAAGAAATCTATGCAGACCAAGTTCGAGATGAGTTCGATGGAAGAGATGAATTTTCTTTTAGGGTTGCAGGTTCATCAGTCTGCGAAGGGAATCTTCATTCATCAGACAAAATATGTGAACGATGTCTTGAGCCGATTCAAGATTACTGTCGGAAAAATCCCTTCTACTCCTCTTCCCGTGGGTCACAATTTATCACCGGATGAATTGGAGGATACCGTTGATCTGACCCTCTATCGTGCTATGATTGGTTCTTTAATGTATTTAACTGCTTCTCGACCCGACATAATGTTTGCTGTTTGTTTATGTGCTAGGTACCAAGCTAGTCCCCGAGTGACTCACCTGGCAGCGGTCAAGCGTATTCTGAAATATCTACGGGGAAATCCTGACATCGGGTTATGGTACCCCAAAGATGATACTTTCGATCTTACCGCTTACCCAGACTCAGATTATGGAGGATGCAAGATCAATTTTAAGTCTACTACAGCAGGATGTCAATTCTTAGGAAGCCGGCTTGTTTCCTGGCAGTGTAAGAAGCAGACAACGGTCTCCACTTCAACCGCTGAAGCTGAGTATGTTGCAGCCTTGAGTTGTTGTTCCCAGGTTTTGTGGATACAACAACATCTTCGCGACTACGGTATGAAATTTCTTACTACTCCCATCTTGATTGATAATTCTGCTGCTATTAGTATCATCAAGAATCCCGTACAACATTCTAAAACGAAACATATCGAAATTCGATATCATTTTATACGGGATTGTTATGAAAAGAAATTAATTGATCTTGAGAATGTGCACACTGATTTTCAAAAATCCGATCTATTTACCAAAGCGTTTGATAAAACACGTTTTAATTTTTTGCTTGGTTTAAATGGATTGAAGACCCTTGCAGAGATCCAAAAGTTAGGATGATTATCTTTATTTTCATTTTTTATTCTTGTTTAAATTTCATTCTGTTTTTAGGTTTTAGGGGGTGAATCCTGAAAATACAAAAATATTGTGCTTTGAGTGTGTATAGATAAAACCCAAAAACACTAGAAAACATAGAAAAATCAAAAATATTGTTCTTTCTTGTTTTATTTTAATATCTGAAAAACCAAAAACATTTTAAAATTAGAAAATTCCAAAAAAAATTGTGATTTCTGTTTGTACATAAAAATTTCTGAAAAAGTCAAAAAGAATGTGAATTTTCTTGTTGTTGTAAAGAAAAATCCGAAAAAGACAAAAAGATTGTGTTTTTAGTTTGTAAAGAGAAAAATCAAAAAGATTTTTGCTTATGATCGCTGAAAATTATGTCATTTACTTCTATTTCGAAGAACATATACCTGTATATGTTTGGTCCTGATAATTTCTTGTAAATATTCGGGTTAGCCTTTTACCTGACAAATAGAAAGTATTTGGGGCGTTTGTTAAATACTCTACTTTATTTTTTAACTGAGAATTTAGTCAGTTATTTAAGTTTGTGAAGCGTGCTTGCATGTTTTGGTCCTATTCTCTACTTGTAGATGGATAGGATAGCCATTAATTTATGTACTTAAATTAACTGGGGCAATTTTTAAATCACTTTATTTTATGCTCCTCAAATTATGAGTTTTTGAAGCAAAAAGAGAAAATGATAGTACATTGATTATTTGACCCCAAATCCAGAAAGAAATAAGCTTAAAAGACTGTGTGCTTAATCATTGGTGCATTGATAAGTCTTAAACAAGCTGCTAGAGTAAAGTAGTTGATATAAATTTAAAGAAAAGCAAAATTGAAAGAGGTGTTAGTCTCTAGCAAAATTCTCGGTGAAGATGGCAGAAATGTAATAACCGATCATACTCAAGCCTTATCATTGTTGATCACCCGGATATATAATAAAGAAAATAACAAGCGTTAGGATTCTGGACACTGTGAGTCTTTATGCGGTATAACCATCAATGTATTCACAAGCATGAATATTTCACTCTCTTCTTAGAGCAAACCCAAAGTCATTAAACTTGATCACTACTGTACTCTATACAATCTAAATTACTAACTTGATCAAAATCCGCTGTTAGTCATACAATTGTTCCTCCCTTGCGTGCGTCTCAATACCAATAAGAAACGGACCCCAGGGGATACAATGTATGTAAGCCGACAGTTGGACTCGTGCATACTCACTCACAGTAAAGGAAACCTGATGCATTGCTCAAATATTCAAAAGGTTTCTAATTTTGATCAACATTAAAATGTTTTAAGTCAAGTTGGGGTGATTTGGCAAAAATCAAATTAAGCTTGAACCGAGATTAGGGGCTGATAGTTTCTGATATTCTGTGCGCTAATTGAACAAAAAATCATATCACAATAATGCTCGAATGTTTGTTATAAGATTTAAGTGGACAACAATATCAATGACCGACTTAACGCCAGTCATAATATTGCTGAAATATAAAACTGTGATGGAAGGGCATTTTGGTCAATATGATTCTCTGCTCAAACTCAACAAAAACACAAAAATATGTACTGTTTTTGATAAATCATTGAAAAACACAAAAAGATTGTCTATTTTCTAATTCGGATATTCTTTTGTAAATACATTCTTTAATTTTTTACAAAATACCAAAAATATTTTATTTTTCGTACTTTACATATTATTTAATGATTTTAAGTTATGTTTCGTAAAAATGAAACGGTTTTTAAGGTATTCAGTTATCGTGATAAAACGGTTCTCTGTAAAGCCTTTAAATTAAAATTTGATTTATTCATTATTTAATTCATTTAATTATTTAATTTAAAACTAAATAATGTTAGTAATTCGTTAAAAGCTACTTCGCTAATTATGGATAACGAACTTGGTGATTCTCTAGCGAACTGATTTCTAGTTCGCTCACCTAATTCGCTTCCGCACTCTGTAACGAATCATCCCTTCTTCGTTATACATATTTAACGAATCACGGCTTGTTCGCTACCCAAAGGTAACGAACTGGAATAGCAAATTAGCTAATTCGTTATTTAAAATTCAAACGAATTGCGTAATTCGTACACTGTGTACCTCGGGTAGCGTGTTAAGTTATATAGGACAAGAAACACGAACAGTCCTTCACTGTCGTCTTCTTTCTTCACCCTAAAGTCACCATATTTAAAATTTTCTCTGAAATCTCGACTTTCATATTTCGACATTTCAAGGATATCTTTGTGTTTCTCAGGTATAGATGGTCACAGCGATATGTTTTTCGTCAAAAATGAGTGTGATTTGATAGACAAATTATGTTCTAAGGGTTTTCTGAGCCTTTAAATCCTGATTTGTTTATGCACCATTGTGATAATATAGATTATCAATATTTCAATGTAATCAGAATGTGATTTCGATACCCTTGGTGGACTTTAATCGAAGTTTGATTATAGTTTGCCGGGTTGATTATGTTTACATAGTTTCGGAGTTTCTGTTTGCTCCGGTTAACCTCAGTATCTCTGGGTTTTGAGTCTCAATCTCATCACCATGAGCTTCATTGTATGTTTCCGAGTTCAACACGTTCATTGTCTTGATGATTCAACGATAGTTATGGACAAATTGCTTCTGGGTTCATATTGTTGACTATCTGTGTTCATCGCAATTTTGACTTTGAATTTGAAGGTCAAAGATTAAGTCTAATTAATGGACCATTCGTTCTCCTTAGCGAATTGGAACTGTTTCGTGTCCAATTCGTTAAGGACATATACAAACTAGCTTAGCGAAGAAGTGAATTCGTTAAAAGTATAATGAACTAGATCCTTAGTTCGTCATTTTGAATAGTAATTCGCTAAGACTACTTTGTTGGCTTATTTACCTAATAGAGAATCGCACGATTCGTTATTGTATTGTAACGAATCAGTGAGATATTTAACGAATGACATTCAATTTTAATTAAATAATTAAAGTATTTAAATTGTCTAAACGCGTAAATAAATTAAATACACATATCTTTTGACACTGAATATACACCATTTATAAATAACTAGAAATATATTGATGTTTAATACATATTACGTCTTCACATTTCTCATATTTGTTTATATTTATACATTAAACATGGTTGATCAAGTAAATCAAGATCCACCAATTGCCGATCAATGGCAACAAGTTCAACCACCACAACAAGAGCAACAAGACGATGTTATTTTACTACCATTTGACAAGAAACATAATATCTGTGCTTACGTGAATCAAGATGTGGCAAATGTGGATTTGTTTGGGGATATGTTAGCCTTCTTACGACGCTCAGTGATACACTATGCTGCAACTGCTAGACCTAAAGTGTATCTGAGTATTATCAGGCAATTTTGGAACACAGCTGAATATGTTGAAGACGATAAATACATTCGAGCTACAATCAATCAAACCCCAATTACGATTGATGTTGAGGTTATTCGCCGTGTACTTCAATTTGATGATAATGATAACAACCCAAGTGAATTCGATAGGCCGCTGGTTAGAGGTTTATTCACACGCTTGCGTTATGGTGGCGACATTAATAAGTCTATGTTGAACAAGAACGGGTTGTGTCCACCATACAAGTATCTTCTACATGTTCTACTTCATTATATGAGTGGTCGTCGTGGTGGGTTTGACGAATGTAGACTTAGCTTGCAGTCAGCTTTTGTTGCTTTGATTCTGAACAAGCCATTTAATATCTCAGAGTTAGTCTTCGACCATTTGACAGAACAAGTTCAGCAAACACTTCACTCAAAGAAGTTCTTGATGTATCCTCGCTTTCTACAGCTGATTATTCAAGATTTAATTCCGAATTTGGCTATTGATCAGACGTTGGTGAATGATGTACTTCATATGGAACACATGACAGCTGAAACTGTGCATCGAATGTTAACTTATAGAAAGGAGAAGCCACAAAATAAACGGATGATTGGTCATCTAATCAATCCGAATTATGTATGTCCTCCTAATGAACGTTGGATCCATGACGATTCGGATTCCGAGCGTGAAGGGGGAGAAGGTGGGAACGATGATGGTGGAAATGATGATGATAATGATGGTAATGGTGGAGCTGGTAATGCTGCTTTTCAAGAGCAACAAAAGGCAGTCAATGTTGCTTTAGCTACCACCATTGCAGTTCAACAAGAAAGGAAACGGAAAGGGAAAGCAGTGGCAACTGGTGAGACATCAAAGAAGAGACGTGTTTCAGAGGGGGCTGGGGTAATTTTTGGGGTTCCACCACCACGTCAATCAACGCCTCAACGCTCGGCAGTGCCGCCAACTACTAGCACTCTGATGCTTACATTGACAACGACGATGGTGTCACATGAAAGGCTCGGTTTAATCCCTCAAATGGCGTTATCTAAGATTCCAAGGCCTCCTGCTACATTATCTACTGTCCCTTCAACACCCTCAATGAGGCCTCCTCCTCCTCGTCCTCCTACTTCACCACCTCTAAGTGATGTCTCATTTATCTGAATCACTCGACCTCAAGGTCCAATCCAACCAGTTCATCCATCTCTGTATAACATGCCATCAAACCGTCATACTGAGATGCTGCTGAATCTTCTACATCTTTATGAAAACCAAATGGCAGCTGATCGTCAGAACCAAGAAAGACTTATGGAGAATCAACGACGGTTGATGAGTTATATCTCATTTTGTCAGAAAGAGACTAAGTCGTTGCGTACGATTGTTGAGTCTCAGGGGGTGAAATTAAAGGAACAAGAGGAGTTAATCCTTCAACTGACATGCAAAGAAGATGCCCTGAAGAAAATCAAAGATGATGATAAAGACCCTGATGAGTCTGGTGCAGGAGGTGAGCCTAAACAATCGCATGGTTCATCTTCCGGTGCTGGTACTAGTGGCGGTGAAGACTCAGGTAAACAGATTATCATATATCAAGATCCAACTGCTGCTAAGCCAATTGAGATGATTGCAGCTAATACTGTGATATTTGTGGATGGATCGGGGGTAGTTAAAAGTGTGGTGAACAGGGATGAAATAGAGGTTGGTGAGTTTGTGGAAAGATCTCTGACACGGGAGCATAGTTCCATACTGCTTGGGCTTAATGACGAACAATTAACTGTGTTAGAAACTGAGCCAGATGTTGAGGTGGTGAATGAGGAAGGTTTAGAAGATGATTCCGTCTATTCAAATGAATACGGATTTTATTTATGAAGACGAGGATATTGAGATGGAAGACGTCACTGCTGAGGAGTACCCTGACTTGTTTCAACAGACTAATGTTGATCAAGGTGCTCCAGTATTCGATGAGCAAACGTTTAAAGAAACTGAGGATGAGTTGGAAAAGATCTTGAAGTGTAAGCGGACATTTCACTCACTTGAATTCATAACGGATGATGATATTGCACGATGGTTTAAACGTCAGAAAGTGGGTAAAATTATTAGTGCGTATCGATATGTTGATCGAGAACGGAAAGACACAGCTGCTGCATGGGTCAAAGCAAATCAAGTGACCTCCTTCAAGACTGTTTCCAAGGTACATGGTGATATTGTCTCCTGGTTGCATGATTCTGAGCTTAAAGTATGTATAATCAAATGGGAGAAGGGGATCCAGTACTATGAAAGATAAGGGACGTTCTGACATTACCGCGGTGGGATGTTCGTACCCTCGCGAGACGTCCATTTATCAATCGTGGGGGTTACCGAACAGCTGAGTGGTTCCATCAACACTTACTGTTCGACGTCAATCATGGCTTCAAGTTTTTCAAACCCCAGGTCCCAAGACGTAAGCGTATTGACGAGATTGATCCGAGGACTGGCTGGAGAAAACTTGTCCTGAAGGTGAAGCCGCCAAAGACAATGAAGCAGGTTCATGTGAAGACGATGCCTCAAGACATGCATCTCTCATTCAACCGTTGGTACTATGACAATCGTACTGGTGAGGCCGTCATTGTTCTTGGTAGAGGACTGAAGACTGAGCTCATCAAGATAATCTACCCGATGTGGTTGGTTAATTTATCAGAGACAGACAATGACGTGCTCAACAGGAAGCAGAGTTCGAGCGCCAAGTAGACTATGACCTGCTTATGCAATTCCAACGAGTTGTTTGTGTGTGTCATGAGCATGGAATTTATAGTTGCAGAGACTGGCAGTCCAAGCGCTTCAAATAATTGAAAGACAAAGAGCTCAAGACGAGGGGGTGTCTGTTAGTGCACGGTTTTGCGTCTTGAGTCTTTGTAATTGTCATTAATGTTTTGTTTATTATTTAATGTAATAATTAGATTAATTATTATCTAGTTCGTTATGTGTAAAGTCTAGTTCGCTAGGGGATGTTAGCGAACTAAGACATTAAGTGTATTCCCTCCTGATTTGTTAGGGGATGTTAACGAATCAGGGGGTGTTTCGTCTAATTAATGTATGTAACGAAGTAGTGTCTTCTATATATAGTGAACACTGTTCACTGTTAATTAAAAAGTTTTGAGAGTTTAATTATCGAATCCCAGTCCAATCGCTCTCTCGATCTTCAACCTAAAATTATACAAACTACTGATAATATATAAACACATACAACACTGAATCTAAGGTAATTATGAGCTAGATCTATATAAACGTATTAATCGATTATCCCCAGATCTGAGATCTGTTAGTGTTATAGTTATTAGATTGATACGAGAGTTAATCGGGTTCCAACAATTTACAAACTACAATTCGCATCATGGACTTGTGTGCTTACTTTATGGATTTCTTCGATAAGTATGATCATACGCCCCTCTTTGCACTCATGTACCATTGTTTCTAGTGGAAAAGGGACTCCGATCTAAGTACGTTGGTGCACAATCCCTACTGGAAAAGACCTTCATTTATTCTTGACACTCAAGACCTTTGTTTCTAGTATAAAGAACCCATATGTGCTTTTCACAAGTTTTCATGGAATTGTATGGTTTTTATGTAGTATTTGAACTGTGTGACTCACCAACTAGTAAGTTAGTTGACATTATTTTATATATATGTTACTGGTACCATTATTAGAGGATGAAACGGATGAAGTCACTAGAAGTTTGGTTGTTTCAATAATAAACAAAGAAGTCATGTGCTTTATTTCTTTCCTTTGTATTTGTTTTATGGAACAACTTGTGTACATGGTTTTGAATGAATTGATGATATTATTATCACTTAATAGTGTCACATGTGTTTTGGGCAATTTGTATGTCCCACTCGGGCGTATTCCGCTTTAGCCGGGGTGTTACACACTGCTAGCTCACTCAACTTTGATAATGCCAAGCCATTCCTCATCCAGGTTAGGATCATGTAACTTTCGTTAGTCGTAGGTAATTATTATATTGATCATGCCTTTTTATTGTTGTAGGGTCTCCAATACTTGACCAAGATTTATTGAGATGCTCTCAATGAGGTCGAAGTGCAGAATTGTAAGGCCCCGTTACCGGTAGCCCTAGGTGTTGGATTTACTCATAAACATAGTTCTACAAATCAGAGTTAATTAAAACTTTACGCGGAATATAAAACTTCAACCATAATATCTTACATAACCTTCAATCTTGTCTTATAAAAAATAGTCATTTAAAACAAAACATAGTCTTTAAAACATCACCACATTTCTTCGTGATGCCAGTATCTTCGATTCTATGCCATGTGTCTTCAATCACGCCAGCTGCCTCAACCTATTTGCCTGTGTGCATACAAAAAGTCAGCTACGCTGAGTGAGTTCTAGTTAATCACATAACTTATTTTACATACACATATACGTGCCCGTAGGTACGAATTACATACATAACATGTCCATCGTTCTTTCATATACATTCATAACTAGCCTTACATTATAAAGAGCATTCGCCCTACATACCTCGGATATTATTAGGGTCCGGTACCCTCTATCCTCGGATATTATTAGGGTCCGGTACCCTCCATCCTTGGATATTATTAGGGTCCGGTACCCTCCATCCTCGGATATTATTAGGGTCCGGTCACCCTCCATCCTCGGATATTATTAGGGTCCGGTACCCTTCCTTCCATACCTCCTTAACATACTTTCTATATACATAATCGTAAGTTTCACACATACATACATCATTCATTCTTAATCTTACAACAAACATATAACATCAACCATTTCCTGGAAGTACATGCAATTCCGAAGATCGTTCATGTACTGGCAAGAAACCATTCATACATTTCACATAACACATATATGGCATACACTTATCACTTATGATAAGTGTATTAACTAATTACATCGAGTATGCACACAGCCCCGAAAACATAACAAGGAATGGGGCTAGAAAAATACCTGAAGTCGGTTACGTTCACTGTTAATAGTTATTCCCTATCTTCAGTTGGGCTCGGCTAACTGTATAATAATTACATGCATCAATTAATTATCACTACTCATCTCGCATTTCTAATCTAATTATAACCCTCAACGAACGGAGGTCCGGGGGCAGCACCCCTGGCAGCGGGGTCTAGGGGCGGCAACCCCTAGCAGGGTTCAAGGGGCAGAGCCCCTGGCTGGGGTCGAGCTGTTCTTGTCACATTTTCCATTAGAATTTTGAATCATTATTTAATTAACTAACTTAGAAGTTCAAGGGCTTTCTTGTAATTAATTCATTCTTTTCTAAGTCCAGGGACTGTTCTTGTCATTCCATTAAACTTCTAATTCGTTACTGGTTCATAACGAATTGGCTTATCTTAGAGAACTAGTTCTGTAACGAATTGAACCCTTTCACGAACTAGTTATTAAATGAACTGGACCTTATAACGAATCAGTTCATGTAACGAATTGGACCTTCTAATTCGTTATCTTCTTCTAACGAACTGGCTATACGAATCAAGGGTAATTCGTTACTCTTTTCCCTTAACGAATCGGATACGAACTAGAGCTAGTTCGTTATGCTTCTTTAGGCGAATCAATTAACGAATCGCCCTTAACGAATCACCTTTAACTCGCTAATTCCCGTTAGCGAACTAGGGTTAGGTTTTGTCAGAGAATGTCAGGGACATTCCCTAACATCCTTAAATACCCCAGCCGCCTTTCCGGCGCCGCCGTGCCGGAAAACCGGGCGGTGGCCGGAAAAACGCTGTTTACCCCATTTTACACCGTTTTTCACCGTTTATCGTCCCGTTCGATCCAGATCTGAGCTAGGGTGATCCCTAAGCTCATTTTAGATTCGGTTTATACCCGATTCCACCCGGATCTTATGACTTGAATGGTTTAACGGTTTCGGCTCATCGTTTGGTGGTTTAAGCTCAAACAACATCATACTATTATTACCTCGAGTCGGTGCTCGTTTCCTTGGTGATTTCGGCTTGAGAGAATAAGAGAAACTAGAGAGAGATCTTAAGTGTGTGTTTTGAATGGTGTATGGAATATGTGTAAATGAGGAATAAGTGGTGTTTATGGTTTATATATTTATGGACCATGGGCTCAAGCCCATGGACTCTCCTTCTTTCTTTCATAACCCAAGTCCATAACCCATACCCATTAACCCAACACTAGTGAAACTCACATTCTATTTATCTAAACCGATAACGACCCGCTATAAAATAGATGAAATTTACTTCATTATTATAACCGAAAGTAGGATGTTACAAGAATATGAAAGTGGCTGATTTCAGCAGCATAGCCGTGGCTAAGTCTCTTTATATTGAGAAGATGGCCCCGGAGTTTGATCGCTTGCAGAAGGTACAAGCTGACCTCAAGGCCGTTTATGCTAAGGAGCTGAGCTACTTCAAGACTCAACTCAGGAAGCATGCCGCTCATTCCATTTGTTGTGCCAGGATCAAACTGATAGATTAGGCTAGGAAGCCCAGCTTTTATGCATTTTTTGGGACCTCGAAAGGTTAAAAGTGAGGGAGGCAGAGATCAGGGCTGAATTGGACATGGATTCTGAGGAGGATCCCACATAATCAAGAAAGGCTGTTGAGGCGAAGGCTGGAGATCCGGAGGTGAAAGCTGGAGATGGAGACAAGGTGGTGCAGGTTGGGATAGTAGCAGGTTTCTCGGAGGGGTAGTTAAGGATGATGAAGACAAGGCCTGAGCCTCTCTTTATTTGATGAATTTTGTTTGATGGCATTCAATATGGTTATACCATTGAACAATTTACTTTTCCTGTTATGTGATCATGGTCTTTTAAACCATTTACTTTTTATTCATTTAAGATAATGAATAGTTTAAGGTTGAGGGATCCTAAGTTTCAGGAAGAAGCCTTAACTATTCTTAGCTTGTTTAGGAAAACTTTTTAATATCTCTTATGGAGGGATCCTTAGTTTCAGGACGAAGTTAGAGATATTAACCTTGATTAATATAATGGTAACCTTTTGCTTTTACATATGTCTATCTCGTTTTACTCGTTCAAATATTATTGGTAAAAACTTTGGTTGAAAAAAATACTTAAAAGAATAACTCTTTACCACATAGCTAGAAATGTAAATAAATGATCAAACCTGGTAGGGCTAGGATAAAGTTTACTATGATAGGTTTCTAAATTTTCAAAATTCCAACCTGTAACACCCCGGCTAAAGCAAAATACGCCCGGGTGCAATGTACAGATTGCTCAAAACACATTTGACACTATTAAGTGACAATATTATCATTATTTCATTGATGATTCAAATAACAAGTACTTTTGCAAATAAGAAAAATTACAAGAAAATAAACACGTCAAACACTTTATCAATGATAATCCTATGTCTAGTGTCTTCTCTTGTTTCATCCTCTAATAAGCATACTTGTAACATAAGTATTAAATAATGTCAACTAACTTAATAGTTGGTGAGTTTACACAGTTTTTGTATAATACATAAAAATCATACAATTCCATGAAAACTCGTGAAAAGCAAATAAGGTCCTTTCCAATTGGGGTTGTACACCAACGTACTCGGATAATGAGGCCATTTTCCACTCATAACAACAAGGTCTTGAGTGCAAAGGGGGGGGGGGCGTATGATCATACTATATTGAAGTAATCCATGAGCAAGTAATATTGAGCAAGTAATAAGTAAGCACACAAGTCCATGTAATGAATTGTAGTTTGTAAGCAAAATTATAAGCAATTGGGTTTTTGTAGGATACATATGCTACCCCCAAAATTAATAAATGAGTAAAAAGGGGGTGTGAGAAACTCACCTTTGAGGTTGGATGACAACTTGAAAATAATTTGTTAAGCGCGTTATATGAAAGCAAACGATCGAATCTCACGAGCTAAAATAATAAGAACACGAGAATTACTAATTATTTTGATGGAATAAGTATGTCGATTTTAAAGTTCATACGTTTTTATATATATTTTGTTACACATTTTAAAGTATATTAACATTTAGGGCTAATAGGTTTTAACAATTTATTATTATAATATTACTTACGAGATTAATATTAAATACGATATACGGAAGTTGTCGTTACCGGTATGTTTTATTTTAGTATGAACGTTCGTCGGGTTAGAATTTATAAAGTTACAACGTCATTATATATATTAATTTACATAATTATTTTACGAGTTTTAACGAGCGGTTTGGGTTTGTGAGGGTTGATTATTGAACGAAAATGCTAACGAAATTTAAAACAACTTTTATTTAACTATATAAATAATTTTATTTATTTTGTATGATTTATAAATATATATATTTGATTAAAACAAAATTATAAATTGTAACATCCCGAAATTTCTAAATTAATATTAATTATACTATTTATTTTTGGTGAGAAAGTTTACTCGGGTTAGCGGAGAAATAATAAATAGAGTAGGAGATAGCATGGGTCGGGCTAGTGTTGGGTAATGGACATGGGTTATGGACTTGGGTTAATAAGGAAGGAAGATGGACCATGGGATCAAGCCCATGATCCATAATATTTAAGCCTTAAATCACCGTTTAATCCTTTTCATTTCACATTCTCCATACACCACACAAAACACACACTTAGCTCTCTCTCATCCTACTTTCTCTCTAGCCGAAACAGAAGAAGAAACCGAGTATCAACCCGAGGTAATTATAGTATGATATTGTAGAGATACAAACCCGTTAGATTTAGTCACGAAACAACGAGCCGACACCGTTAAACCGTTGAAGTCACGAGATCCGGGTGGAATCGGGTATAAACCGAACCTAAGATGAGCTTAGGGATCACCCTAGCTCATATCTGGATCGAACGAGACGAAAAACGGTGAAAACGGTGGCCAAACGAGTGAGATCTCGCTTTTCCGGCGAGATTCGCGTTTTTCCGGCAACGGCGGCGCCGGAAAGGCGGCGGCGGAGGTTGTGTCACATCATATGTGACATCTGACAAAACCCTAACCCTAATTCGTTACGGAATTCTAACGAATTAGCGGTGATTCGTTAACGGAAGGGTAGCCAGTTCGTTGTGGCAATTCGTTAAGATGGGAGGACGAACTAGAAGCAGCTCGTTAAGTGATTCGTTAAGGAGAAATGATGAATGAGGATAGCAAATCAGACCATGTTAGCTGATTCGTTACTCGTCCATTCGTCATGGCAAGATAACGAATTAGCCCACTATGTTCGCTAAGTCAAGATAACGAACTAGGCGGTGTTTTGATAACGAATTATACAGTTTTATAATAACGAATTAGGCTTAATTCGTTATAGAAAACAAGTGGGCGAATTAAATAATAATTTAAAATCGTAGTGGAAAATATGATAAGACAGTTAATAGAAATAAACTAGAAACGCTCTGCCCCTTGGACCCTGCTAGGGGTTGCCGCCCTAGACCCCGCTGCCAGGGGCGCTGCCCCCGGACCCCCGTTCGTTGTGGGTTATGAATAAACTAGAAACGTGATATAGATAGTGATAGTTAATTGTTACATGTAATTGTTATATAGTTAGTCGTGCACAGCTCAAGAAAGGAACAACTATAAACGGTGAACGTAACCGCATTCAGGTGAGTTTCTAGCCCCATTTCCTTGTTATGTTTTCGGGGCTGTGTGCATACTCGATGTGAAGTGTGAATACACTTACCTTAAGTGGTAAGTGTATGCTATAGATGTTATACGAGGTAGCTATTATATAATGCTTGTCGATGCCAAGGATAGTGATTGCCAAGTGGTTCTTAATGTGTGCGAATGCTATGGTGTGACTTGCTTATTATGTAATGATATGAAGTGTGTTGTAGACAAGTAGAGGTAGAGTGTTAGAAGTGGTAAAAGTCTAGTAAGGGTGTTAGTGCCTTCGTTATATAAAGTGGCATGATGTGAATGCGTGGTAGGGTAAGCCTATACATGCCTCCGTTATTAAGTAGCATAACGTGAGTACATGAGAGGGTAAGCCTCTATGTGCTCTCGTAAACAAGTGGCTAAGACGTAAGGGGCAGTTAAGTGGTTAAGCGGTAAGGTGAACAGGTTAGACAGAGGACTATGTGTCTTCGGACACGTATATAAATGCATGTAGCGGTTGTATGGTATGTTGCTTGATTAACTAGAACTCACTCAGCGTAGCTGACTTTTAGTATGCACGCATTTGAACATGAATAAAGAGCTAGCATGAGGTTCGACACATGGCATGGATCGAACGGCTGGCCTTTGAAGATGGAAGAAATGATGTTTTAATATGATCATATGTTATGGATTTAAAGAAAATATTAAATGTTTTGTAATAAACGGTTACAGTTTTATGTTCCGCATAAGTTTTAATCAACTCTGATTTGTAGAACTGTGTTTATGAGTAAATCCGACGATAAAGTGAGGCACCGGGAACGGGGCCTTACATAAATATGTATATATTTTATTAAAACTAATAACATAAAAAAATACCAAAACTGGATATGCAGTGACCCGGTTCGAACCCGGGTCTCCATGACCTCAACAACAATACACAACCACTGGACCAGGCTGTTTTGTTGTTTAAAAGATGAAAAAAATAATAATTTATAAATACATGTTCAACTTCATCTTCTTAACCATAACCCTAGATGTTCAATTCTCCAAATCCATTCCATTTTTTATTAATTTAGGTTAGGGGTTTTATTATACGGATTAAAGCAATGAAAATACATCTATCAATTAACTCGAATGATGCCGGAAAGAGGGCGTACGATTCCGGAAAGAGGGCGAACGATGAGTTGGCCGGAACGGAACCTGGACGAACAATTTAGTGATATTAGGGAGTTTGTTTTTATAATTTTATGTTTGCAGTACGTTTAGAACGAAATTAGGGTGCTATTATAGTCTTAATTGATCTGTTGGGTGATTAATTCGTTATTGAGATTTTAATTATAATCCATTGATTTGGGGTTGAAATCTGGCCTTTAGAGGTGTTAATACGCCTAATAGAACTTGATTAAGCATTAAGGTGATGGTGCAACGAGTTTAAATCATTAAACTGGATTAATTTTGGCGTTTTGAAGGGTTTGAATGATCGTCGGAGCTTTCTCGTCGTCGACGGAGGGTTCCGCTGGAAAACCAAGGGAGAAAAGGTGGGTGGGTTGCTGGGCTGGGTTTTAATTAATATTATATTATAATTTAAATTTCAATGTTACACTTTAAGCCCTTGTACTTTAAATAACATTATAGTTTGGTTTTAAACTTTAATTACACTTTGCACCTTGAACTTTATAAATATACCTAACTAGATTAGCTCTTGGTATAATTTAATATATTTAGATTGTTTTCATTTTATACCCGCATAGTTTGGAGATTGATTATTTTATAAACTTTTAAGGCTCGAAGATTCGTTAATTGAACAATACGAATAAAAAGTGAACCTAAATGAACTTTAAATCATTGGACATGATATAAATTGATAACTTTCAAAAACAAGTACATTGAAATGACGAAACGGGTCGGTTCAAGGAAAACATATACAAATACGAATACGAAAAATTGACAAATGTCACATCATTTCCTACTTTTGAGAATTTCTTCCCGAAATTAAGTAGAAGAATCCTTAACAAAAATATGAGGATACTTTGCTCGCATTTGATCTTCTTGTTCCCAAGTGAATTTAGCGCCGCGTTTGGATTCCCAGCGAACCTTTACCAAAGGTATTCGGCTATGTTTAGTTTCTTTGTCTTTACGATCCATGATTTCCACCGGTGTCTCGACAAAGTGTATTGTCTCATCGATGCGCACTTGTTAGTGCACGGTTTTGCGTCTTGAGTCTTTGTAATTATCGTTAACGTATTTGTCGTTTGTTTAATGTAATAAACAATTATAATAGCTTGTAGTTCGTTAATGTATTATTCTAGTTCGCTAAGGATGTTTAGAGAACTAGATTTAAGTTAAGTCTCCCCTGGTTCTTTAAGGATGTTTAATGAATCAGGGGGTGATTCGTTAAGTTATTTCGTTTGTAATGTATGTAACGAAGCGAACTCTAGTTCGTTAGGGTATGTTAACGAACTAGGTCCGTCTTCTATTTATACGTGAACACTGTTCAAGATTTAAAAAAGTTTTGAGAACTAATTAACGATACGCTGTCTGAATCTCTCTCAATCTTCATCTTAATCTTATTCATATACAACTACTAATATACTGATAATATATATATACACATACAACACATAATCAAACATAATTATGAGCTAGATCCGAGTTAAGGATTAATCAAATACACACAGATTTGAGATCTGTTATAGTTATAATGATTGATTCCCGGGTTCCAACAAGTGGTATCAGAGCTTTCGGGGCTCAATTACACTTGATTTGGTTGTTTATTTAGGGTATTGGACTGTTAATTAGTATTAGGTATTGATAGTGTTCTGTTTTGAGTGAATTTGGATCAAATTTGAGGTGAATCGATTGAATTATGGAAGGTTTGTTCTAGATTTGAGTTGGTTAAGGTATTGGTGAGGTATTGTGGATTGGAATTGAAGTTAGGACTGTGTTTGGATTGATATTAGAGTGATTTCGGTGTTAACCGAAACAGGGTTTTGGTTTTGGTGTAATTGGACTGATAATCGGGGTTAATCGGTTACGAGTATTGGTGTTTTGGATTCGTGTTTGGTTTGCGAGTCGTTTGGTAGGTTATTTGTGAAATTTGGTTAAGGTTTGAGTGCATATTACGGATTTGAGTTTCTGGGTTTGATGTTCATCATTTCCAGAAATCTGGAAATCTTCATTGAAGATTTGAAGATCTGCATACGTAGTTGATTCGCTACCATATTCATATTGATTCGTTAATATGTTTCACCCATTCGCTATGAGTTCTAGTTTATTCGTTATCCATTCGCTAGAAATTTTAGTTGATTCGTGAAATCAGTTCGCTAAATCATCTGATTCGTGTTAATAGATTCATGTGACATGTGTCTACCTTGGAATTTGTGTCATAACAACCTTTGCCATGTGGCATTCGGTGTCAAAGTTTGTTACAAACCGTTGTAACAACCTGATTCGCTATTACTTGATTCGTTATCAACTGTAGTTGGTTCGTTATCTATTTCGCTAAGTCTACCTTAGCGATTCGTTACTGAAAATCTTCTAATTCGTCAAGATTACACTTAGATTCATTAAGATTTGATTCGTTAATCTACTGTTCACAGTTTGCTACAACTGTTTACAGTTCGTTTCATTTAACCCTTACATTTTTTATACTTGTCAAAAATGGCTGGTATGTATGCACTAGCCTCACAGACTATGCTAATGCAACAAATGTTGCAACTTGATACCGAGATAGGGTCACATTCGAAATGTCCAAGATTGATGAAGTTCAGTGACTTTGCCAAATGGGAACCTAGGTTTCGTGCTCATCTAGGATCAGTTCATCCTGACTGCTCATATTGTTTAGATGAAGTTTTTACCGTCCTATGATTGGGGATGAGACTATCGGATTCAGACCTAAAGCTATATCTCAATACTCACAGAAAGAGAAGAAAGCATTAGAGATAGAGACAAAAGCCTATTCTACTCTAACCATGGCTTTACCTGAAAATATCTTTCACCAAGTGGGTAGTATAAAAATATGTGCCTCTTTGTTTCAACATATCCGAATGAGAAGTATGGGAAATAGTGATGCTTAAGTTTCAATTCAGAAACTTTAATTTACTCAAAGGTGAGACGGTTGAAGAAATGACAACGAGATTTAATCACTTGATTGCCGAAATGGATAAAATGAAGTTGGAAATTTCAGAGATTGACAAGATTGATACTATTAAGAGTGCGATACCAAGTTTGTACTCTACTTTTCTAATGGTATTAAAAGAAAACAGTTATTTCAATGAAGATTAGACTGCAAGTGAGTTCTTACAAAAGATTGAAGCTCATGAGTATGATCTCAAGTGTCAAAAATCATCCAAGGAAAGTCAAGATCCTGCCTTCTATGGTGGTAGCATGCCTCTAGTTCAACAATTTCACCGATCACTGCTTTGCTGACACAAAACGCAAGAGAAAATGAAACAACCATCTATAGTGATCCTAGAGCATGTTTTTATACTGTTGGTAACTCTGGATCACCAAAGGTTTCTGCTGGTTCAGGAAGTTCATCCACTACAAATCAATACTCATCACCTCCAAATGTCAACATGAAAGAAGCTGAACAAAATTTTGCCTTTTTATTAGCTTTCATGACTTCTTACGAAAATCTGGTAAGTAGCAAAACTGCCACTAGTGATCTAACTGATGAAGACTATGATCAGATTGAACCAGTGACTTAGAAATCATGGATTTAAAGTGGAACATGGCAATGATTGTTCGTAAAGTGAAAAGATTTATGCGAAGAACCGGAAAAGATCTTCCTGCCCTGAACAGGAAGTTGGGATTTGATAAGTTAAAAGTGAAATGTTATAACTGTCAAGAATTCGGGCATTTTGCAAAAGAATGTGATAAACCAAAAAAGGAGTACACTGGTCCTCGTGGTCAAAATTCAAACTCTTCAACACCACGAAGTAATGATGCTGAGAAGAAACCATCAAGTTTAGGGTCACAAGCAATGTTAGCTAATGGAGATGATTGGTCACAACGACTACTGTGCAACGATACTCAAGCTAATCTGGCTTTGTTTGGGTTGACTCAAGATCTTCATGATGCTAGTGGAAGTGAGGTGTCTTCTGATAATGACTCTGGATCGGATTCTGATGTCCTGTGACAAGCCTACAACTGTCTTTGCTTGCATGGCTAAGATCAATGAGGTTAGTCATTCTATTTCTGCTACATCATCGGTTAAAGTAAATTGTGCTGAATGTGAATCTAACAAACCTAAGTTAGAATCTTTAAAGAATAACAATGACAATTTAGTGAGAGAAATTGCTTCATTTAAGGATACTTATCGACAATCTCTCGAATCTCAAATGAGTGCTCGTGAAAATATTGAAGCATTGTCGACAAGTACCCATGATCTCAAAGCTGAGTTATCTGTGTAAATGACAATTAATGACCAAAAGTTTCAAGAAATTTTGAAAAATTGTTCAAAGATAACCGAGCTTGAGAATGAGGTTCTTGAGTTAAAGAACAAATTGGGTAAATTTCGAAATTCTTCTTTTCTGTAGAATGAAATTATTGAAGTTTCTGGAAAACAAAAGGATTCAAAGAAAGGTATAGGTTTTGTTGAAATTCCTCCACCATTTCACAACGATTATAAAATTAACCCTTTTGCTTCAAATGAGGAAGATGTAATTCTTAAAGAACCTATGATTTCAGAAAAATCTAAACCTAGTAAGTCTGAAACTGTTAAAACCCAATTTGCTTCTCAGAAACCTCATGTTCAAAGCAACAAAGTCTATGTTGAAAATGTTGACAAAGTTATCATTGAGGATGTGTTTGAACCTGAAATTATACACAAGAACAAGAACATTCTAAGTTCTAATCACATACTTTGTGAACCTCATGAATTTGAGGAGGCTGTGTATGGTTCGCACACAACTAAGATGAAAAAAATGCTCATGTCAAACCAGTGAAGGCTAAGAAACCAGAAAAACCCAAAATTTCTGATGAGGATTTGTTACGTTTCATAAATCCTAATGCATCTAAGCCATCATCTGCTCGTGTGTTTAAGTTAAAGGGGATGGACACGATGTTCACTGAGAAAGACATTCCAATAAGTATCATTAAACCTGTACTAATTGAGAGTGTGTTTCACAATGAAGCTTCTAAGGTTCGTGAACTTGAATGTCAATATGCTCAAGCGAAAACATCAGTCTCATCTGATCCATTGACTAAAGCAAAGCAAGTTTTAAAACAAGCTAAGAAAATTCAATTTGTGAAGTCAACTGGGACAGATACGTTGAAAAGTTTTTCAATTTGTTCTAATTTAGATTTTTACTTGAAAAAATAAATCTGAATTATTTGATGATTTTGCTAAGAGCATGACCAAAAATGTGAGTCATCATTCATCTTCTGTGTCACATGTTCCGACAAACTCTAAACATCATCATGTTGACATGCGAAGTTGTTTCCTTTGCGGTCAACAAGGTCATGTAGTAAGAAATTGTGGCCAGAAGAACTCTCAGCATCTTCATCCCTTTATCAAGGACCATTCTAAACCGGTTCCTTTGGTAAAGGAGATTTCTGAACGACCTGTGTTGTATGCTGATGATACTCATATTATGTTCTCTAATGTACATCCTCGAAAAGTTGTTCATGTGAATGAAACTCATGGTTCCGTTAAACCTAAGTTTATTCCAACCGAATCAATTTGCAAAAACGTTAATTCAAATGTGGTTCAAGCTGCGTATCTAAGACGAAAGTCTAAGAAACCTGTAACTTATTCACAAGTTGTTGAACAACAATTGAATGCAACTAAGGTTAACTTTTCTCAAGGAAACCAAAAGGTGCCCAAGACCGAGGCCTGGGCTGCCTTTTTGAACTAATCATTTTCATTTGTGTGTAGGGTACATCCAAGACCATCTCTGGTGAAAACTGGATCATGGATAGTGGATGTTCTCGTCATATTACTGGGAATCTCAACCTCTTAACAAATGTGAGAAATATTCAAGGGGGTTATGTGGCGTTTGCTGGGAATTCTAGGGGTATGATTACACAAGAAGGTGATGTTTCAAATGGGAATATTACTTTTGAGAAGGTTAACTATTGTGATAAAGTGGACCATAATTTATTGGGTGTATTGTAAATCTGTGATAAGCAATACACTACAGTATTTACAGATAAAGAGTGTCTGATTTTGAAACCGGGTTATGTGATTCCCGAGGACATGGTTGTCATGCGATCACCTCGATCAAATGAAATTTATGTCTCGAATATGAATTCTACAGTATCTACATCAATCGAAACGTGTTTTGTCTCGAAAGAAACCGAGAAAGATTCAGTTCTTTGGCATCGAAGAATGGGTCATATAAATGTTCGAAAGATGAATTACCTGATGGCAAATGATCTGGTAGAGGTTGTGTTGTTAACGAATTTTAAATTATCTGATCACTGTGTTGCTTGCAAGAAGGGCAAACAGACGAAGAAATCGCACCCATTTAAGTTATTAAATTCCATTGATACTCCTCTTGAACGACTTCATATGGATTTATTTGGTCCAGTGAATCGTGCGAGTGTTTCTGGAGATTGGTATTGCTTAGTAGTTACAGATGATTATTCACGATATTCATGGGTCCTGTTTATGAGCTCAAAAGATCAAACACCGGGTCTTGTTCAAAACTTAATCACTAAGATCGAATCACTATACAAACAGAAAGTGAGGAGAATTCGAAGTGACAATGATACTGAATTTAAAAATACCGTATTAGATTTCTTTTGTATCCAAAAAGGAATTCATCGAAAATACAGTGCCCCATATGTACCACAGCAGAACGGTGTAGCTGAAAGAAAGAATAGAACATTGATTGAAGCTGCTAGAACGATGCTTGCTGATTCAAAGCTTCCTGTCCAGTTTTGGAATGAGGCGGTGAATACTGCCTGTTATACACTCAATCGAGTTCTAACTGTTAAAGGACTCAAGAAGACCAGTTATGAATTATTGAATAATCGTAAACCTAATTTAAAGTACTTGGAACCATTTGGGTGTCCTTGTACTATGTTGAAAAAGGATGTGGGAAAGTTTGATGAAAAAGTCATTGAGGGTTATTTCTTGGGGTATGCGTCACCTAAGAAAAGAGTGTTTAACTTTACGTCCGGTTGTGTTGAAGAATGGTACCATGTGGACTGTCAAAAGTACACTACACCTTCTCAAGGAAAAGGTCCCGACTGGATGTTTGACTATGATGGCTTATTTAATTCTTTTACTCTAACAACTGATCATCGAGATGAAGATTTAGTTCGTGCTTATGTTGAAGAACATTTGGAAATTCCAAGATTTGAAAGTTCAAATGATGTTGAAGCTCCAATTATTTCTCCAACTGAAGAACCTAACAATGAGTCTCCTGTTCATTATGATAATGCTTCTACTTCATCTGATGATAATGCAGTTGTGGATCAAGTTATTGAACTTGACAGTGATGTTTTATCTCCTGAATTGGGTGAACATTACACTAATTTATTTGAAAATGTTGTTGTTCCTGAGAATCCTACTCTCAGGATTCATAATTACCATCCACAAGAAAACATTATTGGAGACCTTGATGTGGGAGTTCAAACACGACATCAAGCTGCTTCTTCAAGTGAAAATAGTGTCTTATGTGCTTATGCTGACTTACACTCGTCTGGGATTGTAAATCTTGCTAAATCCACTTGTTTTCTATCTCAAGTTGAGCCAAACGACTCCTCGTGTGGCACTTCAAGATCCTTCTTGGGTAGAAGCCATGCAATAAGAATTACAGCAATTTTCACGTTTAGGTGTTTGGGATCTTATCGACAAACCTGCTAGAGTCAAGAAAGCGATTCCGACGAAGTGGGTATACAAATGTAAGAAAGACGATCGAGGGGTAATTGTGAGAAACAAAGCACGTTTAGTTTTGCAAGGTTTTCATCAGCAAGAGGGTATTGACTACACTGAAATATATGCTCCAGTTGCAAGATTAGAGTCGATTCGAATCTTTCTGGCATATGCTGCTTACAAGAACATTAAAGTATATCAAATGGATGTCAAAAGTGATTTTCTCAATGGTGAACTTCATGAGGAAGTGTGTGTTTTACAGCCTTGTTAGTGCACGGTTTTGCGTCTAGAGTCTTTGTATTTATCGTTAACGTTATTGTTTATTAATTAATGTAATAATTAATGTTTATTATTATCTAGTTCGCTAAGTTAAAGGCTAGTTCGCTAGGGGATGTTAGTGAATTAGCCAAGTAATGTATTCCCTCCTGATTCGTTAGGGGATGTTAACGAATCAGGGGGTGTTTCGCTAAATTAATGTATGTAACGAAGGGGAGGCTGGTTCGCTAGGGGATGTTAGCGAACCAGATCACCTTCTATATATAGTGAACTACTGTTCACTTTTAATATAAGTTTTGAGAAGTTTTGAGCTAATTAACGAATTGATGTCGAAACTCTCTCTCAAGCTTCACCTAATACTATACTGATAACATATTGATAATATATACACATATATACAACACTGAATCGATGTTAATTATGGTTATTATTATTGTTATTGATTAGTAATCCGGGATCCAACAAGTGGTTTCAGAGCTGTTGGTGCTCGATTTACACTTGATTTGGTGTTTCAATTGTTATTGTTATTAAGTTTTTCTGTTTTATAGTTTTTGAATCAATTTTTGTTTGAATTGGTTAAATTATGGACGGATTGGATTGAGTTTGTGTTGTTTAAGGTATTGGATAGATGTGGATTAGAGGAATTGAGGTTTGATTTGGATTTGAGTGGTTTGTTATTGATTTCGGTTTAAGTCCGAAACAGGGTTGTGTTTTGGTCAAAATTGGTTTGGCTATTGAGGTTAATCGGTTACGAGATAATGTGTATTGGATTCGGAATTTGATTACAAGAAGATTGGTAGGTTGATTGTACGATTTGGTTGAGTAACGAGGTTGTATTACGAATTTGTTATTGTTGGGTTTCTGGGTTTGATCTTCAAAATTTCTGGAAAAATTGTTTGAAGATTTGAAGATTTGAAGATGAACGTAATTCGCTATCATCTGTATGGTGATTCGCTATATGTTTATCTGTGATTTTTTATCAATTTTGTTACTTCGCTACCTAGTTCGTTAATCAATTCGTGTGAGTTATTGGTTCGTGTTATCTAGTTCGTTAACTAGATTAACTGATTCGTGTGACACGCGTCCACGTTGGGAATTGTGTCATAACAACCTTTGCCACGTGGCATAAGGTGTCAGAGTTTGTTACAAACGGTTGTAACAACCTGATTCATTATAGTGTTATTCGCTAATCCACTGTAGCTGATTCGCTAAGCATTCCTTAGTGATTCGCTAAGTTTATTTTGGCGATTCGTTACTGATTATCATCTGATTCGCTAAACTAATCCTTTGTAATTCGCTAAACTAATCCTTTGTGATTCGTTTGGTCAATTCGTTAAGTTGACTTGTGATTCTCTAAGTTGACTTGTGATTCGTCAAGTTGACTTGTGATTCGCTAAACCTTCATCTCATTCGTTATCTGTTTTGCCATTTGGTTGATTCGTTAACCTTATTTGTGATTCGTTAACTTTCGACTTAACCTTGTTAAGAGTTGATTCGTTAAACACTGTTCACAGTTCGCTATAACTATTCACAGTTCGCTATAACTGTTCACTGATTCGTCAAGCTATTTCACTATTTGATTCGTTAAACACTTAAATTTTCAAAGATGGCCAGTATGTATGCATTAGCGTCTCAAAACATGTTGATGCAACAAACGTTGAAACTTGATACCGAGATAGGTTCGCATTCTAAATGTCCAAGATTAATGAATTTCAGTGACTTTGCCAAGTGGGAACCTCGGTTTCATGCACATTTGGGATCTGTTCATCCTGATTGTTCTTACTGTCTTGATGAAGTTTATGTGGCACCAATGATTGGTGATGATACTATTGGGTATACTCCTAAAGCTGTTTCTCAATACTCACAAGAAGAGAAGAAAGCTTTAGAAATCAAGATAAAAGCCTATTCTACTCTTACCATGGCTTTACCCGAGAATATCTTTCATCAAGTTGGTAGTATCAAGAGATGTGCGTCTTTATTTCAACATCTGCGTATGAGAAGCATGGGAAACACAGCTGAGAGTAAGAAAGTGATGCTCAAGTTTCAGTTTCGAAAATTTAATTTATTGAAGGGAGAAACAGTTGAAGAGATGACTACTAGATTTAGTCATTTAATTGCTGAAATGGACAAGATGAAATTTGAAATTTCTGAAAGAGATAAAATTGACACTATTAAAAGTGTGCTTCCAAGTTCTTATTCAACATTTCTAATGGTTTTGAAAGAGAATGACTATTTTGTGAATGAAGACTTGACGGCACTTGAATTTCTACAAAAGATCGAAGCTAGAAAATACGATCTTAAGTGTCAAAAATCCTCCAACGAAAATCAAGATCCTGCTTTCTTTGGTTGAAGTATGCCTCTTAGTTCAACGATGTCTCCAATCACTGCTTTTCTTACTCATGCTGCAAGTGAAAAAGAATCAACTATGTTGAATGATCCAAAAGTTTGTTTCTACTCTGCTGGTAATTCGGGTGGTTCTGGAAGTTCAACTAATACAAATCCATTTGCTACACCACCTAGTGTTAATATGAAGAAAGCTGAGCAAAACTTTGTTTTTCTGACAGCTTTTATGTCTTCATATGAAAAATTAGTGAGTAGTAAGATTGCCACAAGTGATTTAACAGATGAGGACTATGATCAGATAGATCCAGATGATCTAGAAATCATGGATTTAAAATGGAACATGGCTATGATCGTCCGTAAAGTTAAAAGATTCATGCAGAGAACTGGAAAAGATCTTCCAACTTTAAACAAGAAGTTGGGTTTTGACAAATTAAAGAGTATGGTGTTATAATTGTCAAGAATTTGGGCATTTCGTGAAGGAATGTGACAAACCAAAGAAAGAATACACTGGTCCTCGTGGTCAAAGTCAAAATGCTTCTACACCACGAGGAAATGATGCTGAAAAGAAATCATCTTCTTCTACAACACAAGCAATGTTAGCAGATGGAACTGATTGGTCACCACGGTTAATATGCAATGATGTTCAAGCAAATTTGGCTATGTTTGGATTACACAATGATTGTCAAGATGCAACTGCTAGTGTGATGTCTTCCGATAATGATTCTGGATCTGATTCTGATGACTCTTGCGACAAGTCTTCCAAATCAATATTTGCTTGCATGGCCAAGATCAATGAGGGTTCATCCAAGACCATCTCTGGTGAAAACTGGATCATGGATAGCGGATGTTCTCGTCATATCCCTGGGAATCTCGACCTATTAACCAACGTAAGAAATATTCAAGGGGGTTATGTAGCGTTAGCTGGGAATTCTGGGGGCATGATCACACAAGAGGATGAAGTTTCAAATGGTCACATTACGTTTGAGAAAGTGAATTATTGCGACAAAGTTGATCATAACTTATTGAGTGTATCGTAGATTTGTGATAAAAAGTACACTACAATATTTACTGACATAGAATGTCTTATCTTGAAACCGGGTTATGTTATTCCTGAGGACATGGTTGTCATGCGATCACCACGATCAAATGATATTTATGTTTTAAATATGAGTTCTAAGTTATCCACATCGATCGAAACATGTTTTGTCTCGAAAGCAACCGAGAAAGACTCCATACTTTGGCATCGAAGAATGGGTCACATACATGTCAGAAAGATGAATTATTTAATGGCGAATGACTTAGTTTAGGGTGTCTCGTTAAAGAATTTTAAGTTATCCGATCACTGCGTTGCATGCAAAAAGGGCAAGCAGAAGAAGAAGACACATCCCTCTAAGTTATTGAATTCCATTGATACTCCTCTTGAACGACTTCATATGGATTTGTTTAGTCCAGTGAATCGTGCGAGTATTTCTAGAGATTGGTATTGTCTTGTAGTGACTGATGATTATTCAAGATACTCTTGGGTGTTATTTATGAGTTCGAAGGATCAAACACCGGTTTTGGTACAAAACCTTATTACTAAGATCGAATCACTGTATAAACAAAATGTGAGGAGAATCCGAAGTGATAATGGTACTGAATTCAAAAACACTATATTGGATTTCTTTTGTATTCAAAAGGGAATTCACCGAGAATATAGTGCACCTTATGTACCTCAAAAAAACGGTGTTGCTGAACGGAAAAATAGAACTCTGATTGAAGCTACACGCACAATGCTTGCTGATTCTAAGCTTCCTGTCCAATTCTGGAATGAGGCAGTGAATACAGCTTGTTATACGCTTAATCGAGTTCTAACTGTGAAACGACTCAAGAAGACAAGCTACGAGCTCTTAAATAATAGAAAACCTAATTTAAAGTACCTGGAACCATTTGGGTGTCCGTGTACAATGTTGAAGAAGGATTCGGGTAAAGTTGAAGAAAAAGCTATCGAAGGGTATTTCTTGGGATATGCATCTCCAAAAAAAAGGGTTTTAATTTCACATCTGGTTGTGTTGAAGAATGGTACCATGTGGACTGTCAAAAGTACACAACTCCTTCTCAAGGGAAAGGTCCAGACTGGATGTTTGACTACGATAGTTTATTTAATTCATTTACTCCTTCGACTGAACACATTGACGAAGATCTGGTTTGAGCATACTTTGAAGATCATTTGCCCATTCCAAGATTTTCAAGTTCTAATGATGTTGAAGCTCAATCAGATGCTCCAACTGAAGAACCTCAAGTTGTTTCTCCAGTTGCTATTGATAATGTTTCTACTTCTTCTGATGATGATCAAGCTGAAGATCAAGTTATTGATCTTGACAGTGATAATGTTTCATCTCCCGAGTTAGGTGAACATTACACTAACTTATTTGATAATGTTGTTCTTCCTGAGAATCCCACTCTTCGGATTCATGGATATCATCCACAGGAAAACATCATTGGAGAACTTGATGTGGGCGTTCGTACACGTCATCAAGTTGCTTCGTCAAGTGATAATAACATATTATGTGCTTACACTAACTTACATTCTTCGGGAATTGTAAATCTTGCTAAATTCTCTTGCTTTCTATCTCAAGTTGAGCCAACGAAAGCTCGTAAGGCACTTGAAGATCCTTCTTGGGTTGAAGCTATGCAAGAAGAATTACAGCAATTTGCACGTTTGGGTGTTTGGGACTTAATAGACAAACCTGTTAAAGTCAAGAATGCCATTCCGACTAAGTGGGTATTTAAGTGTAAGAAGGACGATCGAGGGGTGATTGTCAGAAACAAAGCACGTCTAGTGGTGCAGGGATTTCATCAGCAAGAGGGTATTGATTACACAGAGGTATATACTCCAGTGGCAAGATTAGAGTCGATTCGAATCCTGGCTTATGCAGCTTATAAGAATATCAAGATCTATCAAATGGATGTTAAAAGTTCTTTTCTCAATGGTGAATTACACAAGGAAGTGTTTGTTTTACAGCCTCCTGGTTTTGAAGATCCTGATTATCCGGACCATGTTTACCGATTAAACAAGGCCCTATATGGTCTACATCAAGCCCCGAGAGCTTGGTATGGCACTCTCGCCGACCATCTGACTGATAATGGCTTCAATTGAGGGACTGTCGACTGCACTTTATTTTATAAAACTGTTGGTGACGATCTTCTCCTAGTCCAGATTTATGTCGACGATATTATTTTTGGGTCTACAAATGACACATTGTGTAAGGAGTTCGAGAAGTCCATGCAAACAAAGTTTGAGATGAGCTCGATGGGAGAGATGAATTTCTTTTTAGGGTTGCAGGTTCACCAGTCTGCTCACGGAATTTTTATTCACCAGACTAAGTATGTGAACGACGTCTTGAGCTGATTCAAGAATTCTGCCGGAAAAATCCCTTCTACTCCTCTTCCAGTATGGCACAATTTATCACCGGATGAATTGGAGGATTCCGTTGATCCTACCCTCTATCGTGCCATGATTGGTTCTTTAATATATTTAATGGCTTCTCGCCCTGATATTATGTTTGCTGTTTGTCTTTGTGCTAGGTATCAAGCAAGTCCACGAGTGACTCACCTAGCTGCAGTCAAGAGAATTCTTCAGTATTTGAGGGGAAATCCAGACATCGGATTGTGGTACCCCAAGGATATACTTTCGATCTTATTACCTACTCAGACTCAGATTATGGAGGATGCAAGATCAATTTCAAGTCTACTACAGCGGGATGTCAATTTTTAGGAAACCGGCTTGTTTCCTGGCAGTGTAAGAAGCAGACAACGGTCTCCACTTCAACCGCCGAAGCTGAGTATGTTGCAGCCTCGAGTTGCTGTTCTCAGGTTTTGTGGATACAACAACATCTTCGCGACTACGGTTTGAAGTTTCTTACTACTCCTATTTTGATTGATAATTCTGCTGCTATTAGTATCACCAAGAATCCCGTACAACATTCTAAAATGAAACATATCAAAATTCGATATCATTTTATACGGGATTGCTATGAAAAGAAATTAATCGATCTTGAGAAAGTGCACACAGATTTTCAAAAAGCCGATCTGTTTACTAAAGCTTTTGACAAAACGCGTTTTAAATTTTTGCTTGATTTAAACGGATTGAAGACCCTCGCTAATATCCTTAAACAAGGATGACTATCTTTATTTTCTGTCATATTTTTCTTTTAAAATTTATTTTGGCTTTAGAGGGTGAAAATCTAGAAAATACAAAAAGAGTGTGTTTTTCGTTTTTATAGTTAAAATCCAAAAACATTAAAAAAATTTCAAAATTTAAAAAAAATATTGTGATTTCTGTTCTTTAATGTTTTTCTTTTAAATATTTAGAAAAACCAAAAACATTTTAAAATTTTGAAAAACCAAAAAGAATGTGATTTATGTTTGTACAGAAAAATCCGAAAATCCAAAAAGATTGTGAAGTTTATTTTGTTTATAAGAAAATTGAAAAAAGACAAAAATATTGTGTTTTTAAAGTTTGTATAGAGAAAAACCAAAAAGATTTTTGCAGGCATTTTTAGATTATTTTCTCGCTGAAAATTATGTCGGTTATTTAAGTTTGAGAAGCATGCTTGCATGTCTTGGTCCTATTATTCACTTGTGAATTGATGGTTAGCCATTTATTTATAAACTTAAGTTAACTGGGGCGATTAAATTTATCTTTTCTTTATTTTATGCTCCTCAAAATTTTGAGTTTTTGAAGCAAAAAGAGAACATGATAGTACATTGATCATCTTGACCCCAAATCCAACAAAAAGTAAGCTTAAAAGACTGTGTGCTTAATTGCATTGGTGCATTGGTAGGTCTTAAAACAACCAAGTAGAGTAAAGTATGTGATATAAACATAAAGATAGGCTAAATTGAAAGGGGTGTTAGTCTCTAGCAAAAGTCTTGGTGAAGATGGCAGAAATGTAATAACCAGTCATACTCAAGCCTTATATTTGTTGATCACCCAAAAATAAAATAAAGCAAATAACAAGCGTTAGGATTCTGAACACTGTGAGTCTTTATGCGGCTTAATCATCTGGGTATTCATAAGTATGAATATTTCACTCGCTTTCAAGAAGCAAACTCAAAGTCATTAAACTTGATCACCGCTGTACTTCGTACAATTTAAATTACTGACTTGATCAAAATCCACTGTTAGTCATACAATTGTTCCTCCCTTGCGCGCGTCTTAATACTATTAAGAAACGGACCCCAGGGGATACAATGTATGTAAGCCAACAGATGGACTCGTGCATACTCACTCATAGTAAAGGAAACTTGATGCATTGCTCAAAATTTCAAAATTGGTATCAAAAATTTTGATCAACATTATAATGGTTTAAGTCAAGCTGGGGGGATTTGGCAAAAATTAAATTAAGCTTGAACCGAGATTAGGGGCTGATAGTTTCTGATATTCTGTGCTTTAATTGAACAAATTAATCATATCACAAAAATACTTGAATGTGTGTTATTAGATTTATGTGGACAACAATACCAATGACCGACTTATTGCCAGTCATAATATCGCTGAAATATAAAACTGTGATGGAATGGCAATTTGGTCAATATGATTCTCTGCTTAAACTCAACAAAAATACAACAATATGTACTGCTTTTGATAAAATTATTGAAAAACACAAAAGGATTGTCTATTTTTAAAGTATCGGATAATTTTTTGTAAATACATTCTTTATTCTTTATTTTTTTACAAAATCCCAAAAAGATTTTTCTTTCTTTCATTTCAAAATTATTTTAAGTTATGTTTCGGAAAACTGAAACGTTTTTAAGGTATTTGGTTGTCGGGTTAAAAAGACTCTCGATAACCTATTTTATTTATTTTATTTATTTTATTTTATTATTTAATTCATTTAATTATTTAATTTAAAATTAAATAAAAGATTTTTTTAATTAGAATCTAATTCGTTATTTATGGATAACGAACTAGGTGATTCTATAGCGAACTAGCTTCTGGTTCGCTAACCTAATTCGTTTTCGCACTCTGTAACGAATCATCCCTTCGCTATGCATATTTAACGAATCATGACACGAATCATGTCTTGATTCGCTACCTTTAATTTAATGAATCAAGTAGTGATTCGCTAACCTAAGGTAACGAATGAATTAGCGAACGGGCTAATTCGCTAACTTTATTCAAAACTTCGTGCCAACTGTACCTCGGGTTGCGTGCAAGGTCATATAAGACAAGAAAAACGAACAGTTCTTCACTGTTCGCCTTCTTCCTTCACCTTAAAGAAACCATGTTCAAATTTTTCTCTGAAATCTCGACTACCTTATTTTTTTTATTTCAAAGACATTTTCGAGTTTATAAGGTATAGACGTTCATGGCGATATCATTTTCGTCAAAAATGGCATAGATTTGAGAACCTAATAATTTATGTTTAGGGGTTTAAGGGTTTCCGAAGTTTTGAAATCTATTTATGTATAATTTATGTTAATAACTTGATGATTTAGTTGTCATTGTGATCGGAATGTGATTCCGATACCCTTGGTGGACTCTAATCAACATTTGATTATTGTTTGCTGGGTTAATTATGTGGTCATGGTCTCGGTGTTTATGGTCTGTTCGTCTAACCTATGTACTTAGAGATTTTGAGTCTTAATATCATTCATCTTCGATTACGAACGTAATTCCGAGTACAACGAGCTCATTATTCCGATGATTCGACGATAGTTATGGTTTAATCGTCCCCGGGCTCATATTGTTGACTATTTGTGTTCATTGTAATTTTGACTCTGACCAAGGTGGTCAAAGAACAAGTCTTAAGTATTTTGACCATTCGTTAATCTTAGCGAATTGGGACTGTTTCGTGTCCAATTCGTTAAGACCTTACACGAACTAGCTAAGCGAATAAGATGTTACACGAATCAGATATGGATTCGCTTAAAATATAACGAACTAGAGTTTAGTTCGTCAAAATTAAATAGTAATTCGCTATGTTCAGTTCGTTAACGTATTTACTTGATAGCGAATCGCCTGATTCGTTATCTTATTGTAACGAATCAGTGTGATTCCCAACGAATGACATTTATTAAATAAATTAATTTCAATATTCATTTAATTTAATTAAAGAATTTAAATCGTCTAATACGCGTAATTAGATTAATTACACATATCTTTTAATTATATATTTTGATATCTCTTCTCATATTCGATTTTATTTATACAGTAAAACATGGCTGATCAAGAACAACAAAATCAACCACCACCAGAACAACCTCCACAAGGACAACCAAAACAACAAGATCAACAAGCTGAAGTGATCTTATTGCCGTTTGATAAAAAGCACAACATTTGTGCTTATGTTGATCAAGATGTGACTGATTTGGAAATGTTTGGAGCTATGTTGACTTTCTTACGACGTTCAAAGATACACTATGCAATCACTGCTAAACCTAAAGTGTATCTTAGTATAATCAGGCAATTTTGGAACATGGCGGAATATGTTGAGGCAGATAAATTGGTTCGAGCTACAATCAATCAGATTCCAATTACGATTGATGTTGAGGTCATTCGTCGGGTACTTCAATTTGACGATAATGATGATAACCCGAGTGAATTTGACAGGACATTGGTTAGAGGTTTATTCACACGCTTGAACTATGGTGGTGATATTCGTAAATCTATGATGAACAAGAACGGGTTGTTTCCACCATACAAGTATCTATTGGATGTTCTACTTCATTGTATGAGTGGACGTCGCGGTGGGTTTGATGAGTGTCGCCTAAGTTTGCAGTCGGCGTTTGTTGCCCTAATCCTGAACAAGCCCTTCAACTAATCAGAACTCGTCTTTGATCATCTGAAAGAACAGGTTCAGCAAACTCTACAGTCAAAGAAGTTCTTGATGTCTCCTCGCTTTTTACAGCTAATTATTAAGGATTTGATTCCGAATTTGGTAATTGATCGAACGTTGGTGAACGATGTTCTTGACATGGAACATATGAAAGCTGAAACGGTGCATCGTATGTTAATTTATAGAAAGTAAAAGCCACAGGACAAACGGATGATTGGTCATATAATCAATCCGGATTATGTATGTCCTCCTAATGAGCGCTGGATCCACGACGATTCGGATTCCGAGCGGGAAGGGGGAGAAGGTGGGAATGGTGATAGTGGAGATGATGATGGTGATAATGATGGGAATGATGGTGATGGTGGAGCTGGTGAACGCGCTCTTAAAGAACAACAAAATACAGTCGATGCTGCTCTAGCTGCCACCATGAAAGCTCAGCTGGAAAGAAAAAGATAGGGTAAATCTGTAGCTACTGGTGAACCATCAAAGAAGCCCTGTGTGTCTGCTGGGGCTGGGGTAATCATTGGAACCCCACCACCACGTCATACAATGCCTCAAAGCTCGGCGGTGCCGCTAACTACTAGCACTCCGATGCTTACTTTGACGACGACGTTGGTGTTACACGAGAGGCTCGGTCTTATTCCTCAAATGGCGTTAACCGAAATACCGAGACCTCCTGCTGCATTGTCTACAGTATCTCCTACTACATCAATGAGACCTCCTCCTCCGCCAACTACTACTCCTCCACCTCCTCCTAGTGATGTCTCATTCATGAGAATCACTCGGCCTCAAGGACCTGTTCAACCTGTTCACCCGTCTGTATACAACTTGCCACCAGGTCGTCAAACTGAAATGCTGCTAAATCTGCTACATCTATATGAAAATCAAATGGCAGCTGACCGTCAAACTCAAGAACTAATCATGGAGAATCAAAGACGAATGATGAGTTATATTTCTTTCTGTCAGAAGGAGACTAAGTCGTTGCGTACGATTGTTGAGTCTCAGGGGGTGAAATTAAAGGAACAAGAAGAGTTGGTTTTACAATTAACTTGTAAAGAAGATGCCCTGAAGAAACTCAAGAATGACGATGATGATGATCCTGACGAATCTGATGCAGGAGGTGAGCCTAAACAATCGCATGGTTCATCCTCTGGTGCTGGTGTTAGTGGCGGTGATGATTCGAGCAAACAAATTATTATTTATCAAGATCCAACAGCTGCCAAGCCAATTGAAATGATTGCAGCTAACACAGTTATATTTGTTGATGGATCAGGGGTGGTTTGTAGTGTGGTAAACAGAGATTAGATACAGGTTGGTGAGTTTGTGGTTAGATCCTTGACACGGGAGCAGATTTCGATTCTGCTTGGGCTGAATGACGATCAGTTGACTGTTTTAGAGACTGAGCCCGATGTCGAAATGATAACTGAGGAAGATTTGGAAGTTGATCCGTTGTTTATGAATACGGATTTTGTTTATGAGGATGAAGAGATTGAGATGGAGGATGTGACTGCTGATGAGTACCCGGACTTGTATCAACACATGAACGTTGATTAAGGTGCTCCGGTATTTCAAGAAGAGGTGTTTAAAGAGACTAAGGATGAATTGGAAAAGGTTGTGCAGCGAACAGTACCCTCACTCAAAGAAGTGACTGATGAGGACTTAGAAAGATGGTTTAAACGTCATAAAGTGGGTAAAATTATCAGTGCTTATCGTTATGTAGATCAAGAAAGAAAAGATACTGCTGCTGCTTGGGTAAAGGCTAATCAGGTGACTACCTTCAAGACTGTGTCCAAGGTACATGGTGACATTGTCTCCTGGCTCTATGACTCTGACCTTAAGGTATGTATAGTCAAGTGGGAAAAGGGTGTCCAATATTACAAGAAGATAATGGATGTTTTAACTCTACCGCGTTCGGATGTACGAACCCTCGCGAGACGTCCATTTATCAATCGCGAGTGGTTTTACCAACACTTACTGTTCGAGGTCAATCATGGCTTCAAATTCTTCAAGCCCCAGGTCCCAAGACGTAAGCGCATTGACGAGATTGATCCAAGGACCGGCTGGAAGAAACTTGTCTTGAAAGTGAAGCCGCCAAAGACGATGAAAAAGGTTCCTGTGAAGACAATGCCTCAAGATATTTATCCGCCAAAGCGAGGCCGTTATTGTTCATGGTCGAGGACTGCAGACCGAGCTCATCAAGATAATCGACCCGATGTGGTTGGTTAATTTATCAGAGACAGACAATGATGTGCTACACAGGAAGAAGATTTTAATCGAACGCCAAGAAGATTACAACATGGCTATGCAATTTCAACGAGTCGTTCATGTGTGTCATGAACATGGAATTCATAGTTGCAGAGACTGGCAGTCCAAGCGCTTCAAATAAGTTAAAGACAAAGAGCTCAAGACGAGGGGGTGTCTGTTAGTGCACGGTTTCGCGTCTAGAGTCTTTATATTTATCGTTAACGTTATTGTTTATTAATTAATGTAATAATTAATGTTTATTATTATCTAGTTCGCTAAGTTAAAGGCTAGTTCGCTAGGGGATGTTAGCGAACTAGCCAAGTAATATATTCCCTCCTGATTCGTTAGGGGATGTTAACGAATCAGGGGGTGTTTCGCTAATTTATTGTATGTAACGAAGGGGAGGCTGGTTCACTGGGGGATGTTAGCGAACCAGATTACCTTCTATATATAGTGAACTACTGTTCACTTTTAATATAAGTTTTGAGAAGTTTTGAGCTAATTAACGAATTGATGTCGAAACTCTCTCTCAAGCTTCACCTAATATTATACTGATAACATATTGATAATATATACACATATATACAACACTGAATCGATGTTAATTATGAGCTAGATCTAGTACTAATCGGATATTCACATATCTGAGATCTGTTATTGTTATTGATTGGTAATCCGGGATCCAACAAGCCTCCAGGTTTTGAAGATCCTGATTATCCTGACCGTGTTTACCGATTAAACAAGACATTATATGGTCTACATCAAGCCCCGAGAGCTTGGTATGGCACGCTCGCCGACCATCTTATGGGTAATGGTTTCAAGCGTGGAACTGTCGACTGCACTTTGTTTTATAAAAATATTGGTGATGATCTTCTACTCGTTCAGATTTATGTTGATGACATAATCTTTGGGTCTACAAACGACACGTTGTGTAAGGAGTTCGAGAAGTCTATGCAAACCAAGTTCGAGATGAGTTCGATGGGAGAGATGAATTTCTTCTTAGGGTTGCAGGTTCATCAGTCTGCAAAGGGAATCTTCATTCATCAGACAAAATATGTGAGCGACATCTTGAGCCGATTCAAGATTACTGCCGGAAAAATCCCTTCTACTCCTCTTCCCGTGGGTCACAATTTATCACCGGATGAATTGGAGGATACCGTTGATCCGACCCTCTATCGTGCTATGATTGGTTCTTTAATGTATTTAACTGCTTCTCGGCCCGACATAATGTTTGCTGTTTGTTTATGTGCTAGGTACCAAGCTAGTCCCCGAGGGACTCACCTGGCAGCGGTCAAGCGTATTCTGCAATATCTAAGGGGAAACCCTGACATCGGGTTATGGTACCCCAAAGATAATACTTTCGATCTTACCACTTACTCAGACTCAGACTATGGAGGATGCAAGACCAATTTCAAGTCTACTACAGCGGGATGTCAATTCTTATGAAGTCGGCTTGTTTCTTGGCAGTGTAAAAAGCAGACAACGGTCTCCACTTCAACCGCCGAAGCTGAGTATGTTGCAGCCTCGAGTTGCTGTTCCCAGGTTTTATGGATACAACAACATCTCCGCGACTACGGTTTGAAGTGTCTTACTACTCCCATCTTGATTGATAATTCTGCTGCTATTAGTATCACCAAGAATCCCGTACAACATTCTAAAACGAAACATATCGAAATTCGATATCATTTTATACGGGATTGTTATGAAAAGAAATTAATTGACCTTGAGAATGTACATACTGATTTTCAGAAAGCCGATCTATTTACCAAAGCCTTTGATAAAAACACGTTTTCAATTTTTGCTTGGTTTAAATGGATTGAAGACCCTTGCTGAGATCCTAACATTAGGATAATTATCTTTTATTTTAGTCTATTTTAGTTTTAATGTTATTCTGTTTTTAGGTTTTAAGGGGTGAATCTTAGAAAAATCAAAAATGTTGTGTTCTTTTTGTTTGTATAGATAAAACCCAAAAACATTAGAAAATTTTGAAAAAATCAAAAATATTGTGTTCTTTCTTGTTTTTATTTTAATATTTTAAAAACAAACACATTTTAAAATTAGAAAATACCAAAAAGATTATGATTTCTGTTTTGTACATAAAATTTGAAAAATCCAAAAAGAATGTGAAATTTTTGTTTATAAAGAAAAATCTGAAAAGACAAAAAGATTGTGTTTTTAAGTTTGTAAAGAGAAAACCAAAAAGATTTTTGCTTATGTTCGCTGAAAACTGTGTCATTTGCTTCTATTTTGAAGGACATATACTTGTATATGTTTGGTCCTGAGAATTTCTCATAAATATTCGGGTTAGCCACATATATGACAAATGGAAAGTACTTGGGGCGTTCGTTAAGCTTTCAACTTTATTTTCTCGCTGAAAATTTTATCAGTTATTTAAGTTTGTGGAGCATGCTTGCATGTTTTGGTCCTGTTATCTACTTGCAGATGGATAGGAAAGCCATTTATCTATAGACTCAAAGTAACTGAGGCGATTAAATTTTTTATTTTTATGCTCCTCAAATTTTTGAGTTTTTGAAGCAAAAAGAGAAAATGATAGTACATTGATTATTTGACCCAAATCCAGTAAGAAATAAGCCTAAAGGACTAAGTGCTTAATCATTGGTGCTTTGATAGGTCTTAAACAAGCTGTTAGAGTAAAGTAAGTAATATAAACCTAAAGAAAATCCAAATTGAAAGAGGTGTTAGTCTTTAGCAAAAGTCTCGGTGAAGATGGCAGAAATGTAATAACCGGTCATACTCAAGCCTTATAGTTGTTGATCACCCAAAAATATAATAAAGTAAATAACAAGCATTAGGATTCTGGACACTGTGAGTCTTTATGCGGCTTAATCATCTGGGTATTCATATGCATTAATATTTCACTCGCTTTTAGAGCAAACCCAAAGTCATTAAACTTGATCACTGCTGTACTTCGTACAATCCAAATTACTGACTTGATCAAAATCCGATGTTAGTCATACAATTGTTCCTCCCTTGCGTGCGTCTCAATACCAATAAGAAACGGACCCCAGGGGATACAATGTATGTAAGCCGACAGATGGACTCGTGCATACTCACTCACGGTAAAGGAAACTTGATGCATTGCTCAAAATTTCACAATTGGTATTCAAAAATTTTGATCAACACTGTAATGGTTTAAGTAAAGTTGGGGTGATTTGGCAAAAATCAAATTAAGCTTGAACCGAGATTAGGGGCTGATAGTTTCTAATATTTTGTGCGCTAATTGAACCATAAATCATATCACAAAAATGCTCGAAGGTTTGTTATAAGATTTAAGTGGACAACAATATCAATGACCGACTTAACGCCAGTCATAATATCGCTGAAATATAAAACTGTGATGAAAGGGCATTTTAGTCAATATGATTCTCTGCTCAAACTCAACAAAACCACAAAAATATGTACTGCTTTTGAAAAAACATAGAAAAACACAAATAGAATGTCTATTTTTTTTAATGTTCGGATATTTTTGTAAATACATTCTTTAATTTTTTACAAAATACCAAAAAAAAATATTTTATCTTTTTTCTTTACATATTATTTAATGTTTTTTTTAAGTTATGTTTCGAAAACGTGAAACGTTCTTAAAATATGTGATTATCGGGATAAAGATCCTCGAAAATTCCTTTAAGTTAAATCTTTTATTTATTAATTGGATAATATTTAATTAATTCTTTATTCAATTTATTTAATTATTTAAGTTAAAATTTAATAAACTTTAATTCGTTAAGTATGGATAACGAATTAGGTGGTTCTCTAGTGAACTACTTTCTAGTTCGCTCACCTAATTCGCTTCCGCACTCTGTAACGAACTACTTCTTATTCGTTATACATATTTAACGAATCCAACAACGAGTCAAATCTAATTCGTTAAACTACGTGAGTAATTTGAAGAACGAATTAGCTAATTCGTTAGGTTAAATTCATAGCGAATTGGTCTGATTCGTATCTTGGAAAACGTGCAAGGACTGTGTATAAAAGGACAAGAGTAAAACGAACTGTCCTTCCCTGTTACTCTTTCTTCTTTATACATACTGTCACTCTGTTCAAATTTTTCCTGATTTTCTTGACCTTTTAACACACACTTTTGATCATACTAGTGTGTTGCTAAGGTATAGATTATCACATCTTTGTGATTTACGTCAAAAATGACATTGTATTGATAGACTAATTATGTAATTTTTGGTATAAAGGTTTTATGAGGTTGAAACCCTATATAATCGATGTTGTACTGTTTTGATATAGCTTATTTATGATTCATTGTGATCGGAATGTGATTCCGAAACCCTTGGTAGACTTTAATCAATGTTTGATTATTGTTTGCCGGGTTGATTGAATGTTGATATTTTCGGGGTTTTAGGCTCTGTTTAACTTTCCGAGTATCCTTAATTATTTCACGATGTTGAGCCTCAATCTTAACATTATGTGCTTCGTATTGTATTTCCGAGTCTGCTAAGATTTTTGATTTGGTTATCCAACGATGAGTATGGTTTAATTGATGCAGGGTTCATGTTGTTGACCTTCAGTGTTCATATTTATTTTGACTTTGACTATGAGAGTCAAACATCGAGTCTTTATCGACCATTCGTTAACCTTAGCGAATTGGAACTGCTTCGTGTCCAATTCGTTAAGGATACATACGAATTAGCTCAGCGAATCATTTTATCAGCGAATCAAATGTGGATTCGTTAAAATTGGAACGAACTGGTATTTAGTACTTTAATATTTATGGTTAATTCGCTTGGTCTAATTTGTTAACTTATTTACTTGATAGCGAATCACTTGATTCGTTACAAGTTTGTAACGAATCAGAGTGATAACCTAACGAATGACATTTTCTTTTGAAATTAAGAAACCTTTGTAATTAATGATTTATTCCAATTGTCTAAACGCGTAAATAAATTAATTACACACGACATAAAATTAAATACACCATCTATAAATAAATAGATAAATTTTTGTTAATTGTATTATTTCTTCACTTTACTTATACTCGTTCTAATTTATTCAGTAAAATGGCTGATCAATTGAATCAAGATCCACCGGTTGCTGATCAAGGGCAACAAGAACAACCACCTCAAGAACAGCAGGAAGTAGTCATTTTGTTACCTTATGACACAAAACACAACATTTGTGCCTAAGTTGATTAAGATGTTACTGATGTTGCGGTGTTCGGAGACATGTTGGCATTCTTAAGACGCTCAATGATACATTATGCAATCACTGCTCGACCTAAAGTTTATCTGAGCATTATTAGGCAGTTTTGGGATACTGTTGAGTTTGTTGAATTGGAGAATCACATTCGAGCCACGATTAATCGAACTCCTATTACAATTGATGTGGAAGTGTTTTTCGTGTACTTCGTTTTGATGACAATGATGACAACCCAAGTGAATTTGTCAGGCAGCTGATCAAGGACTTGTTTACTCGTCTACGTTACGGTGGTGGTATTGATGAATCTATGTTGAACAAGAATGTGTTATGTCCACCATACAAGTATCTTCTCCATGTCTTGATTCATTGTATGAGTGGTCGTCGTGGTGGATTTGACCAATGCAGAAGCAGTATACAATCAGCTTTTGCTGCACTTATCCTCAACAAGCCATTTAACTACTCCGAGCTAGTTTTCGATCATCTGAAAGAACAAGTTCAACAAACACTTCAAAAGAAAAAAATTTTAATGTATCCTCGATTTCTACAACATTCAAGACTCAATCCCCAATTTGGTTATTGATCAAACTCTGGTGAATGATGTGCTTCCTATGGAACACATGAAGGCTGATACCATTCAACGAATGTTGATTTATAGAAAGGAGAAGCCAGGGGATAAACGGATGATTGATCATATCATTAATCCGAATTATGTATGTCCTCCTAATGAACGTTGGATCCACCACGACTCGGATTCCGAGCGTGAAGGGGGAGAAGGTGTGAACGATGATGATGGTAATAATGATGGAGATGGTGGTGATGGTGGAGCAGGTGATGCTGCTTTTCAAGAGCAACAAGATGCAGTAAATGTTGTGTTAGCTGCCATTTTTGCAGCTCAACAAGAAAGGAAGAGAAAAGGGAAAGCAGTGGCAACTGAAGAGCCATCAAATAAGAGACGTGTGTCAGCTGAGGCTGGAGTAATTATTGGTGTGCCGCCGCCTCGTCAAACAACGCCTCAACGCTCGGTAGTGCCGCCTACTACTAGCACTCCGATGCTCACATTAACAACGACGATGGTGTCTCATGAAAGGCTTGGTTTGATTCCACAGATGGCTTTATCTGAAATACCAAGGCCTCCTATTGCATCGTCTACTGTCCCCCCGACACCATCCATGAGACCTCCTCCTCCTACTCCTCCTAGTGATATCTCTTTTCTGAGAATTACTCGACCTCAGGGACCAATCCAAACAGTTCATCCATCATTGTACAACTTGCCACCGAACCGTCAGACAGAGATGCTGTTAAATCTGCTTCATCTATATGAAAATCAAATAGTTGCTGACCATCAGAATCAAGAACGTCTTATGGAGAATCAAAGACGGATGATGAGTTATATCTCATTTTGTCAAAAGAAGACTAAAGCACTACGTGCGATTGTTGAGTATCAGGGGATCAAAATGAAGGAACAAGAGGATCTAATCTTGCAGTTGACTTGCAAATAGGATGCCTTAAAGAAACTCAAAAATGATGATCAAGATCCTGACGAGTCTGGTGCAGAAGGTGAGCCTAAACAAGCGCACGACTCATCTTCCGGTGCTAGTACAAAAGGCGGTGATGACTCGAGTAAACAGGTTGTTGTGTATTAGGACTCAACTGCTGTTAAGCCAATTGAAATGATTGAAGCTAACACTGTGATATTTGTGGATGGATCGGGGGTGGTTAGAAGTGTGGTGAATAGGGATGAGATCGAGGTTGGTGAGTTCGTTGATAGGTCTATGACACGAGAGCAGATTTCCATACTGCTAGGGTTAAATGATGAACAATTAACCGTGTTAGAGACAGAGCCTGACCTCGAGGTGGTAAATGATGAAGGTATAACAGATGATCCGTCTATTCAAATGAATACGGATTTGTTTATGAAGACGAGGATGTTGAGATGGAAGACGTCACTGCTAAGGAGTACCCTGACTTGTTTCGACACATAAATGTTGATCAAGGTGCTCCAGTGTTCGATGAACACACGGTTAAAGCAGCTGAAGATGAGTGGGAAAAGACGTCAAAGGGTAAGAAGGTTGTGGAGACTCTGTTCAAATCGATTGAAAATCCAACCGATGCCGATATTGCTAAGTGGTTCAGCTACAAAGCGGCGGGTAAAATTTTCAAGGCATATCGGTATGTTGATCAAGAACGAAAAGGCATAGCTGCAACTTGGGTCAAGGCAAACCAAGTGACCCCCTTCAAGACTGTATCCAAGGTACATGGTGATATCGTCTCTTGGCTATATGATTCTGAGCTTAAGGTATGTATAGTTAAATGGGAGAAGGGAATCCAGTACTACGAAACGATAATAGATGTTCTTACATTACCGTGTTGGGATGTTCATACCCTCGCGAGTCGTCCATTTATCAATCATGGTGGTTACCGGACAGCTGAGTGGTTTCATCAACACTTACTGTTCGAGGTCAATCATGGTTTCAAGTTCTTCAAGCCTCAGGTCCCGAGACGTAAACGTATTGACGAGATTGATCCAAGGACTGCCTGGAGGAAACTTGTTCTTAAGGTAAATCCGCCGAAGACGACGAAGCGGGGTACTTGTAAAGACGATGCCCCAACACATGCATCTCTCGTTTGACCGCTGGTACTATGACAATCGTACTTGCAAGGCCGTCATTGTGCTTGGTAAAGGATTGAAGACTGAGCTTATCAAGATAATCGACCCTATGTGGTTGGTTAATTTATCTGAAACAAACAATGACGTGCTACACAAGAACCAGATTTTGATCGAACGCAATGAAGACTATGACCTGGCTATGCAATTCCAACGCGTTGTGCGTGTTGGTCATGAAAATGGAATTCATAGTTGCAGAGACTGGCAATCCAAGCGTTTCAAGTGAAGACAAAGACAAAGAGCTCAAGACGAGGGCGTGTCTGTTAGTGCACGGTTTTGTGTCTTGAGTCTTTGTAATTATCGTTAACGTATTTGTCGTTTGTTTAATGTAATAAACAATTATAATAGCTTGTAGTTCGTTAATGTATTAGTCTAGTTCGCTAAGGATGTTTAGCGAACTAGATTTAAGTTAAGTCTCCCCTGGTTCTTTAAGGATGTTTAACGAATCAGGGGGTGATCCGTTAAGTTATTTCGTTTGTAATGTATGTAACGAAGCGGACTCTAGTTCGTTAGGGGATCTTAACGAACTAGGTTCGTCTTCTATTTATACGTGAACACTGTTCATGATTTAAAAAAGTTTTGAGAATTAATTAACGATACGCTGTCCGAATCTCTCGTAATCTTCATCTTAATCTTATTCATATACAACTACTAATATACTGATAATATATATACACATACAACACATAATCAAACGTAATTATGAGCTAGATCCGAGTTAAGGATTAATCAAATACACATAGATTCGAGATCTGTTATAGTTATAGTGATTGATTCCCGGGTTCCAACAGCACTTCGTCGAGTGGTACATGGAGATTTCCCTCAGCAAGACATTTCTTAAGATTTGAAACATGAAATGTCGGATGGAAGTTAGAAAGTTCTTGAGGAAGTTCAAGTGTGTAAGCAACACTACCAACACGTGCAAGAATTTTGAAAGGTCCGACGAAACGAGGAGATAGTTTTCCTTTCTTGCCAAAACGGACAACACCCTTCCAAGGGGATAGCTTGAGAAGGAAACGGTCACCAACATTAAACTCAAGGGGTCGTCATCGATTATCAGCGTAACTCTTTTGACGGCTATGAGCGGTCAAGAGGTTTTGTCGGATTTGAGATATTAAATCAATGGTTTCTTGAACAATTTCCGGACCGGTGATTTGGGTTTCACCAATTTCAGTCCAACAAATAGGTGATCAACATTTACGACCACCAAGATCTTGGAAAGGAGCCATACCGATACTCGAATGAAAACTACTATTGTACAAGAACTCAATCAAGTAGAGATGAGAATCTTAGTTTCCACCGAAATCCATAACACATGACCTAAGCATGTTTTCGAGCGTTTGAATCGTGCACTCGAATTGTCCATTGGTTTGAGGATGATAGGCGGTGCTAAGATGCAATCGAGTTCCCAACGCATTTTGAAGAGATGACTAGAAGTGAAAAGTAAAACGACTATCATGATCAGAAATCATATGCAAAGGTATACTGTGACGAAAAATAATACACTAAACATAATTTTAAGCGAGTTGATCAACCGAAAACTTTTCGTTGATCGGGATGAAATAAGAGGACTTAGTCAAATGGTCAACTATAACCCAAATACCGTCGTGGTGGTTCCGAGTATTCGGAAGATTGAACACAAAATCCATATAGATATCCTCCCATTTCCAGACAGGGATGTGTGGTTGAACGAGCAAACCAGATGGTCGTTGGTGATCGGCCTTAACTTTAGCGCAAGGCATTTTCCCACATATAATGCGATGTCTTTCGTCATACTTGGCCACCAAAATAGGGACCATAAATCAAAATACATCTTATCCGCACCGGGATGAATTGAATATCGAGACTTATGAGCTTCGTCCATGATGAATGTGCGAAGATCGTCACGATTAGGAACCCACAAATGATTTAGGTAATACAACAAACCATCGCGCTTAGTTTCAAGCTGATTCATGGCACCACAGGACATTTCATCATACATATTACCCTTGGTGACAGAGACTTGTTGGGCTTCAAAGATACGAAGTTGGAGATCGATTTGAACAGTCACGCTATGAAGCAGAATTGATTTCACATGGGTCTTTCGACTAAGGGTGTCGGCTACAACATTCGCCTTACCAGGGTGGTAATGAATTTCGCAGTCGTAGTCACTAAGTAGTTCGGCCCATCGTCATTGCCGCATGTTTAGATCTTTTTGGTCGAAAATATGTTGAAGACTCTTGTGGTCGGTGAATACCATGCACTTAGTGCTATTAATATAATGTCTCCAGATTTTCAACGTGAATACAATGACACCGAGTTTGAGATCATGCGTTGTATAATTCTTTTCATTAACCTTAAGTTGTCGTGAAGCGTAATCGATAACTTTACCTTGTTGCATAATGACAAAACGGAGGCCTTGGTTGGAAGCATAGCAATAGACAACAATATCCTCATTGCCCTCGGGAAGCGCAAGGATCGGTGCATCGCAAAGCATGCGCTTAAGTGTTTGAAAAGCTTCATATTGCTTTAACCACCATTCATAAGGTTTACCCTTGTGAGTTAATGAGGTTGTGGGCAAAGCGATCTTGGAAAAATTAAGAATGAAGCGACGATAATAACCCGCAAGACCAAGAAATGAACGAACTTCGGTAGGAGTGGTTGGAATTTTCCAATTCTTAACGGCTTCGATTTTTGCTGGGTCCACGTGGATACCCTTTTCGTTTACTATTTGCCCTAAGAATGAAATTTCTTTCAACCAAAAATCGCACTTTGAGAACTTAGCATAGAGTTGTTCCTTCCTTAAGAGATTAAGGACGGAATGAAGGTGTTTCTCGTGCTTGGATTTGGACTTGGAATAAAAGAATGTCTTCAATAAAAACAATTACCAATTTATCTAAGTAAGGTTTGCATACGCGGTTCATGAGGTCCATAAACATCGTGGGTGCATTGGTTAGGCCAGAAGGCATAACCCTAAATTTGTAATGCCCATTACGAGTCCGAAAAGTGGTTTTGGGTATGTCATCTTCATGCACGCGTAATTGATGATAACCCAAACGAAGATCAATCTTTGAGAAGCATGAAGCTCCTTGGAGTTTATCAAAAAGATCGCCAATACGAGGCAAAGGATAACGATTCTTGATTGTGAGTTTGTTGAGCTCACGGTAATCAATGACGAAAAGAACGGGTGTGCCCTATGGACATGAACTAGGGCGAATGAACCCTTTATCCAAAAGTTCTTGGAGCTGGTTAGAAAATTCTTACATCTCGGAGGGTGCAAGGCGATAAGGAGCCCTCGCAATCGGGGTTCCACCAGGCATGAGATCGATTCGAAATTCCACATCACGAATAGGAGGAAGACCAGAAACATCATCGGGAAACACCTCAGGATACTCACGAACAACAGGAATGTCCTCAATTTTTCGTTCCTTCCTTTCCACCTAATGGACTACGAATTCTAAATACAAGTGATAAAATTTAGGCTCGAGGGAGAAGGCTTTTCACCAGACACACGAAAAATTTGACCATCGGCAAGCGGAATACGAATGAACTTTTCAAAGCAAACAATTTCAGCACGGTGAACAGATAACCAGTCCATGGCTACTATGATGTCAAAACTTCCCAATTGCATAGGAATGAGATCGATTGAGAACTTGTGGCCATTTAAATTTAACTTGCAATTTCAAATAACCGAGTCAAACGATATAAATTTACCATTAGCTACCTCAACATAATACAAGTTTGTAAGCTTAGATCGGGGTTCAGCAAGTAAAGGTTCAAATTTAAAAGACACAAAGCTCATATCGGCACCGATATCAAATAAAATGTTTGCAAAGTGGTCATTTACGAGGAATGTACCGTTCACCACATCGCCGCTTTGCTGAGCTTGATTGGCGTTAATCATGTAAGCACATCCACAATTATCTTGAGGACCTTGGGCAGATGGAACGGCTTTACCATCTTGTGGTGCAGGATCTTGAATGGCTGGATGCGGCTGAACTTGAGCTGGGTTAGCCAACAATAGTGGAACTTGCGGTTGATAAGCTGGTTGGGTTTGATAAGTTTGCACCTGATATAGCAGAGCTAGAGCTAGCTGAAGCGAGTTCACAATTGTGAGTCGTGGACACGCGTTGTGAAAGTGGTTAGGATCACCACAATGGTAGAAAGCTCGCACTTGGTTCAATGGTTGGCCATAAGACACAGGACGAGGGTTTGGTTGAGCCAATCTTGGAGGAGCAATGACAGAGGTCTCTCGTAAGTGGCACTAAGGTGCCCAAAACGGTTGCAATGAGTGCTTTGACGACAAACGGAAAAGGCGGGATGGTGTCGGTGACAGGTGTTGCACAACAAATGGAGTCCACTGTACGATTTCCGAAGAGGTGAGGTGTGGTTTGTTGGTTTAGCGCGTAGTTCTTACGCTTCTTGTTGTGGTAGTTTGAGGAAGTGGCAGGCTTGGATGACTCGGGTTTGGATTCTTTGGGCTCGGTGGAGGGCTTATCAGCAGGCTTCTTCGATCCCTTCAATGTCAAAGTCCCGGCTTTAACATGGTTATCAGTTAAAGTTGCAGCAAGGTTAATCGCGTTACCAAGTTCCTTGGGAGCACTACTCAAGACACTATCTTGGATTTTTATCGGTAGTCCCGAATGTACTTATCGATGGCACGCGAGGTCGGGGTAACAAGGTGAGGTACCAGCACACTGAGTTCATGGAAACAAGAATGCAAGATGCGTGCTCACGACTCTCTTGTTTGAGATTCCAAAACTCAGCTTCCAAGTTCATGAGCTCATTTGAAGGGCATAACTGCTTGGTCATCAGTTCTTTCAGTTCATCCCATGGCATAGCTATGGCAGCTTCAGCACCACGGGTTGACTTTGCCTTCACCCACCAGGTAAGTGCCCCTTTTTCAAAGACACTAGTAGCAAAACGGGTTCGCTTGTCATCGGGACACTCAATGTGGAGGAATTTGCTCTCCATCTGTTCGTACCACTGAAGTAGAGCAGTGGCACCTTTAGTCCCATCAAACTCTGGGGGTTTGGTACTGGTGAATGTCTTAAATGAACAGTGAGAAGCTTTAGGCTCGCTTGAAGCGGAGGTGTTATTAGCATAGAGGTTCTGGTGGATTCGGTCATCATATCGGGAATGACCGCGTCTAGTTGTTTGGTGATTTGAGCAATCAACTTGCGGCTAGAGGTTTCAGAGAAACGGCGCTTGTTGAAATGGAGAGACATTCTGCGAACAATGGTGACGAAAATCATGATACTCGGAATAGGGTGTGGTATAAAAATTCTTGTTAAAGTTCATTTTAAAAGAAATAGATGAATAAATAAATAAATAAATCATAACAATGGTAATAAAACATGTTTGGAACTTTAAAGTTTTCATGAACCACCATGGACTCTTATTTTCCAAACATCAAGAATCTCGAAATAAAGTGTATCACCACGACTTGACAGACTTCCAGTTAAAACACATTGTAAAACATTGAGGATCGGAGTCACACGTAGCATGAACCACCATGACTTGCATGACATCCTTAGGAGTACAACCATATTCTTTTCACAAAGAGAACATGGTCACGTTTGAAAAGTTAAAGTTGTGATTCATATGGCATTAAAAATGGTATGCTTTGGCTTGATAGAGTTCATGCCCTTTCCTAACTCTCCAGGTAAGCAATCGGGTCCCGCGTCTGATGGGGATTTATGCGCATTGGTTATCCTTAGGTTTCAATAAACTTGGTGTCAAGAGTTTCAGAAAACAAGCACGTCCCTCTTACATTTTACTACATACCTGCCATAAATAACCATCTTTAGGAAGAAGAAATATCGGAACACCACAATAAAAATCTATTGTTGAAAATGTTTGAAAAACTTTGTTTTTAGGCATAAGCCTTGGACTTGTGTGTGCTTGTGTAATTAAAGTAATTGAATCATCAGTATAATAGTAACAACTAAGTACTTTGAACAATCACATAAGGCCCACATAATTTAAAATCATGCAACCTAAGCAATTTAAGCAAATAAACTATAACCAACTAGAACACTACATATAATGTCCTATCTTATAGTCATTGCTCTGGTACAATCTATAACACCCCGGCAAAAGCGGAATACGCCCGGGTGCGATGTACAGATTGCTCAAAACATATGTGGCACTATTAAGTGACAATATTATCATTATTTCATTGATGATTCGAATAACAAGTACTTTTGCAAATAAGAAACATTACAAGGAAATAAACAAGTCAAACACTTTATTAATGATAATCCTATGTCTAGTGTCTTCTCTTGTTTTATCCCCTAATAAACATACATGTAACATATGTATAAAATAATGTCAACTAACTTAATAGTTGGTGAGTTCACACAGTTTTTATATAATAAATAAAAATCATACAATTCCATGAAAACTCATGAAAAGCAAATAAGGTCCTTTCCAATTGGGGTTTTGCACCAACGTACTCGGATAATGAGATCCTTTTCCACTAATAACAACAAGGTCTTGAGTGTAAGGGGGCGTATGATCATACTTTATTGAAGTAATCTATGAGCAAGTAACAAGTAAGCACACAAGTCCATATAATGAATTGTAGTTTGTAAGCAAAATCATAAGCAATTGGGTTTTTGTAGGATACATATGTTACCCCCAAAACTAATAAAAGAGTAAAAAGGGGGTGTGAGAAACTCACCTTTGAGGTTGGATGACAACTTGAAAATAATATGTTAAGCGCGTTAAATGAAACCGAACGATCGAATCTCACGAGCTAAAATAATAATAACACGAGAATTACTAATTGATTTAAAGGAATAAGTATGTGGATTTTAAAGTTCATATTTTTTTATGTATATTTTGTTACACATTTTAAAGTATATTATACATTTAAGTCTAATAGGTTTTAACAATTTTTTATTATAATAGTACTTACGATATTAATATTAAATACGATATACGAAAGTTGTCGTTACAGATATGTTTTATTTTAGTATGAACGTTTGTCGGGTTAGAATTTATAAAGTTATAACATCATTATATATATTTATTTACATAATTATTTTACGAGTTTTAGCGAGCGGTTCGGGTTTATAAGGGTTGATTCTTGAACGAAAATGCTAACGGAATTTAAAACAACTTTTATTTAACTATAAAAATAATTTTATTTATATTTAATTTATATGATATATAAATATATATATTTGATTAAAACAAAATGAAAAATATGTATATATTTTATTAAAACTAATTACAAGAAAAAAAATACCAAAACTGGATATGAAGTGACCCGGGTTCGAACCCGGGTCTCCATGACCTCAACAACAATACACAACCACGGGACCAGGCTGTTCTGTTGTTTAAAAGAAGAAAAAAAAAATAATTTATAAACACATGTTCAACTTCATCTTCTTCACCATAACCCTAGATGTTCAATTCTCCAAATTCGTTCCATGTTTGATTAATTTAGGTTAGGGGTTTTATTATACGGATTAAAACAATGAAAATTCATCTATCAATTACCTCGAATGATGCCGGAATAAGGGCCAACGATGAGTTGGCCAGAACGGAACTTAGACGAACAATTTAGTGATATTAGGGAGTTTGTTATTATAATTTTATGTTTGTTGTACGTTTAGAACGTGATTAGGGTGTTGTTTATAGTCTCAACTGATCCGTTGGGTGATTAATTCGTGTTATTGAGATTTTAATTATAATTAGTCGGTTTGGGGTTGAAATCCGGCCGTTGGAGGTGTTAATACGCTTAATAGAACTTGATTAAGCATTAAGGTGATGGTGCAACGAGTTTAAATCATTAAAATGGATTAATTTTGGCGTTTTGAAGGGTTTTAATGGTCGCCAGAGCTTTCTCGTTGTCGCCGGAGGGTTCCACTGGGAAACCGAGGGAGAGAAGGGGGTGTGCGGCTGGGCTGGGTTTAATTAATATTATATTATAATTTAAATTTCAATGTTATACTTTAAATCCTTGTACTTTAAATAACTTTTTAGTTTGTTTTTAAATTTTAATTATACTTTGCACCTTGAACTTTATAAATATACATAACTAGATTAGAACTTGCTATAATTTAATATCTTTAGATGTTTATATTTTATACCCGCATAGTTGGAGATTGATTATTTTATAAACTTTTTAAGGCTCGGAGATTTGTTAATTGAACAATACGAATAAAAAGTGAACCTAAACGAACTTTAAATCATTGGACATGATATAAATTGATAACTTTCAAAAACAAGTACATTGAAATGACGAAACGGGTCGGTTCAAGAAAAACAAATACAAATACGAATACGAAAAACTGACAAATGTCACACAATCAATCGTCACAATTTCCATCTTAGGTTGAACTTCGAAATCCTGTAAAATCATGTGAAGATGAAAACTAAGATTGTTAAACAATCTCAAGGATCCTGGGGAAGATTCCCAAAAGTAGTTTTAATCAGAATGATCACGAGAAAATCTTGAAAATAACCTTGATCTTGTGTTAACAACTAAATGTCAAAGACTTAGGATAGGTGACATGAAAATGTCAAGACCTTACATTGATACTAGGGATAAGCCATTCGTGAGTGACATGAAAATGTCAAAGGCTTACGTAAATACTTGAGACAAGCCACGGTTGTATAACATGTTAATCCATTGATAATATACCTGAGAATCCTCCAGGTAACCAACAACAACGAAATTGTTAGCCACCCTTAGGATGAAATGGTCCCGCCATCTTGAATTACATATGAACAACGTGCGCTCCTGACGAGGTGTTGAACCCCAACTAGTCAAAAGATTAAAACCTTTAAACCTTCAAAGGGATTTATACCTTAAACTTAAAGAGGTGGCCAAACCCCTAGGAATGCATTCACATTTTAGTCGGGATCCCAATTCTGCAAAACACTTTAATCGAGCTAACACCCCTCCGATGCTTAAGTCAGTAATGGGTTTCAATAATAGTAATAATAAATAATTGAAATAGTAAAGTCATAATACATACCATACCAAGTTAAAAATAAAATTCTAATTTTCACAAATTAGAGTTTAAGGTGAACAGCATTCCAGGATCCTCGCAGGATCCTGTTATCCATAGCAGATAGTTGATATACTCATTCTCCTGCATCAGCCTCGATCTTGTATGGTCCTTCCCATTTGGGTGCTAATTTTCCACTCTTAGGATATGTTGTATTATGAAATGTCTTCCTTAGTACTAGATCACCCATTTGAAATCTTCTTACCCTGATGTTCTTGTTGTAGGATTTGGTGATCCTTTTCATGCCATACGGATTCTTACAGAATCCCTGAGTTCATCTATTACATCAAGATCATCGGCAAGATCCTGATTGTTGGTTTTAGGATTCTGGAGGCAGGATCTTGTAGTAGGGATCACCATCTCGGTCGGAATCATCGCTTCGGTCCCAAACCCTAAAGAGAAAGGAGTTTGCCCCGTTGCGTTCTTTGACATAGTTCGATCTGCCCACAACACGAATGGTAGCTCTTCAGCCCGTTATCCTTTCTTTGTCCCCAAATTCTTCATCAAATTGTTAACGATGATCTCGTTTGAAGATTATGCTTGTCCATTGGCTTGAGGATGTACTCACGTAGAAGTAATCATTTTTATTCCCCATGCAGCACAAAAGTCTGTAGTTTTTTTGCCAATGTATTAAGACCCATTATCACAGATGATCTCGGATGGGATTCCGAAACGTGTTAGGATATTTCTCTTGATGAAGGATATCATTTGTTGTTCTAAAACTTGGACAAATGCCTCTGCTTCAATCCATTTGGAAAAGTAATCTGTCATTGCTAACATGAAAACCTTTCCTCCTAGAGCCTTTGGTAGTTTACCCACAATATCCATTACCCACTTCATGAAGGGACGAAGAGATACGTCAGATAGATAGGTTCAGGCGGTTGATGAAGAATGTTTCTATGTCTTTGACAGACATAACACTTTTGAGCATAGACCATTGCATCCTTCCTCATGGTTGGCCAATAGTAACTAGTCCTAAGGAATTTGGAGAACAATGATCGATCCCCTGTGTGATTCCCACAGTCACCTTCATGGATGTCTTTTAGAACTTCTTGTATTTTCATGATCCTCCAGACATCTCAAGTATGAACCTGCAAAAGATTTTTTTATAGAATATCATTTAAGATTACAAATCCGGATACCTTCATGCGAAAAGCTTTAGGATTCTCATCCTTAGGGATCTCGTTGTGTTGCAGATATCTCTTGATAGGTTAAATCATAGATTCCTAATTAGCTTGAGGATCCTGATCAGCTATATCTTCAGAATCTATTATTTCATTGACTTGGGAATCCTGCTTGGCAACATCTTTTATTGTTTCCTTTTTTATCAAGTGAAGGCATCTTTGTAGTTGGATTTAGGATACGTACGATCGGAATTTTTATTTCTGTCGGAATCCTGAAGGCAGATCCAAGATTTTCCAAGGCGTGTGCTTCAACATTTTCCTCCCTAGGAACCCGTTCAATAATAAAAGAATCAAATTTCTCTGCCAAATTTTTAACTATCTGAAGATATTCTGTTAGTTTCTCACTTCTAACGGCATAAGAGCCACTGAAGTGGTTAGCAAGTAATAGGAAATCCACAAATACATGAATACTTTTAATTTCTAAATCCTTGGACAACTGAAGGCCGACCATTAAAGCTTCATACTTGGCTTCATTATTGGTAGCTCGAAAATCGCATCTGATTTCCTGGGGTATTATGTCCCCCTGTGGTGATTTCAGGATGATTCCTAAGCCTGTCACCCTGACATTTGAGGCCCCATCAGTAAATAATATCCACTTACCTTTTAGCTGGTCTAGTTGTTGAACTTCCCGGTCAGCTTCCTACTGGATATCACTACTAAAATCAGCCACAAAGTCAGCTAAAGCTTGGGATTTAACTATTATCCTAGGCTCATAAACTTAATCAAAAGAACTCAATTTAATAGACCACTTAGCCATCCTACCGGATATTTCAGGATTTCTCAAAAAAATTTTAACAGGATAATTAGTTTTAACAAAAATGTCGGTTAACCTTTGGACATATTTCACGTTATCTGGTGCCTTCATCTTCACAATGGCTTACATCTGTTCTGGACTTGCTTCTATCTCCATTTTTGTAACCCTGCATCCTAAGAACTTGCCTGCCCCCACTCCAAAGTGACACTTGGATGGATTCAACTTCATGTTGTATTGGTCTAGGATATCAAAGGCTTCCTGAAGATCCCGGAGGTGATCCCCAGATTTTTTTTGACATAACCCCATGTCGTAGATATAGACTTCAATAGTGTCCCCAAATAGTTCTTTGAACATCATGTTGACTAGTCTTTGAAAGGTGGCACCTAAAATTTTCAAACCAAATGGCATCGCAGTATAACAATATATACATGTTGGAGTCATAAATGTCGTGTCTTCCTGGTCTAAAGGTTCCATTTGGATATGTTGGAATCCTGATGGTGTCCATAAAGGTCAGCATCTCATACTCAGCAGTTGCATCTACCATGGAGTCTATATGTGGTAATGGGAAAGGATCTTTAGGGCAACCCTTATTGAGATCTGTGTAGTCGACCCAAACTCTCCACTTTTCATTCGTTTTCTGGACTACCACCACATTGGTTAACCATCTTGGGAAATTTACCTCTCTGGTCATTCTCGCTTTCAACAATCTCTCCGCCTCTTATTGGATGATGACATTTCTTTCAGGTGCGAATTTTCTTCTCTTTTGTTGGATTGGCCTGAAACTTTTATCCAAACCCAATTTGTGAGTACTAACATTTTTAGAAATACCTGTAATGTCCTCATGCTTCCATGCAAAGGTAGAGGTTTTGTTCTTGAGGAACTTGACCAACTGTTCTTCAATTTTTTCAGGTATCCCAGTTCCTATCAGCACCTTAATGTCAGGATCCTTATCATCTAATTGTATTTCTTTGACCTCTTGCTCAGCCGCTTCCAATATATCAAGTGTTTTGATCTTTGATTGCTATGCTTGAGTATCTTTATCCGTAGGTTTCATTGATGAGGCATAACATTCTTTAGCCTCCTGTTCGTCGCCTTGAATCTTGAAAATACCCCAAGGCGTCGACATTTTAATCCATTGATGATAGGCTGAGGGTTCATCCTTTATATCATGGATCCAAGGCCTGCCTAAGATAACACTGAAAGAAGTCAATGCATCAATAACACAAAATTTATCGATAGAGTTTACTCCCTCCACATAGAATGGCAGTTTGATCTCTCCCACTGTACTCTTAGATTCCCCGCAGAATCCCACCAAAACCCAAGACTTTGATACGATCTCGGGTTTTAGAATATTCATTCTTTTCAGGGTGTCCAACTGGATGATATTTACTAGAACTTCCATTGTCCACCAGGATCCTGCGTACAAAACAATTAGAAATATATAAGGTTATAACCAAACCATCGTGATGAGGATCCCGAATATTGCTTATGTCCTCATCATCAAACATGAATTCGTATTCTTTGGGAAAGATCATAGTCTTAGTTGGTCCTTCGGGTTTTTCTGTATTGGCTACTTTGGAGATAACGTTCATGATCAGAGCGTCAGGTGGTGGAGATTCTGCCCTTCTAGGATCCTGCTCGGGATCCCGGTTTTGATTATTCTTTCCTAGCAGCTCTTTCAAATGACCCTTGCTGAGTAGGTAGCTAATTTCCCTTCTTATAGCAATGCAATTTTATGTCATATGGCTGAAATGTTCATGAAAAGCGCACCATTTGAAATTGTCCTTCCAGGCACTGTTTTTCTCATTTTTTTCGTGGCCATCTTGCCTTATTACCTATGTAACAACTCGGATTTTAAATTATTATTTTATTAACCGTTACCCGACCCGTTTTTATATTCGGGAAATTTTATCAATAAAAATATCGCGTTTATCGAGTAAATATTATTTTATTCTTAATTTTTTTATATATACATATTATATATAAATTAACTTTGAAAAATATACAACAATAACCCTAAACAATAGTTTTAGCCTTATATGATTCTACCTCAATAGTTCAGGGACCTATATGTAAATCGGCTTGATATAATATCCAATTCCATTAACCCAATTACCCATACCCGAATCCATGTGACCCATGACCCGTTTATGTTACTTGAAGCATAATTTTCGTCTCAATCTTGGAATCGAATCAGACATCGCATTACAGTTGCCAAAAGGATCCCCATAGACGTTCTTAATTATGTTAACTTGATCAAACGGATTTGTCTTTCTCAAATTGCTTGGGCGACACCACCCATTAACCATTATACAAGAATGAGAATGTTATAATTCAATTAAACGTACTGACAGCTCCTGAATCATCATTCTTGACCATATGAATGTTGGCTTATAAATGTTCAATTAAATCCTCGTATAATCATCCTTATAGATAATTATTTATATAGTTAAACTCGTCGTGATCTGCTGAGCATTAGCCCTATGATCAATTGGCCAATCACTCAACGATTTGGCCGATTGATGAATTAGGGTCCATAAGTAAATTTTGGGTTATCACTATCTGTTTAAGTTTAATCTATTCAAAACTTTATAATCAAGTGATACACCATCGCGTATGGCTGGTGTATGATTCGTTAAGAAACTGCTTTGGCTAGGGGCGAGGGTTCGAGCCACCCCCAGCCCGTTTTGGGTTCTTTTTTTTTGTTTTAACTCTTTTAAGCTTTATTATTTAATATATTTATCATCTAAATTATATTATTAATATCATATGCATAATAATTAATCAGTTTTTTATTTAAAACCGACATGTTAACCGATCCTTTTTCCGAACCTTGGTTAAACCATATATATATATATGTATATAATCTCTACTACATTTAGAATTGGTTACAAATCTATTTTTCAACCTTTTTAAAGGAAAAACGTACGTTAAAATAGTTCCATCCTAAAATTTACATCCTAATCTCATAATACAATAATAATAAAACTGATTTCGTCATAATAATATAATCGTCATAATAATATAATAATAAAATTAAACATAACCACTTGGGCTAGCTCAAGTGGCCAGCCAAATGATGGGTAAGAACTTGATGAATCTTGATGGCGACACGAGTTTTCTATTAGAGTGTCCCTTCCCAGAGAGCTTGCTCTTGTGGGCGGACAACTCCTGTCAAGTGGCAGGGGGCTCGAAATTTTCTCGTGGAACGCCTAGCCAAACTCGGATGCCAAGCGTGGGCCCGGTTAAGACAACATAGCCTTGGCCCGAGTGGGGCGGTTAGGGATCTCTCCGAAAGCTGTGGCTAATCATTCAACCACTATGAAAGTCACCGTTCAAAAAAAAATTATTTTATAGATGGCGGTTATAATTTTTTACCTCATATGATATATCATCTGGTATTAATGCTAGCATGATGCCCCACTTATTGGTCCACGTTTCCACAGTGTTTTTTTTTTTATCAATTTTAATTTCTTTTATATATGACGGTTATTCTTCTTTTATTATCATCTCCTACAACTTACGTCTCCGACACGACGCATCTCCTCCAACCGTCACCGCCACTTCCCCCACCATCAAATACCCTATATAAACCCTCAAACACCAGCGAATTCTCTACAACATCATTTCTTCGTATCCATTTGAGAATCAATATATGTATAACTCAACCACGGAACCGACGCAGTGATGCCTTAACGTCGTAACTAAAAAACAACTTTACACAGTCTGTCGGTGGTTTGTTTCGGCGTGCTGTTTCGCATCCCCGCATTTAAAAAGACGATGACGGGGTATGGCGGTTTTCAGAAACCACCGGCTAAATTCCTCACATTATCATTATCATTCGAAAACAAAGCGGATGCGATCGTTTAGACATCCTGAATCACACTAACGGTCCTGTTTACAAACGGATTTCAAATCAATATGCCATATATAGCTATTGTGAGAGAGCAGATTTTTGGGTCTGCATACCCTTTTATTTAGTGTTTCATATTTTTGAATATCCGGTAACGGTTGATGGAAGAGATGGCTATGGACGGAAAAACGGTCCTCGAAAGAATTTGCTATTCATATATATTATTTTCACTTTTGGAATTTACAAATCAGACATTTATCTTCAAAATAATTTTATTAAATATTTTCATCTGTGAGTATTTTTCATGGTTTGTAAACAAATTACTAAAACTTTAGATCAATCAAAGTTTTTGTTGAATAATGAAGGTTTCACTAAACAATTATCTTTTTTCTTAAAAAAAATAATAAAATAAAAATTATTCGGAACATTTGCCGTTTTGCCAATTTTTAGCCCAAATTAATACATGAATAGTTGGCAATTTTTGATTTATTGGAAACAGAAACTAAGTATGAATAGTTAAGAGTTCTTTTTTTTTTTTTTTTTTTATGAATAGTTAAGAGTTTAAACTTTCAACCAAAACAAATGATCTATTTGTTTTTTTTTTAACAATTATGAAAAGACTATTAATTTGATGTTAAAATTTTTAAAATTTGGTATTACTAATTTAAAAGTAAATATTATAGCACTACAACCTTATAAAAGAAAAACAAATATCAAAAGCAACTTTTTTGTTGCAAGGTGAAAAATAAATATAAGCTCAGTTATACCAAAAACTGAATTAACTCTTTTATTCATAGATAACATGTAAGCATATTTATGTTATGCTTATAGCATGCTATTTTATTGAGGTATAGTACCAATAAATCAAATGATTGTGATGTATGTAACCAAACGCAAATCGCACCGCCGCAACGCGCGGGTAATATTGCTAGTATTTATACATATATGTGTGTGTGTTTGTGTTTATAATAGTTGTTAAAATTGCTAAAGGTTTTATAATGCAGGTTTTACTACTTAAAAAGGGTTTTAAATTAAATTATATGTTAAAACTTATTGTAAATTTTACAAATTAAAATACAGCTATAGTTTACGTATTTTATGAAAGATCATATTTTATATAAATATTACTATTTATTATTTATTATGTATTATTTACAATAATTACTAAAAAAGAAATCTTTATTAAAAATATATATAAATACATTAAACGTATTTTAGATTGAATTAAACAAATCTATATATATAAACTACAAAGTATTATAAATATTTATTTAAGTGTCTTTAAGTATTTTATATAATTAAATCAAATTTTTTATGATAAAACTTTGATAATAAAATTAATAATAAATCTAAGTAATTTTTAAATTTCGTAAGAATATACCCAATCATCAAATCCCGAACCTCTATCTAGTTTTAGGTTTGTTGTTGAATTCATATTTATTTCCTCAATTTATGTTATTGAGGATGATCAGCCACACTGGGACTGAGACACGGCTCAGACTCCTACGGGAGGCAGCAGTGGGGAATTTTCCGCAATGGGCGAAAGCCTGACGGAGCAATGCCGCGTGGAGGGAGAAGGCCCACGGGTCGTGAACTTCTTTTCCCGGAGAAGAAGCAATGATTTCACGGGATTCAGCCAATTATATTGATCGTGGAATATCATTGAGAAATAGGTGATATCTCGTCGGTAATTCCTGAAGAGCGTGGTTTACCGCTTTCTTATCTAATCATTATATCTTGCTCAATTGCTAAAGTGAGTATTTTCCTCCCCTTTTTACTTATTTTAAACCTTTTGGGGGCATATGCGTATTTACAGTATTTATCTATTATCCAGTACTTAAAAATTGCTATTGTTATTCCTTGTGTGTATATCAGTTTATACCTAACTTGCTATTTGCTTACTTGCTTTATTTGGATACATTTCGGAGAGGTTCATCATTAAAAGTATGATCATACGACCGGCGTCCATCGCATGACAATGATTTCACCAACAACCCATCTTTGGTAACCAATGCCCGATGCATAGCAACGGTTTAGCCCTATCTTTATATTTGTGTGATTAGTTTATATGCTATGCCTTAATTGTTTATCTCACAGGAACAATTTGCATTTTTTTCTTTATTTATTATATATTATTATTGTAGTATCTTAAACTTGTGTTTACACACTCAACATGTGTTGTTGTTAAACATTTATATTTTATACGCATATTTAGGTTATTTTTTGAACTAGTTGCAAGATTTGGGGAAGACTTAGTGAAGAATTTAAGTTAGAGGAAATTATCAAGAATAAATCAAGACTAGTTTAATTTAAATTATTTGTTTGCTTTATTTCTAAATTATGTACTTTGATTACTTGAATTTGTTTGAATATTTAAATCAAATGATTCGATATTGTCATTTTAATATTTCATGATAGTACATTGAGAGTTGTGAGCAATTAGCTCATGCCCCGATATTTCCGCCTTAGGTTGGGGTGTGACAACCTAAATCCTGCATAGCACACGTTAATCCAGGAATATCGACAGAAAAACAATAATCACTTACGTTGGGACAAGAATCATAATCCTCATCATCGTCCACCACATTGACCCTGTCGTTTCTAGAGTAGGGTTTGGATCGATATGGTTTAGATGACGGGGAATTAGACTTTCTGTTTGGGGGTTGTAGCTGTTAGGACCATCTAGCCTCTGCTGAATCATCTTGTCCTCTTCCAACCTGATGAAACCTTGGGGCCCGGTTTCTTACATCGTTCAGATTCCTACAAGAATTCATCACGTGATCCTCATAGAAAGGAGTATCTTTCTTGAGACCCATTTTGAAAGCTTGCAAAACCGCTGCAACATCCAGGTGGGGGATCCCTAGAGTTTCCTTGCTGAATTTGCTGATGAAATCCCTAAGCTTGCCCACTCTATACAAGTCAATATTTAACCTTTCAAAACTTCTACTGCAAGAAAATTGGTTATTAAACAAATTAACTAAGTGAGCAAAAGATTTAATAGAGAAAGGAGGGAGACTTAGGAGCCATGTCAATGCAGCTCCGGCGAGTGTTGAGCCAAAGCCTTTGCATAAGCAAGCTTCCTTGAGACTCTAAGGTAAGGAGTTACTCTCCATTCTCTCTCGGTACTGGGCGACATGCTCTTCAGGATACGTGATTCATCGTACAACTTCATCCTTGGAGTCTGGAATCGCTTCGGGATCTCAGCATCACATATGAGGGGTACGAATATTGAGATCCTTTTGCTACTTGGAGCCACTTCTGGAATCGGTTGGACTATCCCAGGTAAACTGGAGATTAATTCTTTCAACTTCTACAATTCCTTTTTAATCACTGGACTAATACCGGAGTCCTACACAATATCATGGTTAGTTATATTTATAATATTATTGAAATTACAGGTATCGGGAATCCTTGCTGGGGATCCCGAGATAACACCAAATTATCGAGTAGGAGTGATCCTAGTAGATTGGATGGGATCACTTGTTCAGGTTGTTGGTTTCATGGGAAGAAAATTCTCATAGCAATTCCCTTGGGATCCTGACGCATCAAAGTACAGGTTATTAGGCAGCAATGGAGTGAAGGATTCCTCTACCGACTTCTTCCCTTGTGCCCGGATATCCTGGATCTCCCTCAAAACAGAGTTGTTGGTTTCTTTCGGAGTCTCCATATGCTCCTTCATCTGCATTAAAACATCAAGAATATCATCGTTAGACATAAGGACCGGCCTCGTCTTGGGATACCCAAATCTCTGGATGGACATGCCGACAGAAGGCCTTATTGTGGGAGGAAGCATGTTGCTTGATCTTAAGGATCCTGAGATGCTAACAGTGGAAATATTCGCCTTCCTCTGGACAACAGGTGGAGGAAGAAGTGGTTGAGCAACTCCTTCAACTGCGGACGACATGGAAGAAGATGTAGCTTTTTATTGAGAGGCCATTTTTTAGTATAACTTTGCAAGGTAACGGTTTGGAAAGAAAGTGACTATATGGATTTGAGGATGAAAAATACCACTTGCCCCACGGTGGATGCCAAACTGTTTTGGTCAAAAATTACCGCAATAATTGAACAAATTCGTTAAGTGAGGTAATGTGTTTTAGCGAGGTGAATGATATAGTAAACAAATGCGGTAAAAGTAAAGGTGAACACAAAGATGTAGCGAGGAAAAACCTTAGATCCTGGTGAGGATCCTCGGAAAAAAACCTAGGAAGGGGAAAATTATCCCCTGCCTCAATTTATTAATGTAAAATGGTGATTACAGCTCGGGAACTAGTTGAGAACGATAGATAGAACAAAGTGTGAGTATTGTGAGTGCAGAACGTGTCCTATAACGTTCTAATAAGCCTCATTTATATTGGAAATGAAAATAACAAAAAGTGATATAATCCAGGAACCCTAGCCGCCATGATTAATTAACGACTTAGTCTTCATCTCACGTTTATTTCATTTGTTTCTCCGAGCTGTTAGGTAGAATGAGTTATCTAGCCGTTGTTGAATGTTTGAATCTTGCGTAACCTACAAGCACAATATAAATATAACAAACTTAGTTAGTTTACGATCTTGCCTCTAGCTAGGAATCTCGACCAGGGTAACGATCAGGATCACGTTAGGGATAAAATGAACCATAACAGTATACAGATAAGCTATTTATATGTGTACATAGAGGCATATATGTATATATCTATGCATATGCATAAATAGATATATACATATATGCTTACACATATGCATACAGTTATACATGCACAAACAAAGTCAAAGACAGTCAACAAATTCATCTAATTTTACACACTATTTATACATACTAATTATGCATACATACATATATAAAAAGACTTTTATGCCTCTACACAAATAAACATTCACACATTGTAAGCAATTGATTCCTTAACTAATTAGCTTTTTATTGTTGTTCTACAAAGTCAACAAATGCATCTAATTCTACACACTAGTTATACATACCTACATATATACACCTAGCAGAATCTAACAAAGCATACATAGATACACAAAAACAAGTGGTTTAGTTGCATTTGTTAATACCACATCGCACTTGCATTTGTTAATACATAGGTACATAGGTACAGACACAATCTAAAAACAAGCATACTTAAGTTAATACAACATTTCACCTACATAAAGAGATTACTACTTTAGTTGTTATACAAAAGGACCTAATAAGTAGTTAATTTAATACAAAATACATGATTACCAGTCCAGGTCATTACTAGTTAAGTTATTAATATACAAAACACTAAACCACCAACTACTTAAACCTACTCGATTTGATCCATGCCACCTGCTTGAAACTGGAAATTGAAGATCCGGTATGGTCAGGTTTTCACCAAAACCACCAATTCAAGTTCCATGTGGTCAAAGCTAACATCCATCCAAATCAAGGTTATAAAAGTAATAACACAATTGTCTTAATTACAGAGCATCAACCTAAAACTTAAGTTAACTGAAAAAGGTGAATTCCGATAAATGTTTAGAGCGAGGTATTAATGACTGCATCCAAAATCAAAGCCATCATGCGTGAGACGGCGGAGACGACGAGGGTACATGGTGATCGTACACGATAGCGGGACGACGGGAGAAAGATTAGCGTTGTAAGATGCAAATGGGAGGGGGTTCTATGGAGACGGGGGGATATAAGGGTGAAATTACAATAACACCCCTGAAATTAACGGATGTTAGTCAAGTTAGTTAACGATTGGTCCTATTGCAAAAACAATGCTGACCACACGGCCATAATTGCAATTAACTCTAAAAAACCAAAACAAGATTGTGTTTTTTGCCGTTTTTTTAAGTTAAATAACATGAGTTATTATACAAGAATCAAAATATAGGTGAAATTAAATGTTTAGACGGAAAAAGGAAATAATACCAGCCAATAGTAATGTGCCATGTGGCAAGGAATTAGGTTGTAACCTAGGTTGAAGGCACGATCGGGTTGTAGATTTAAAAGGTTTTTAATTTTATTTTTATCTTTTAGTTGGCAACCCAACTTTAGGTTGAGGATAAAGATGGTCTTATGAGTTCGACGCACATGTTTGTTATGGCACCCAATTTCAGAGGTTAAAAAAAATGTTACAATAAATTCACACTTCTAATATAAGTTTTAGCACACATGTATATAAATAGATGTATAAACTATTTACAATTGTGTGTCTAGCTTCTAAGATTTGAGTATTGCAATAAATTTGACACATATCTGTATAATGATGTATCTAATGTACTAAATAATACGACTAACTCATTATAGCGATGCTTCTGACTTTTTACTTTTGATTAACTGATGTGTTAAATTTGGACAATTAAATACATGACACGACGTCACGTCTAACTCATTATCCTATATATTAAAGTAAACCACGTCTAAATCAAATACATGTCATTCCAAGTTTAATCCTTGAAGTTTGCTTCTTTTTTTTTATTACATATTGGCCCCTTATTCATTTAACTATTTTAATGTAAAGAAATGGTCTTTCTCACTTCCATCATTGGTTTTTGCTTCTATTTATATTTACATACACATTTTAATTTTACATCGTTACTTTTGTTCAGGTTTGATGTACCGGACGTGTGAATTGCTACAATAAAGAATTGACTTTTTTTTTAGTTTAACCCTAGAGTTTTGCTTTTTATATATTAGCCCCTTATTCAGTAAAATATCTTAACTTAACATACGCGAGGATGTATAAGAGGGATGCCATGTTTTAAGGAAATAATCAAACTCAAATATTAGTTATGAAAAACCATGTGGGTTATGTTTTAAATCTTAATGGGACAAACATGTCATGTTGTATCTTTAATGAGATGAGCTCATGGTCTTTATAATCTCTTACCAGGTTTAGTCAAGTTATGTTTCATACATAGTGGGTTGATTTGGGTTACGCTTTATTTAAATGGGTCAATTCCGGGCTGCGTTTGATGTCGAACAAATACCAACCGATTTTCCGTTACGTACGTTTCTAACTTGGGAATAAAGTTGCATATGTTAGACGGCTATGGCGCAATGCACCAAGGGCATCACTAGTTCCAATAATAGGTTACCTCCCGTTTAATCAATCAATCAATCAATCGTTTGATAATCTTTTGTTACTTAGGGTGTGCGTAGTGGGGGGCGATAAAGGTGATTTGGGGCTGAGACCCCCCCCCCCCCCCACGACAAAAGGGCGATTTGGGTTGGGGGGGGCGACATGCAGTGGTCGCCAGATGCTCTTGTTGTTTTATTATTATTAAATGTTTGTGTGTAATTATATATATATATATATACTAGTAAAGAACCTGCGCGATGTGGTGGCGGAAATAATACTCGTTTCTGTTAGTTTATTAATCATCTCATGATTTGTACATAGCAAATTCATGCAAATGGCCCTAAACAGTTTTGACATTTTGTATACCACACATAGTTAAGAAAAAGTTTTGAAAAAAAAAAATTCTCCTTCATTTTAAAGAATAATATTAGAATATAGTAAATTAATAAATAAATAGATAGGAAACCGAGATTATGAATACGAAAGAAATCCCAAACCATGCAACCGCAAGATGCAAGAAATGTTATTTGATTAGCTTTTACGGGATCAAAAGCATGAGCATAATCTCCTCATTCTTCTCTCTTAGAAGGGTTAATCCTTGTTGGCTCTTTCTCTTTCAAACATTTTTCCTATAATTCTTCCTCGAGATAATCTTGAGAAATTCTAGCTTCAATTGTCAGCCCAGTATTACAAAGCTTTCATATTTTCGTTGAGATGTTTGATCTTCATATCATTTTCAGTCATAGCTCCAACAACCAGACCATAAGTTTTGATTATGTTACAATTATAATAATAGTATATTACTAATTAACATTTTCACAGATCTCCCGGTCAGATAAAACCGAACCTCATTCCTTTCTAGAATGGATCACTTTGACCCGAACCAAACTGCTACCTTTTTAAATTGGCCCGTTTTGATCCAAACCAAACCAATTCCTTTTTAAACTGGCCCGTTTTGACCCGAACAAAACCAATATCTTTTTAAAATGACCCGTTTTGATCCAAACCAAACCAATACCTTTTTAAACTGACCTTTTTGACCTAAACAAAACAGATATATTTTTAAAATGGCCCACTTTCCAAAACATTAATTTATAAAAAAAACATGATTTCTTATGTGTTAGTTTTTCGTAGACATGAAAATAGATTTTACAAGCTGGCTTGAACTTAACATTTCCGCTCATAAACATAAATGAGCCAAGCTCGTCTCATTAATAGCACTACATGTGTGTGTGTGGATTTGTATGAACTTACCATTTTTTGGCATTATGTAACAGCCCAGCTACCACTCCACATAATATTGTCCGCTTTTGGCCAGGACGTACCACCATCGCCTCACGGATTTGCGTTTGATTGCCCAGGTGGTCACCCATCCTCATACTACTCCCACCTGAGCACGCTTAACTATGGAGTTCTCCTCTCATCCACTACCATTAAGCGCCCAAAACGCGTTATGATGGGGAATGTGTCCACCTCCTTATAAAAGAAGGCTTAGTTCTCTTTCCCAACCGATGTGGGATGTCACACATTAGTTGAAAAGAAGATGATTTAGATGAAAGAAGGAACTATTTGTATTGTGATTTTCCATACTCAAAGTGTCTTCATCATCAATGTAATCAGCCAGAATGTCAACAATGTCAGTGAACTCAACGTCTTCGCCTGCATTTTGAAAAAAAAACCCATCTTTACTTAAATATCAATAATGAAATTGAACTTGAATGATAATTTATTACCTTCACTTGAAGTCGTAATGTCACACCCCGACCAAAGGCGGCGGAACATGTCGGGGTGCAACGATTGCTCATAAGCGCATGACGCTATTTAAAGCGACAATATTTAGCAAACTCATTTCATTTCACAACATCGAAAATGTCACATAATAATATCATAAGTCAATACAACAACATATAACAAAATATAGCAAATCAAATATTGTTCATTTTTGCTAATATCCTAGAGGTATTTGTGACGTTTTCTTCAAGCTCCACAATCAACCTAAATGCAAACCTGTAACATTTCATAAAATAATGTTTATCAACACAAAGGTGGTGAGCAATTCATAAGTTTGAACATATAAGTGTATAGTAATAAAAGCCACAAAACTTGTATACAAAATAATAAATAAGAGCAATAACTTGGATAAATAGATAAGATCGCTAATAGAATTACGTTAGTGACACCTTACTATAAAGGGATGCCAAATAGTCTAGGATTTTATAGTTATCGTTAATTACATTACGTTAACGACACCTTGCTATAAGGGGATGCCAAATAGTCTAGGATTTTATAGATCAACCAACCAAAAGCGATAAACACATAGGCATATAATCATAGAACACCAAATCAAGCATTTATTTAAGTAAGGTATACAATAACGTTTGTGGTTTAAGACTCAAGTATCAAACATTTAGTTTAGATAAGATGAAATGTCACCCCCAAAACAAAAGATTGAAAACGGGGTATGAAAGCACTCACGTTCAAGTAATAAACTTGAAAGATGATAACTTGGAGGTTTGCCGGAACGACGAGTTTAACGAACAAGGCTAAATAAACGGAAGTCTTGAATTAGAAATATTGTCTTGAATGTCTTTAAGTAAAAAATAAATAATGAGAAATGCAAACAATTTAAAGTTTAAGATTTAAAATGTAAATAATTAAGAATTTATAACAATAGTCTTTAAAATGTAAGTTTTCTCGAAACTGGGTTAAAGTATATGCTTGTGAAGAAAGTTATGTATTGTAAAATGTCAAATGAGCATTCTTTAAAGTTAGTAAAAGAGGCCAAAGTGCACATACTAGATGAGACTTAGAGTTTACGTGTTACCAAGGGATAGTGACTCTGAGGATACACTATTGGGGCTCGAAGGTTCTTAGTCAATAAATAAAAATTAGGAATTTATAGGACAAAGTCCAATAATATTTAGGAATAGCTCGTACGACCTCCACATGACCATTCATCTATCAAAATTTCATCGAGTGCATCTAATTAGTACCATCAACGAGTCCTTGGCTTATGGTGATTTGTCGAACCAGTTTTGTCACACCCTCAAAATCCACTAACGGAGTTTTACCGTCAGAGGGTGTGAACTAACATGATCGGAATCATCAGTTATAATCAAACCATAAAAACGTTTAAATGAAAATAAGTTCGGAAGCGTAAAACCATAGAAACAATGTTACGTCATGCAGGACGATTTAAAACCAATGATAACAGTTAAAAGTAAGTTTGCATGGTTAAAAGTTTTTCAAGCAATGCATGTTCCTAAACCGCGCGCCCGCCTCGGCTACCTGAGAATACATACTAAAAGTGTCAACACAAGGTTGGTGAGTTCACAAGTTATATAAAAATAAAGTGATTAGCGTTTGCGTTCAGCGTGTTGCGTTACAGCGTTTTGCGTTACAGTGTTTCGCGTTACAGCGTTTGCGTAACCAGATAGTGTTATGTCAATTATATATATAAAACAAGTATTACTAAGTGTTCGACACCGAAGCTGACTCGTTTATTAAGTGCCTTGTCACCAGGTCATCCAGACCATGGTACGTGTTAGCCAAAATTACACTCCGCTCGACCTCCAGTCGAGTTTAGCGTTGGGTGGGGTTTGTCAAACCCAGTAGTACTACTCAACAGTGACTCGCTATTCCAAATATTAACCGGTTCGATGTGTAGGACTTCAATTGTTTCGTTCCACTTAGCCTTTACAAGTGATATATAATTTATTAACAAAATCTTAAATGCGTTTATCGGAGTATGTTATCTCCCCAAGTGAAAAGCGTTTAAAACAGTTTAAAGAGGGGAAAGTGAAACTCACTGTTTGCGAAGAATTTCCCAAATTAAATCACCAAGATGCGCGTCACCGAAAAACTCTCTCTAGCGTTCTAAAACAATAAAGAGATTTTTCTAAGTGTCGGAATATTATCGAGTCTCTAGACCCGGCACATAATACCTATGCACATAACATGTTTCGTGTTTCGTTTGTGAATCGTGTGTGACTTTAACAAGTGTTTTTGTGACACATTACATGTGTAAGCAATCATATACGTGTTATGTTTTCATAAAGTACATCACTATCAATTACTTCCCGTAAAGGCAATTTGGTCAACACATAACAATTAACTAGCAACTATTCCCCACGAGGGCAATTTGGTCAAATCATTACAATCAATTAGCTATTATTCCCGCAAGGGCATTTTGGTCAAAACACGACATTTATCTTGCAATCATTCCCCTCAAGGGCAATTTGGTCAAAACACGATAATAAATTAGCAAGTATCATGTTTCATGCAATTTCACAAAACTCAGCAGCTAGTTTCACCGAGACAGAAATCCTACTTGAAAGATTGTACTATTCCACAATCATAGTATCTCAATTAATTCACCAAAAATCATCACAGAAGCATATATGTCTTAGGTTTCCAGAACATATTTTATTATATTTTTATTCCACATAGTTTTCTCACAATCATCAAATCATTACAGCAAACTCATAACAGTCAAATTCATGCGCAACAGAATGTTATTTGCAATTCCCGTTAAACGAAAAATCAATAAATGCAAGAACACTTGGGTTAGGTTCCTAACTCAATGAGTCAACTTCCAGAAGTGGAACCGACCCAATTGGTCTCGTAGTTCATGAGATACAACATTTACAAAACAACCTAACAGCAGGTCTAACAGCTCAGCTTTGCACAACGTTTTTGTAAAATCATAAAAGTTAACTTCTACTTGTCCAAAAATTACAAGTTTATATTCTTTAGAAACTAGACTCAACCTAGTTTACTGTAGTATTAATACCAATTTTCATGTTTACACTTCGTTACAGTCACTTAAACATCAAATACACATTCTGTCCAGAAACTGTTTGCATCCAAACTCAACATATTAACAATCTATGAACTATCATGCACTCATATAACACTCTAGACTTTATAAACACCATCCATGCACATCAATTACCCATTACATACATGATTAGGGTTTTTGTTTGAACTCAAATCAAAGACACAACAATCAACATGTAACAATATTCAATCTAGTTATCAAATCATTATCCAATCAACAACAAATCATATTAACTATATATACACATGAAATCGGCAGCTAGGGTTTGCAATTTAACCCAACAAACATCAAAATCAAGTAACAAGGATGTATAGGATAATCGATTATACCTTCCTAGCACCTAATTCTTCAATCAAAAGCTTGAATTGAGGGTTGTATGTGTGTGTGAAGGCGACGGCAGCCAAGGGGAGGGGCTGATCGGTTTTGGTTTGGGGAAGAATAATAATAAGTTAGGGTTTATTATTATTATTATTATTTATAGAATACTATGTTACACTTTGGCCCCTCCATTTCTAAGTATTACTTTTCTAGCCTAACTACTTGTTTACATCTTGAGTTAACGTTTATAACCATGATATCACATAACACATAAGTCTAACACATAATTATCACATAATTACTGTTTTGACGTTTTTCGTTTATTTATCAATCGTTTGCGTCAACTCGTTTGCGTTTCGGTGCAATTCCCGAAAGACTACACATGTAGTAAGTGTTAAGCGTCATTTAAACCCTAGTTTAAATGTAATGAAGTGTGCGTTATAGATTCAGTGATCTTAAGTTTGAATTGACGGAGTTGAGTTAACGGAGTTAACCTGAAATTGACGATTGTCACATCATTCCCATGTTAAAGAATTTTCGTCCCGAAAATTTGAGTCAAGTCGTGATGAGTGTCTGAAAAAGTAAGAAAAATTTTCAGTTTGTCATATCATCCCCTAGTAGAAAGAAATTTCGTCCCGAAATTTAATTCATACCTCCGGTGATGTCTGACGGTTTGCCGAGTTTCGCGGTTTTCGGTGTTTGGTCAGCCCATTCAAAAAGGTGAGGATACTTTTTCATCATTTGATCCTCGCGTTCCCACGTGAACTCGGTCCACGTCTCGAGTTCCAACGAACCTTAATGATTGGAATTTTGCTGTGCTTGAGCGTTTTGGTTTCCCAATCCAAAACCTCGACTGGTTCCTCAATGAAACGCAACTGTTCATCAACTTGCAGTTCCTCCAAAGGGACTACTTGGGTTTCATCAAATAAGCATTTCTTCAAATTCGATACGTGGAATACATTGTGTACGCCACTGAGTTCCGTTGGTCGGTCCAGTCGGTACGCACCGGACCAATGCGCTCAGTTATCCGGTACGGACCAACATACGTGGGTTGAGTTTGTTTCGCTTACCGAAGCGAACCACACCTTTCCAAGGTGAGACTTTGAGTAACACTTGATCGTTCACTTGAAATTCGAGAGGTTTTCGGTGCTTGTCGGCGTAACTCTTTTGGCGATCTCGTGCTGCTGCCATGCGATTTCGGATTTGCACAATCTTTTCCGAAGTTTCGAGTACCAGTTCTGGACCAGTGATTTGGCTGTCACCCACCTCTGCCCAGCAGAGTGGTGATCGACACTTCCGTCCTTACAACGCTTCAAACGGCGCTGCTTTAATACTTGCGTGGTAGCTGTTATTATACGAAAACTCTACCAAAGGTAAGTGGGGTTCCCAACTTTTCCGAAATCCAATACGCATGCACGCAACATATCCTCCAGGATCTGAATAGTTCGTTCACTTTGCCCATCCGTCTGAGGATGGTATGCTGTGCTCATATCAAGACGGGTGCCTAGTGCGCTTTGCAGTGACTTCCAAAAGTGCGAAGTGAAACGAGAATCTCGATCAGAAATGATTGAGACAGGCACTCCGTGTCTAGACATTACTTCCTTCATGTAGACGCGAGTCAATCTTTCCATTTTGTCCGATTCCTTAATCGCTAAGAAGTGTGCAGACTTAGTCAACCGGTCAACGATCACCCAGATGGTATCGCATCCCGTCGGTGTCTTAGGTAAACCCGTGATGAAGTCCATTGAGATGTGTTCCCATTTCCACATTGGGAGTTCCGGTTGTTGCAGTAGGCCAGATGGTTTCTGGTATTCTATTTTGACTCTGGCACAAGTCAAGCATTTGCTCACGTAGGTGGCAATGTCGGCTTTCATGTTCGCCACCAGTAAAGTGCCTTTAAATCATGGTACATTTTATCTGAGCCAGGGTGGATAGAATATCGGGACTTGTGAGCTTCGTCCATTACTAGAGTTCTCAACTCTCCGTATCGTG